>NC_141059.1:11606569-11959069 GCF_041138505.1 Cibotium barometz
TAGTACATAGGTAAAGTCAATAGTTTACTCATATTGATGCATGTGTTCTTGTTTTTGTCATTAGTAGACAAAGCACTTACAACTTCATGTTTTTCGGGCACCATTGGACTCTTTTTGTGGTCTATAATTACCACATCATGAAGGTGAGAGGCTTGTCATCGAGAAAAAATATTCTCCTGCACCTAGACTCATTGCATGTAGGGAATTCGGGTGAGTATGTTTCCATTGTGCAACGGTAAGACAAGAGGTTTACTTTGAAGTTCATGAATCCATAATGCTTGGGTAAATGCTAACTAACATTTTACATCTATATATTATTAGAATTCTTGAGTCAATTACTTCAAGTTGCACACATGGACCATTACAAGAGTCTCTTGCACGCCCATCCACTGGGTTTGAGTTGAAGTGTATAGAGGTATGTGAAAATTAATTTTGGCTATCAATATTGTGTCCTTTATATAGCATGATATATGGCATTTTTTGGATTGGATCAATTGAGACATATGTCGATAAACATTGTAGGTGCCAAAACAACCAAACACAATTGATTGCAGATTTTATGTAATGGCATTTATCAAGAAACTAATTGATGGGAGCCTTATAGATACACCTCCCCAAAGCATTGGGTATGCACATGTTTATTAAAAAGCTTCCATACGAAATCTCTTGCTATGTATGTGCTTATTGGTGTTCTAAACTCTAACATTGCTTTTTTTCTTGTGTAGCTATCGAAGAAGTGGTTTGACCATGGATATGTCATGAAGTTGAAGGATGAGTTCAGTTCTTGGCTCAGCCATGTATTGGACGAGCATCTGCCCTTAGCATTGTGACCTTCTTAGTTTGCTATGTTAGTTTTTTCGGCACTAGATTTGTGAACTTAGTCAATGGAAGGCTTATGCCATTTTATGATATATGACATTGTATGTCTCCACAATAATGAAGATAAGTCTTATTTTGGGATTTTATAGTTGGTACAAAATTACATTTCGAGATAAGTTGTACACTTCTTGAAAGGCTACACTTCCATGGAATGCTAAATCTTTTGGTTGTAAAGATTTTGTATTAGATGAGTTCAATACATGTGTCAATGCAGTAGTTATTTTTGGTTTACTCCTTGGTTATTACTTTATGCAAAACTGTGCTTTTTATCGATGTGAGGCTACTTGCAAACCTCATTGTCTTTATGAGTCTTCAATATCATCCATTGGCAAATTCAAAGGCAAAGTCCATTGTCGCTTACGCTATAAATATTACGTGAGACTTCCATTTGTACTTTCGCTTGTCCTAGTTTTTGCACAGTCCTAGTTTACTGCACAGTCCTAGTTTTTGCACAGTCCTAGTTTACTGCACAATCCTAGTTTATGTGAAAACGCTTACCAAATGAGAGATCATACACACATCCAATGCTACAGAAATACTGAAAAATAGGACAGTACTTGCCACCATTTCATAACATTAGTTTCCTCATATATATCACACCAAAGCATTTCAACCACTCTATTCCACATGATTAATATCAAGTGTACAATATCTTAAGTCTAACAACGCGCGATGCGTATATCTTTTTTTGTCACTCCTCATCCTTACAATCACCATATAAACAAGGCACGATCTTACATTGCAAGCTTGTACTTCCACTTGTACTTTCGCTTGCATTGCAAGCTTGTACTTCCATTTGTACTTTCGCTTGTCCTAGTTTTTGCACAGTCCTAGTTTACTGCAATCTCCTAGTTTATGTGGAAAGGCTTACCAATGAGAGAGATCATACATACATCCAATGCTACACAAATACTGAAAAACAAGATAGTACTTGCCACCATTTCACAACATTAGTTTTCTCATATAGCTTTCACCAAAACATTTCAACCATTCCATTCCACATGATATATATCAACAAGTGTACAATAGCATAAGTCTAACGCGCGATGCGTATATCTTTTCGAGGACTTGTCCACTTGGAAGAGTTAAAGAAAAGTGTCTCTCCTCATCCTTACAATCACCATACAAACAAGATATGATCTTACATGTGGCAAGCTTTGTAATCCATTGCATAATAGCACATCCTTGTTTATGAGGATGCCTTCAACACCGATGGGAGCATGTCTTTCAGTTAAAGGCAATAAACCATGGCAAGTGTGACAAGAGAGGGTAGAAAGGGGGTCTACCATCAATGTTTTTGTGCAACAATGTGGGCACCAAATACGTGGTCTTTTATTAAAGTGAATACGATGTCTACCATGTTGATGTTTTCTTCTCAATACAATGGTTACATGAGCTCGTATGTTGGGGGGACACAATTTAGCTTCCTCAAATGAAGTTGGAATGGTATTGAAAGGCTCTCTTGGCCTTCCATGGCCAAGCCTAGTTGTCGTCACATGTGCTTGAATTTGACAAACACTCCCTCTTGTAGGCATGTCAATCTCCTTTGGCTTGATAAGATTTGTAAGGTACTCCTTTAAGGTTTGTAGCTGTGTCAAGCATAATTCTTTTTCTGTAGAGTCCTTTGTGTCCAATTCTTCCTCTATTTGACTTAAAATTCTTCTAAATTCTTCAATGCAGAGATGAATGTCTTCACTTGTGTTGGCCTCTTTCATGTCCATCTGATTACAAGGGCTTGTAGAAGTCTCACAAATCTCGTGATCCATAGAAACCATTCCCAAGGTGGAAGAGGAGAAGCTGCATGCCGTCTCGTCGGACTCGGAGGAATAGACGGCACTGGAGTGCCCTGGATACTCGCGGTAGGGGTATAGACACCAGGCAGGGAAGGAGGGGGATGGGCATACATATACTCTGTAAGCTCAACCGGACCAGGTTGGCGCCCAAAGTGATTCATCATCTCCATCAACCAATTGCTGTACGCAAATGGATCGGATGAAGAACCTGGAATATCCATAAAGAACCTGCAACAAACATCTTCATGTACATCATGGGCTGTCTCTTGACTCACACAAATATCATCATTCAAGTCAGTTGCCTGCAAATCATGAAATCTGAAATGCCGCAGTTTTGTCTGCAGAAACGCGTGTATACACCCGTCAAGAAACGCGTGTATACACCCGTCCAAAAACGCGTGTATATGCGCGTGAACATACTCTGCAGACAGTTTACACGCGTTTCTACACGCGTTCGTACACGCGACCTGCGAAAAATTTTTCTCGAAAAGACCGACCCCCCGACAAAGACAGAATGTCCTTATAAAAGGACCAGGCATTGTCGCCCCTGTCAGGATGCAGTAACCCAATCGTGTGCAAAAAGACAAACCCAAAGAGCAAAGAGCAAAGTAAACAAATCTGACAAAAGAGACAAGGCACAGGACAAAGTGACTCACCTCTGAAAAAGTGAGTCTTCTCTGCTCCTTCTCTGCTCCCTCCTTCTCCCGTGTGTGTGCTCCTTTCTCTGCTCCCTCCTTGCTATTGGAAGAGGCGAAAACAGGTGAAAACGCATGCACTGTTGATTTCTTAGTTCAAAATCTATATTTGGGGAAGGCGGGCTATTTTTAGTTTAAACATACCGTCGCGTTTATATTCGCGTTTATAAACCCGGGTATATTCGCGTGTATGTGATTTTAGCTGCGTTTATACACGCGTTTTGCAGAAAGTAGCCGCGTGAATACACGCGCTTTTTAGGAAGTAGCCGCGTGAATACACGCAATTTTTAGGAGATAGCCACGTGAATACACGCGATTTTGTGCTTTCATTAAAAACATATAATGATTTTGTGTTTTCTGATTTGTACACAGGATGTCATCAACCTCTTCAAGCAGTTCTAGGGAAGATGAGACAATGCGTCATCGTAATCGCGATGTGTGGTTGGGACAACGGATCAAATGTATGTGTAATCGATGTCAAGGATGCATTGTACGAGCACGTCGAATTACCTTGAATCACATCTCCATGTATGGAGAATGGAATCAAACAGGTTTAGAGGTGAGTAGATGTAAATTGATGGTATTCAAATGACTCATGGTATCCAAATTAAATTAATAGAGTTGTAACATATAATTTGATAAATTGAAGCAGGATGCAGTACCACACCCTAACATGGTACCCTACGTGCGACGAGAGCACGTAAAGCGTCGACGAGATGATGCTGGAGCTTCGGGATCTATTGTCAGAGATGAGTGGGAAAGGGACGACAATAGCCCTGCACCCCACGAAGTTGTGGAAGAGGAGGTGCTTGATGATATGGTGCGGAATCTTTTTAAGGATGATCCCAAAGGTATGGACGACGATGATATGGAACAAGAGCATCTTTATAAGGCTTCATCGACACCGGTGTTTGAAGGGTACACATTCTCAGTTTTACGTGCTTCACTTGAACTACTTAATATATAAACAGTTTATGGATGGAGCAATGCAAGTCTTGACGCATTGTTGAAGTAAGCATTCTAACTTACAAATTTGAATTAGTGGTTTAAGGTTTAGGATTTAAGACTAATTATAATTGATGATATTGGATGCAGGCTATTATCAAACATGCTTCCAAAGGAAAATAGACTACCCACCTCAAGAGACATAGCGAGGCACTATGTGACATCTCTTGGAGGACTGGATTATGATAAAATACATGCATGCGTCAATGATTGCATTCTCTTTCGTGGGACGCATAAGGAGGCTCTACATTGTCCCACTTGTGGTGAAGCAAGGTACAGAACAGATATGAAGAGTTTTGATGTACCTCATAAAGTCTTGCGACACTTTCCTATAATTCCTCGCATCAAACACATGTTCAAGTGCAAATCCATAGCAGAGCTCATGTCATGGCATTCCTCACATCGATCGGATGATGGCATGTGGAGAATTCCCGCAGACACTCCTGCTTGGAAGCATATTGAAGATGAGTGGCCCAGCTTTAAAACAGAGCCGAGAAACTTGAGACTTGGCCTGGGTATGGATGGAGTGAATCCATTTGGTTTCAAAAGCACCGCATACAGCGTGTGGCCAGTTGTGTTGGTGAATTACAACCTTCCACCATCAATGGCGATCAAGAAGGGACATCTTACGTTATCCCTTCTAATTCCAGGGAAACATAAGGTCAAGCATATGGATGTTTATCTTGAACCACTGATTGATGAGTTGGAGGAACTATGGAGAGGTGTTGCGGTGGTGGACATTAGTAGGCCTCCCTCCTCTCGACACTTCGACTTAAAAGCAGTGTTGATGTGGACAATGCATGACTTTCCAGGATACAGCGATTGTTCTGGTAAGAATTCTAATTACCTCCCTACTCTATTACTATTGGCTATATATATTAATTAGACGGTTTGACTTTATTATTCTAACTTTTATTTATATTTTAACAGGTTTGAAAACATCGGGTAAACATGCATGTCTTGTTTGTGGCCCTTCGTTAGTACATGAGTATGCTGATGGTTTGTGTAAGACTATATTCGATAATCATCATCGATTTCTCCCCTCAGATCATCCTAAATATGTTGCTAGTAAGAGTAACATTCCTCCACAAACACTTCGTGCAAAAGATTGGAAGCGTATTTGGGAGTCTACAACTATTCTTCCTCCAAATGGCATGAACAGGTATAGTGATGTTTTTTCAATCTTGTTTTGTGTAGTCTCTAATTGGATTAAAAGGTCACATAGAGCAATCCCTTGTGCAGGTACTCCATTTTTTTTCGACTGCCATATTGGACCCATCTTAAGATCAACCATCTTCTTGATCCCATGCACATCTTCAAGAATGTGGGATCTAGTATTTGGGAACATATTACTGGTAAACGAGACAATGTTAGCGTACGTGAGGACTTGCGGGTCGCAGGACGTATGCGTCAAGCTTGGCCACGAGAGGTGGGTGGGCACGTTCGTCTTCCGCCTGCACCATGGATTATATCAAAGAAAGAGGAGAAGCAGGTAAAGCAGGCCATCACCACTTTGCGTACTCCCACTGGATGCATGAGATCATTGAAGGGAGCCTTTACAACCACTAAGAAAAGAGGCGTTGAGCAACTATATGGGTTGAAGTCCCACGATTGGCACAAGATGCTTCAAGTAAGTGTTTTCCAAGTCTTGTACGTACGTTGAAATTAAATTTTGTAATGCCATAAACCATAAATGTGCTCTTATGTGCGCAGTTCATACTACCTACTAGCATCGACCATTGTGCGAATAAGAGTTTGAAAAAATGTATTTATAAGATGGGCGAGCTTGTGAGGTATGTAAAACCCATGCTCAGATCACCCTTCATTATACCTTGCAAAATGAACGTGCATGAGGTATAACATACTATTTATTTATTTTTCAGATATGTTAGTTCCAAAGCAATTGATCCAGCCACGTTGGATGATGCGCGTGTTATGGCAGTGGAGGTGGTTTGTTTGGTAGAGGAGACTTTTCCGCGAACCATTCTCACAAGTCAACTACATCTCATTGTGCATTTAGTGGACGAAATTGCTTTATGTGGTACTGTGCATGCACGTTGGATGTTCTTCCTAGAGCGCTTCATGAAGACCTTAAAAGACTTTGTGAGGCAAAGTGCAAGGCCTGAAGGAAGCATGGCCAAGGGTTGGTTGATACAAGAGTCTCTTGTATATATTTCAGAATTTCTTGGTCAGGTGGACAGCTCTTTGCCACGACTATGGAGCAATGAAGAGGACTTGAGGATGACCTCTATTGTGCCTCAAGGAGAAGGACAGAGTAAAGTAATTGACAGAACATTGATTGATGATCTCAATTTCACTTGTATCCTTAATAGTGATGTGATGAGCAGATGGGTTACAAGATATGAGGATGCAAAGACAAAAAGGCAAGCAGAAAGAGCTCTCTTTCGGAGGCAACATGGCTCTCAGAAGGCGTACCCTAAGCATCTAGCAACACTTTCGAATGATATCCATGTTGATTGGTTGCATGAGGAAATGGAGAGAGCAGAGAGCGACGAGGGGCTGCATATCACGGCGGAAGAATGGGAGTATGCACGAGGATGCATGTCAAAGGTACATAGAACTAATGTTTTGCATTAGTTGTAAGTGATTTGCTTTTAATATTTATTCACATTGCTTACACAAATATTGCTTCTATTTTGGTCCAGTGCACTATGTTCAATGCTATATGGTGTGAAGGCAAGCATTTTCGAACACAAAGAATTGATGAAAAGAGAAATACACAACATTGCGGTGTCATTAGTAGCTTTGAGGGAGCTAATGGAAAAATGGATGATTATTGTGGCATAATCCAAGACATATTTAGGCTTGACTTTCGTCGCTTCTTTGTGTATGTTTTGGATGTCAAATGGCAAATGAACGTGGTGGAAAAAGGGCCTGATGCAACGATAAAACGCCATGCAAGTGGATATGTAACTATTGACTCTACAAAGTTCTGGCAAACAAAGAAAGATAGGCTCGTATTGCCACAACAATGTGAGCAGGTATGCATTTTTTTACTAATGTGTTTCGTGTACATATATATCTAAGCCGCGTACCCCTTGACTTTTGATATGCTAATTAATTACTGTACTGTGTGTATTTGAGTAGGTTATCTATCTACCAATGGTGCATGACATCAAATGGTGGTACGTCATCCCTATTGCACCACGTTCCAAAGTGATGTATAATACATTCACTGATATGGAGCATATGGAGGATGTAACAAGCCGCAATGAAGATGACGTCGAACATGCCATTGAAGATGTTGTGATCGATGATCAAGAAATAAGAGATGATCATGATAATGAGGATGAGCATGCCATTTCTCATGATCATGAGAATGACCCTACCATTGAGGATGATGGTGATGTTGATGAGGATGATCAGGACATCGATACCATTATCAATGGAGTACAGAATATCGATAGTGGAATAAATTTAATCGTAGCCTTACCAATTGATCAAATGGATATTGATGTTGATCGTTTGGCAAGGATGGATCTTATTGAAGATGAGATCGAACCCTAACCAATCCGTCACTGTATGTTCTAAATTGATGACATTTCTATCATCTCATATGCATGATTTATTTTTGAATATATTTCATTGTTGTAAATGCATGTAGTGGGATTGTGTAATGATGTATACTGTAATGTACTATGAGATGGTTTAAGGAAAATAGTTTTTAATTTTGTAAAGGAATTCAGTTTTTTTTCAGTTTTTCTCTGCCATGCGTGTATTAATCCGTGTATAGTAGGGTGTATTTATCCGTGTACAATAGCGAGTATTACCCCGTGAATATTATCGTGTATTTATGCGTGTATTACTGCGTGTATATAAACGCGTTTATACACGCGTTGATAAATGCAAATATACACGCGAGCTTAAATGCTAAAATACACGCGCCCGATTCTATTCAAATACAAGCGCGACCATACACGCGTTCGTAATTTATCGCGTGTATGAAACGCGTGTATGGCAGCATTGTCTTGTAGTGAAATATCCTAAGCTACTCTCAATTACGCAGTCCTAGGTTACTGCACAGTCCTAGTTTTCATGCACATTCCTAGTTTACTATCAAGTCCTAGTTTACTGTCAAGTCCTAGTTTACTGCATACCCACAGTCCATAGCCTTGAAATATTACAATCTCTTACTTGTGGTAACAAATTCTCAACCCAAGCTTTCTTAGCATGGTCCAACCAGCACAGGATGACATGGCATGCAACTTGTTGGCGAGTTTCTTGCTCTTGTTGAACCCAACAATGGGGATCTTCATCAACCACCTTAAGCAATGGCTCTAGTTCTTGTGGACACTTGTCAATGACTAGAGCTGTAGGACGAATATCTCCCATTCTTAAAAAAAACATTTTCATAGTAATCCCCAAGGCCATGCTCTCTTGATGAGAGCCTGGGTCATTAGTGCACATCATAGACCACACTGGAATGCCAACTCCAAGTTGGTTTAGTAGTACAGCTGCATATAATGGTAGGCCAAATTTATTTGTCTTGAAAGTGCTATCAATAGCCCATGAGTTATGCAAGGAGAATCGAAGTGCCATTTGTAACATCCACGTATCTTGAATAATAAGAATGAATGGTTTGTCTTTGTCTTCCTTTGCTTGAGGATTGTAGGGCTGACAATATAGCACCTATATCCACAAAACATGCAATTAAGAATGTATGGTAAGAAATAAAGGAACTCCAATGGTGTCAAGCAAAACCACCAAACTTACCTTGTTTTGTGTCTTTAGTTTCAAGCATTCCATGTACATCAATGCCCAATCATCTTCTGTAGCTTTGTCTACAATAACATGAATGTCAAGAATATCTATTCACATAGAAAAGAAACCAAGAATGTCAATGAGTATTAGAATGCTACCTTGATTGTGTACTTGGTATGACAACATGGAGACCTCTTTTGGAATCATGAAAAACCTAAAGATCGTGCGATCTAGGTCTGAAGATTTCTCCATATGCAATCTCTCTTTTGAGAGTGACATCCTTGCTACATGGCGAGAGCTACCAATGTCAAACAAATCCTCTATATACAACGCTCAATGACAATAGGATGGACTGGCAAATGATATAGATCATTTCGAGTGCCAGGAACATGTCCCTTATGAGAAGCATATAATGAAATAATTGCTTTGTCTTTTGTATTCAGATACTCCACTTGTACCTTAAATGGACAATGACACTTCTTTGAGATCCTCAATCTCCTTAGTGTCCCCTTTTGACTAGGTTCTCCACCTCTATGGCAAAAGTAATCAACAACCCTCTTTGATGGCCCTTGGTTTTTTGTTGAGCGAACTTTCACAAGCCTCACTTTGTGCTCTATCATTATCTCTATCAAATGCCTCTCCACATTAGAGCTATCAATATTCAAAATGGTCGTGGGTTCTCTTTTTGGGTTCTTGTGAAGCCAACGTGGAATAGAATCTCTGTCAACTCCTTTTACCATGTTTCTGCAAACAAGCACAAGAATTAATAAAGTTCTTTACATAAGAAATAGGGATTCCATGTTGACGAATGTCAACACACCATGTTTCTTTAATGGTTTCAAGGGTTTCCTTTATCCCTCTATGATCTCCACACTCCAATATATTATGACATGTTATGACAATATTTTCCCATTCGTCTATGCATGATATCCTTAAATTTGGAAATGACTTTAAGCAAAGCACAAGGGAGCCATCTTGATTTTGATCCAAGCAAAGGTTTTCCTTCATTCGCCTCCATTTCTTCAGATCAAGGATTCCTCTAGAATTGAAAGTCTTAAGACTCTCAATGGTCATCGACAAATCCCCTTGAATAACACTGACCATCACATCATAACTTCTCCTATCAAAGGAGAAATATATAGGCGATAGATAAAGCAGTGGATTAAGTGACTCTTTGGCACTTTCTTCAATTTCTTTGCTTTCAACTCTTTGTGCAAAGAAACCATCCGAAGTCAATATTAGGTAATTTGGAAAAAATCTCATATTTTGGGAATCAATTACTCCATATAGTTTTGGACATATCTTAAACATACCAACTCCAAATTTGTCGGAGGTCATAGATCTAGATTCTACTCTTCAAGATCTTTCCAATGATATGTCACATGAGGGGGTTTTGAAAAACTTTTGGACAAGTTCACCATGATCCCATTTTGCATACAGGAACGAGATTTTTTCCAAATTATCTAATATGGTGTTATGATTCCTCCTCTTCCTAGTTTACCTTGGGAAGACGTTCAAACCTTATTAATTGACCACTACATGCAACCAATAGGTTTCTTAAGAAGAAAATGTTAAAAAATGATTAAGATTCAAAAATCTCTAAACCCAATGCAAATGATTACTACGACCTCCCGAATCTATGATCCGCGTCCTTTTCCCAGCCGCCACCCTCATCCCTAGTTTACTTTTTATCCCTAGTTTAGTTTTTATCTCTATTTTACTTTTTGTGCGTTTTTGATCCGACGGCCGAGATCTGCGCGCTCACCTCAGCCGTCGATCCCACTTGAGGTGCCTCTTAAAGGCACCGTGGGATTTAGAGACGAGGATCGCATGTAGCGCCTGTGCATTGCAGCCATCTGCACCTTGCACCGCTCCCCTCTAATCGCCAGACATAGTCATGCTGTCTCCATGCTTTATGATAAGAGCAGAATGCTATCTCTCTCTCTCTCTCCCCAGCGCAATGTTAGAAGAAGAAGAAAAAAACTTACCTCAACTTACGTGCCATGCCTCGCCTACAGCTCCCGCACTAGACATCGTGCATTGCTCCCCTCCAGTTGCCACACATCGTCATGCTGTCTCCATCCATCATGATAAGAGCAGAGTAGAAATCCTCCATAGCGCTAACCTGCAGGCCATTAAGCCGTCTGTGCACGATTTAAAGCATCTCTGCCCTATGCCTTGCTCTCCGTTTCTCCCATGCAACTTAAGCTTACTCCATGGTAGCCACCAGCCTCCATTGTGATATTGCCCCCCTCTCTCTCTCTTGCAGGATGAGCACGTAGCTATTTATGCTCACGTAAGTGAGGACCTCTCTCTCTCTCTCTCTCTCTCTCTCTGCAAGGTAGTTCACACGACAAACCTTGCCTCCCTCTCTCGCAGCTTCAATTCAAAATGTCCCCTGCTTGAGAATGATGCTAGTGTGAGCTCCCCGCCCTCCTCTTTCCACATTGAAGCCTCCATCATTCAAATTCAAAATATCCTTCTTCAAATTCAAAATGTAATGTTGTTCTCTATCCCTCCTCTTTCCACGTGTAGGCCTCCAAAATTTTAAAAACCTATAGATTTATTGATATGCACGTCTCTCAAACCTATAAGCCTGCTGCTCCTCTTTCCCAACCTCTAACATTTTGCCACTTGGCAGGATTGGAAAAGTTTTCCTTAAGAAAATATAGAGATAGAGATGCTTGAAGAGCTTAGAAAAAGATGGAAAACATGGAAGACGCATTTTTGTATACTGAATGTGGAATCTATTTATTAGTAAATATATGTTTATATGCTTGAAGAGCTTGAAAAAAGAACCGTGGTTATGCTATGCACTATGCATATATGACTTCTTTGGTAAAGCATGTGGAACCTACATGCTATGCAAAAGCTATTGGAAAGCATGTATGGAAAAAGGTAATGGATGAGGAGATGGACGCATTGGTTCATAATCATATTTGGGATTTGGTTGCCTTACCACAAGGTGAAATGCAAGTTAGATGGGTTTATAAGGTGAAATGCAAGTGAGATGGTTTGATTGAGTGTCCTAAAGCACGACTGGTTGCTAAGCATTATGCACAAACCTAAGGCTTGGATTATGATGAGAAGAGGTGATCTCACCACCTCTAGGCCCAAGAAATACCGCAGCTCACCCAAATCCTTCATCTCAAACTTCTACTTTAAAAGCATCCTAACATCATGTATGTCTGCATCACTATCACCAGTGCTAATCAAGTCATCCACATAGATGACTAATAGCACGATCCCTTTCTCTGTCTTTTTCACATATAGTTAAAAATTTGCATTGGATATCTGAAATCCAATGGTAACACGATACTCCCCGATCTCATTTGACCATGCTCTGGGTGCTTGCTTCTTCAAGCCACACAAGGCCTTACATAACCTGCACACAAAATATGGATGTGCATCACTATCATAACCTGGTGGTTGCATCATGTACACTTCTTCTTTTGCAAATCACCATGCAAGAAAGCATTCTTTACATCCATTTGATGTAAAGACCAACCCTTCGCTGTAGCCATAGCAATGATAGCACTCATGGTTTCCATTCTTGCAACCGGGTTGAATGTCTCCTCATAGTCTATGCCATAAGTGTGCGCATAGCCCTTGGCAACAAATCTTGCCTTGTACCTGCTCACTGAAGTTTGAACCATCAGCATTGTGCTTGACTTTATACACCCACTTACATCCAATTACCTTCTTTTCCTTAGGCAAAGGCACTAACTCCCATGTTGCATTTTCATCCAATGCTGCCATCTCCTCATCCGTGGCATCTTCTCATTTCTTATTTCCAATTGCCTGCTCAAAGCGAGTGGGCTCAACCTCCTATATTTCTTTTACCATGTAAGCATAATGATGGGCTGTATATCCATCATATCTCAACCTGTCTCAACAAGGTATCTAACCCTCGTAGACTTGCGTACACCAGGATCACTGCCAGGTGTCCTCAAAAAAGACTGGTTCTCCTTACATATCAGGAGTAACCACAGACAGAATGCCAAGCGTCTCATTAAGGCTCTTCTTAGATCCACTAGAGTCACCATCCACATATGAGTGACCTATTGTTGACAGATCATGCACAAAAGGTTGATCTATCTTTTCCTTCCCTTTTTGTGATACATGTGTACTGCATCATTCCTCCACTTACCTGACCATGGGCTAACATTGGATCCACTACTCGAGGACTCCCCAGGTCCACTCAGCACCTGTGATTGCTGCTCTACATATGGTGCAACATTAGCACTTCTTACATCTGTATCTTCTGTTGCCTCACTACTGGTGCATATACCAGCTACTCATCTCATCGAAGAGCTTACTCGCACTCATGAGTGGTAGGGTTATACCATCTATAACCTTTTTGCTCTATAGCATAACCAATGAAGATGCATTTCCATACCTTTGGATCCAAATTAATTCACTTCATTTAGGAGCATGTACATATGAAATACACCCAAACACTTTCAAGTGACACACATCTGGTCTTATGCCTGTAAACTTCTATTTAGGATTCATACCATGAATAGCTGCAGGGAGTGTTATGGCCTCTACCTCTGCCTCTATCTGAATTAGAGTAGAAGGCCTGTTTTGATGTGTTCTTGCTTTGTGAAGAAGAATCCTCACCTAAAGCCTTTTCTTCTATGATCAGCATAGATATCAAGTCCCGAAAGTTGGGAATATTCTCCCTAACTACAATGGAGGTCTTGAATGGCTTGTACTCTTTGCCAAGCCCATTCAGACAGACACTTACCAAATCATCATCCTCCAGACCCAAGGGATTAAACAATGCCCTTGATCTTTAAGGCATATTTGTTGATGGACATGCTTTTCTTTTCCACAATATGCAAATCTTGCTTTAACTGCAACTTCCTTGCCTTTGTGTTAGTCTGGAACATTTGAACCAAATTCTGCCTGCTAGAGTGTTTGCATCCTGTATGTGTCCTATCATAGTGTCTGTGACACTAATTGAAAGGCAGTACATGACTTTTCTTGCACCCTGATTCCAATCCTTGAATGCCTTTATATTTGCAGGAGTGGTATTCTCCTCAGATAACTCTGGGGGCTCCTCATTGTCTCCTTCTACATAATCCCAAAATCCTTTACCCATTGGAAATTGGTCATTCTGAACTTCCAGGCATGGAAGTTATTCTTCTCTAGCTTCTCACTAACAATATGATTAATTCCATCAGACACGTTTTCCTACAGCAAATAACCTACAAACAAACAACTTCTGTATGCAACCTATAATACAGCAGTATCTCCTGTAATTGCTATAGTAGCGGTACTTCAGCACAACCTGTGTGGTGTCACCAACTGTGACCAGAGTATATGTACATACACCCAGTATCAACAATACATGTGCAAACCCTGTCTCCACTTCCAAAATCTACTGCTGCACTGTAATAACCAGATTTCTTGCAGAAATAGTTCTCTACCAGAGCTTTCAGAAAACTACCGAAAATACCCTACAGTGACGAAATGGGGCCCGTAATGTGCCCGAAATGCGATTCTGACCAAAAAAATATTTGTCCAATAAGATAGTAAACCTGTCCTATAGCTTCACTCCTATGAACACAACTCCTCAATCGGAGATGTGTAGCTCCCAGAGGGGGTATTGTACATAAACCAAGAAGGGGAAAGAGATGATGGTGCTCTTACCCATGTAGTACCACTTCCTTCCTTGCGTATTCTTGCCTCTTGCTTACCTCCTTAGCTCTCACACTAACTAGCTCTAATACCATAAAGAGAATGTGGGGGAGAGGGAGAGCTTCAAACCCTAGCAAAAAACCACACACACACAAGAGAGAGCAAGACACAAGAGAGACATGGATAGCTGAATTTTCTTCTATCTTCTTCTTCTCTACTCAACCAACATAACATATAGATAAGAGTACACACTATATGGGTTAGTACTCAACTACTACAACATAAAAGGGTCGGTCCATAATGTGAACCCGACTAAATGAGATGGTGCTATAACTATGCCAGTCTCTAGTAATCCAAAATGGCTGTCACACAGCCTGTTATCCCACTGGCCGCATATCACCCATAATCTCACCAGCCATGCCAGTGGTGTAGATGCGGAAGCTATTACCCAGGCTGGTCATCAATGTCCACCATAGCACTAGTTGAGCTTGATATCTCAACAACCACTTGGAATAGATAAGTTTGACTACTTCCGTACCATGTTGGGAGTACATGCGATGAGCTTGAGGGGGAGTGTTGATAGCCCAAGCTCATCTTCTTCATCTATGGTTGTACATCATGAGCTTGAGAGGAGTTTTTGAGATTACCAGCTCGATGAAAGCTAGAGCTAGGCACGATATGTACTGGCATGTGTGTGATAATAAATGGCCGCATCGAGCGGGTGGCCATAATGTGTGGACATTAGATAGGGTTATTTGGTGTGTGAACATAACATATGTAGTGTGTGGTGTTTAATCCTTTTCTATTATGCATTGTGTGAGAGTGGATATGGCTTCCCTCTTTGGTTAGGGTTACACGAATGGAGGATTAGGGTTTGCTCTCTTGTGTGTGTGCTCTCTTTTTATCAATCTTTTATCAAATCAAGAAATCAAAGGGAGACGGTCTACTACCCAAAAGACAATGGGCATAGAAAAACAATGAGCCATCCATCTCTCTTGTGTCTTTGCACTCTCTTGTGTGTGTGTGTGTGTGTGTGTGTGTGTGTGTGTGTGTGTGTGTGTGTGTGTGTGTTTTCTTGCAAAACAAGGAACTCAATCTCTCTCTCTCCCCCACATTCTCTTTACTCCCCATACCTCCGAATGCATAACATCCAATGGCCTTGCACTTGATTTTCATGTGGGAAAGCATATTTGGCCTACTTCGAATAATTTATGCATACTAATAACCCTAAACTTTGGCAAACGTGCAATAATATTTTGGGCCTGCATAGACGTCGGTTATGCTATATATTTACATGACCAATATGCTATATATTTACATGACCAATATGCTTGTGCCATATGTCAATATTTGCAAGAATACTTGTCCCATACACAAACATGACTACTTTCGTCTCATGCATGTTAACATGCACCCACAAAAAGTAAACATCCTACCATTTCTATTACCCGTTGCAAACAAGCGGCATTGATTTTTGAAGTCTTCCACAAAACACCCTTGAATATTAAACCTTATAACACCATATTAGATAATATGGGAAAATTCTCACATTTTAGAAATTTGGAAATTGAGAGGTTTCATACAATTTTGTAATTTTTTCACTTAATGTGGAAAACTTACATAGGTATAGAGATCCATATTTGCAAGGTGATTGTGATAGATCATGTAGGAAGGTGGTGTTGAAAAACACCGTAAAAAGGAAGTGGTATTTGTCTCTTGCATAAATCTGCATTCAATCAGATTGAACATTGAAAAAAAAGTAAAAGTTAAAAATTTCAAAAGAAACTTTATAGTCAATGGCAAAAATTTTATGAAATAATCTAATAAATATCAGCATTGTCAAGACAAAAGAACATAAGATGGTTCATTATTAAGTGCAGAAAAAGATACAAAAAGCATAACTAAAACACCATAAAATTGAGTCAAGATTCTACTACTGCTCAATGGGGGCACCATTAAGTTCATCCCCATCTGGTTCATGCACGCTAGTGAGGCAGAAGCCATCTTGTGCTTTTTTGTCTTCCTTAACTGGTATCTTGATTCTTGTATATGGCCCTATTTTTTGGGTCTCCATGACCAAACAACTACATTAGTTGTTTCCCACACTCGTGGATCTGCCTTGTTATCCATCCGGAACCCCTTCCAACAATCAGTGTAAGCCTCTATATCTGTCATACCATTATTCCTTGCACAAGGTTCCCAATATTGTATCAAAAGCTTCTTGTAGTTTGGTTATGTCCTATCCATATCAATCTCTGATTCAACCATAGCAAGCTAAATGGGATAGATGTCTGTATTATCTAGGTGCAATAATATAAAGTACCCTTGCTTAACATCATGAATTGGGTTGAATTCTTCCCTTGAGTTTTCCCATTGAGGCCCACAATAATGATCATTGTGCTCTTCATAACTTAAGAATCTTTCAACATCCATTTAAGCATCCACATCATCCAATTATTGGGAAGATTTTGGACAAACATTCATGTATAATCTAGCCTCCGATGCTATTGGTTTCTCAAGCTCTTGGATTACATTATTCCAATAATCTATCACACGCCTATAATATCTTGGCACACATGAGCCATTTCTAAGATTCTGCCAAAATGTTATGTAAGATTTTATTCCTGATATCACATCTTCATGCCCCTTTACATTATGCCATTGGCAATAGAGGTGGATTCCTGGTGGTAGCATCGGTTTGCCTTCACTGTCTTTCTTCCATAGTGGGATAACTCCCTCATTAGGTCTCCAATCAACTATTGCTAGATACACTTTATATTGCATTACTAGTGTGTCCCCCTTCATGAGGAACTGAAATTGAAGTTGTTTCGAGTGGCCTCTTTCCCATCACAAAGGTAGCCATCACAATATCTCTTGATGTCCGGGAATTTTGTAAGCAAGAAGGATGCTGGAGAGGAAGTTGATATAGTCCTTAAGGTATCCATAAAATGTGGTAAAGTGAAGGTCTGGCCAACTCTCAATTTCTCAAAAAACTTACTAAACATTGCATCTATGTCCTCATATGTGTGCCCAACCATTAAAAATCCTAATTGGAAAACCTTGAAAACATCCCTTGCAACAAGAAGAGACAAATATTCAACCATTAGTATGCAAGAAAAAGAGCCAAAGGCATAATGAATATGATAACACCAAAACAGAAAAGAAGTGGCTTATGCCACATAAAAGGCACAAAGAACAACCAAATTTCATGGAGCTTCTCTCAATTGTACTCGAGAGCACAAACAACTCAATCAAGAAGCCAATTTACTATGGACTAATGAACAAAATACTTGTTGTTACTGGGATTCTCATGGTAGCTGCTGTCTTCACACTGCAAGAGCACCCAAGAGCTCCACTCACCCACCACTGTCACATTCCAATACAAGCTCAATCCTCCTCACCACCATGTTTACTAGATGATGCATAGTTGCCTTATTTTGCAACTTTCCACTTTTAATGTCATTCTACTTTTTATAGCAGTCCTTTGCCTTGTGCCCTAGTTTGCCACAATAATAGCACTCTATGCTATTTGCACTCTGATTTCTTTGCCAACCACCTCGGCCTCTTTGGCTCCCCCCTGCCTCTAGACTAGCCTCTTCCACTTATGTATGATTACTACTGCTGTGAATCATTGGGCTGTTGTTGTCCAGAATTCAGGTTTCCTTGTCGGCCACCACTTTGGCATCGACCATGACCTCTACCTCTACCGCTAACTGAATTAGAATAGAAGGTTTGTTCTGATGTGTTCTTGCTTTATGAAGAAGAGTCCTCACTTAGAGACTTTCTTCTATTATCATCATAGACACCAAGTCCCGAAAGTTGGGAATATTATCGTTGACTACAATGGAGGTCTTGAATGGCTTGTACTCTTTGCCAAGCCCATTCAAACAGACACTTATTATCTTTCACCGATACATTGATAGTCCCAAGGGATTCAACAATGCCCTTGATCTTCAAAGCATACTCATTGAGATAGACATGCTTTTCTTTTCCACTATATGCAGCTCTTGTTTTAACTGCAGTTTCCTTGCCTCTGTATTAGTTTGGAACATCTACACCAAGTTATGCTATGTAACTGCTGGAGTGTTGGCATCCTGTATGTGTCCTATCATTGTGTCTATGAGACAGTGATAGAAAGCCAATACACAACTTTCCTAGCACCGTGATTCCAGTCATTGTATGCCTTTATATCTACTCGAGTGGCATTCTCTTGAGACAACTCTGGAGGATCCTCGGTGTCTTCTTCGACATAGTCCCAAAATCATTTATCCATTAGGAAATTGGTTATTCTAAACTTCTAGTCATGGAAGTTGTTCTTGTCCAGCTTCTCACTAACAATCTATTTGAGTCCGTCAGACATGTTTGCCTGCAATAATCAGAAAGCTACAAATAGATAATTTATGTATGCAACCTGTAACATAATAGTATCTTCTGTGTGACTACTACAGCAGTACCTAGCATAACCTCTATATCACTAGATTTGACCAGAGTATATGTACATACACCCAATATCAACAATACATGCGCATACACTGTCTGCACTCCCAAAATGCAATGTTGCACTGCAATAACTAGATTTTGGCCAGAGACAGTTCTTTACGAGAACTTCCCAAAATTGCCAAAAACACCTTTTGCAGTGACCAAACGGAGATCGAATTACACCCAAAACGTGATTCTAGACATAAAGGTTCAGTATAAATTAGTCCATACCACACATGCACTTCTAAGCCTATGAAGATAGCTCCTCAATCGGAGATGTGTAGCACCCGGAGCTACCGAGGAGTTGTTGTATCTAAACCAAAAAGGGGAAGAGATGATGATGCTCTTACCCGTGTACTACTTCCTTGCTTGCTTGTTCTTGCCTCTTCCTTGCCTCCTTATCTCTCACACAAATACCATAAAGAGAATTTCGGGGAGAGGGAGAGCTTGAGTTCCTTACAAGCACACACACACACACAAGAGAGTGCAAGACACAAGAGAGAGATGGATGGCTGAATTTTCTTCTATCTTCTTCTCTTCTCTACAACCATATAACTAAAGGATAAGAGTACAAACAACAAGGGAAAGTACTCTCCTACAATAACGTACAATGGTCGGTCCATAGTGTGAACTTGACTATATGAGTTGGTGCTATAACTATGGAATAACTCTAGTACTCCAAAGTGGCTGTCACATAGCTTGTCATCCACTGGCGGCATATCAACCATAATATTACCAACCATGCAAATGGTAGAAGTGTGGAAGCTATCACCCAGGCAGGTCATCAATGTCCGCCACCATAGCACTAATTAACCTCGATATCTCAACAGTGCTCCTGCCCTATGTTTCCTCGCGAATTCCAGTGCATTGGTTGGTGATTGGTGGGTTGCGTTCTATTGTTGGCTGTGTTTTCCTTCATCGAGAGTTTCTTGGTGTGTGTGTATATAGTGCAGCCCGACAAGTGATTTTGACATATCATCTTCTTCCCCGGCTTTTGTGCCCTTTCAGAGATGCTTTCTAGTGCATTTTGGTGGACTGTTGCTGTTGAAATGTGCAATGTAAAATTGCAATGGGTTTTGATGTTTGAGTTTATGTTTGTATGGGATATTATGTGGGGTGTGATTTATGAGAACCACATAAGAAGATGTGGGATAGAGATTGCCACATGGCATGATGATGTGTAAAGGAGATTCGGTCAATGGCTCTTTCTTTGTATGGTGAACGCATATACAATAGAGTATTGTTGAGTGTGCTACTCTCTCTCTCTCTCTCTCTCTCTCTCTCTCTCTCTCTCTCTTTATAGCAATGGCTTTCTTAGTGTGGTTCAACCCACCATAGTTTATGCTTAATCTATGTTGCACAACACCATGATTAATCCCATATTTAGGTTTTTAAACATGGTATAGGATGGGTTCTTGATTATGGTTTAATATCATTAGATTGTCGTTTGTTGATTAAGCATATGTTATATTTTTAGCATGTTCTCATGAGAAAATTTAAGAACATTCTATTATCATTAAGATTGCATTAGAGAGAGTATGGAGCTGCCTATTATAAGATTTACAACATAGAATGCCCCCATGAAAGTTTGAAGCTACTAATTAAAGTCTCAAGTGGAGAGTTTACAACAAGGAGGTTACAAGTAAAGAGAATGTGGGGGAGAGGGAGAGGTTCAAACCCTAGCAAGCAAACACAAGAGAGAGCAAGACATAAGACAGAGATGGATAGTTGAATTTTCTTCTATCTTCTTCTTCTCTACTCAACCAACATAACATAAAGATAAGAGTACACACTATATGGGTTAGTACTCAACTACTACAACATACAAGGGTCGGTCCATAATGTGAACCCGACTAAATGCGCTGGCGCTATAACTATGCCAATCTCTAGTAATCCAAAATGGCTGTCACACAGCCTGTCATCCCACTGACCACATATCACCCATAATCTCACCAACCATGTCAGTGGTGTAGATGCGGAAGCTATCACTCAGGCGGGTCATCAATATCCACCGTAGCACTAGTTGAGCTCGATATCTCAACACTCCCCCTTGAGCTCAACTCACACACTGCACTCCAAGTAAGCTCCTAAACCCGTGGTTCTCTGTGCCTAATGCCTTTGTAAAGACGTCAGCCACCTGATCCTCTGTGGTGCTAACATATACCAGATCTACATCTCCTGCTAGAACCTTCTCCGTCACAAAGTGATAATGCACCTCAATGTGCTTCACTCTAGCATGATATACTGGGTTACTGGCCAACTGTATGTGCTGCTCATATTGTCATAATATATGACAACTGCCCTATCCCACAAGACTCTCCCATGTCACCAAGTAGCTTCTGAAACCAAGCTACCTCCCAAGCTGCCATAGCAACACCCCTGTACTCTGCCTTTGTACTCGACAAGGCAAGTGTTGGCTGCTTCTAACTGCTCCAACTCACAGTAGTAGTCACAAATGAGAACATAAAACCACTGGTAGATCTCTTGTCTGCAATACTAACAACCCAATCAGCATCTGTTTACCCATGCAACTGTATCTCTGTACCAGAGCCTCATAGAAAAGTCCATAATCAACTGTGGACTTTATGTACCTAAGGATCCGTCTAGCCGCATCCAAGTGTGGGTTCCTAGGGGCCTGAATAAACTGACTCACAAGCCCAACAGCATAGCTCAAGTCTGGCCTTGTAATGGTCATGTAGATCAAACTACCCACTATGCGCCTGTATGTAGTGGGGTCCTCCAAAAGCTCACCTGTATATGCGGAAAGCTTTGTGTTCTGCTCCAATGGCACTGAAATAGATTTACAGCCTGTCATACCATACTTGGACAACATGTCCAAGCCATACTGCCTCTGCAATAGCAAAATGCCATGAGGTGATCTCACCACCTCTATGCCCAAGAAATACTGTAGCTCACCCAAAGCCTTCATCTCACACTTTTGCTTCAAAAGCATCCTAACATCATGTATGTCTACATCACTATCACCACTGATAATCAAGTCATCCACATAGATGACTAATAGCATGATCCCTCTATCTGCCTTTTTCACATATAGTGAAAAATCTGCATTGGATATCTAAAATCCAATGGTAACAAGATACTCTCCGATCTTGTTTGACCATACTCTGAGTGCCTGCTTCCCATAAAAGGCTTTGCGTAACCTGCACACAAAATTTGGATGTGCATCACTCTCATAACCCGGTGGCTGCATCATGTACACTTCTTCTTGCAAATCACCATGTAAGAAGGCATTCTTTACATCCATTTGATGTAAAGACCAACCCTTCGCCTGCAGCCATAGCAATGACACCTCTCACGGTTGCCATTCTTGCAACCGGGCTGAATGTCTCCTCATAGTTTATGCCATAAGTCTGTGCATAGCCCTTGGCAACCAATCTTGCCTTGTACCTGCTCTGCATTGTGCTTGATACACCCACTTATATCCAATTGCCTTCTTTTCCTTAGGCAAAGGTTCTAACTCCCATGTTGCATTTGCATCCAATGCTGCCATCTCCTCATCCATGGCATCTTCCCATGTCTTATTTCCAATTGCCTACTTAAAGCAAGTGGGCTCAACCTCCTGTATTGCTTTTACCATGTAAGCATAATGATGGGTTGTATATCCATCATATCTTAACCTGTCACAACAGGGTATCTAACCGTCGTAGACCTGCATATACCTGGATCACTGCCAGGTGTCCTCAAATACGCTCTGGTTCTCCTTACACCATGAGTAACCACAAATGGAATGCCAAGCTCCTCATCAAGGCTCTGCTCAGAGTCACTAGAGTCACAATCCACATATGAGTGACCTGCTAATAGATCATGCACAAAAGGTTGATCTACCTTTTCCTTCCCTTTCCATGATACATGTAGAGAGAGAGAGAGAGAGGGATGAGTTCTAAAATAAAACATTGAAATAAAACTTTTTTTAAAAATAAAAACTAGAAGGAGAATGAGAGGTTGAGGAAAGAGAAAGGAGGAGAGAAGGTGGAAGAGAGGGTCATGAGAGAAGGTTGCAAAAAAGTAGGTAGTGTGAGGCCAATAGAAGTAGAGAGAGGGCCAAGAGAAAGAAAGAGATAAAGA
Source organism: Cibotium barometz (assembly GCF_041138505.1). Taxonomy (NCBI): domain Eukaryota; kingdom Viridiplantae; phylum Streptophyta; class Polypodiopsida; order Cyatheales; family Cibotiaceae; genus Cibotium; species Cibotium barometz. The sequence continues at coordinate 11,629,875 of NC_141059.1, forward strand.
AAATGCAAAAGAGAGGGTCGAGAGAGAAGGCATGAGGGCAATAAAGAGGACCGAAGGAAAGAAGGCAAGAGGGAGGCTATAAACATGATAGGGATAGGGAGAGGCTAAGAGAGAGGAAGTGGGAGAGAAGACGAAAGAGAAGGCGAGAAGAGGGAGGCTATGAGAGAGAGAGAGAGAGAGAGAGAGAGAGAGAGGCGAGTTTCTAAAAAATTGAAAAAAAAACTAAATTTTAAAATAAATAAATAAAAACCCACCTCCACCATCCTACTTGGGATGGGGAGGTGGGGATTTTTTTTCCAAAATTTTTTCCCTTTTTATTTATTTTTTAATTTCTTAGAGAGAGAGAGAGAGAGAGAGAGAGAGAGAGAGAGAGAGAGAGAGAGAGAGAGAGAGAGAGAGAGAGAGAGAAAACATGAGGGAGGTTGTGAGGGCAACATAAGAAGGGAGAGCCAGGAGAGAGAAAACATGAGGGAGGTTGTGAGGGCAACATAAGAAGGGAGAGGGGTAGGAGAGAGAAAGAAAGAGGGAGGTCATGAGGGCAACATAGATAGGGAGAGTGCTGAGAAAGAGAAAGTAGGAGGGAAGGGGAAAGAGAGGGCGGGAAGAGAAGGCGAGAGTTAGGGTAAAAGAGAGGGCCATGAGAGAAATTGTGTGTGTGTGTGTGTGTGTGTTGTGAGAGAGAGAGAGAGAGAGAGAGAGAGAGAGAGAGAGGAGGCGAGTTTTAAATATTCTTTTTTGAGTTTTTTTTTTGCAAAAGAGCTTAAAAAAGAACTACACACCTCACCCATCCCAAATGGTAAGCTTGCCACTTTTAGTATGGGAGAGAGAGAGAGAGAGAGAGAGAGAGAGGGCCAAGAGAGACAAAGCCGGGGGAGGCTATGAGGGCAAAAGATATAGGAAGAGGGCTAGGAGAGAGAAAGAGGGAGGGAGGCCATGAGGGCAATAGATATAGGGAGAGGGCCAGGAGACTGAAAGAGGGAGGGAGGCCATGGAGGCAACACAGTTAGGAAGAGGGCCAAGCGAGAGAAAGAGGGAGGGAGGCCATGAGGGCAACACAGTTAGGAAGAGGGCCAAGCGAGAGAAAGAGGGAGGGAGGCCATGGAGGCAACACAGTTAGGAAGAGGGCCAAGCGAGAGAAAGAGGGAGGGAGGCCATGAGGGCATTAAAGATAGGGAGGGAGGGTGAAAGGGAGGTCTGGAAGAGAAGGTGGGAAGAAGGAGCTCGTGAGTGCAAAAGAGAGGGTCAGGAGAAAGAAAGTAAGAGGGAGGCCGTGAGAGCAATAGAGATAGGTAGAGGGCCAAAGACATAAAGTGAGATAGAAGGCAAAAGAGAGGGCTAGGAGAGAGAAAAAGCGGGAGATAAGGTGAAAGAGAGGGCGGGAGAGAAGGCAAGAGGGAGGCTGTGAGGGCAAGAGAGGGCTGAGAGCGAGAAAGCGGAAGAGAAGGCGAAAGAGAGGGCTGGGAGAGAAGGTAGGAAGGAGACTGTGAGGGTAAGAGAGATAGAGAGGGAAGAGAGAGAGAACATGGGAGAGAAGGTGAAAGAAAGGGCCGAGAGAAAAGGCAGAAGGGAGGCCATGCAACAAAGAGGGCCAAAAGAGAGAAAGCCAGAGGGAGGACGTGAGGGAAAAAGAGATAGGGTGGGAGAGAAAGAGAAAGTGGGAGGGGAGGACATGCAAGCAAAAGAGAGAGAGAGAGAGAGAGAGAGAGAGAGAGAGAGAGAGAGAGAGAGAGAGAGAGAGAGAGAGGGTTGGAGAGAGAGAGAGAGAGAGAGAGGAGAGAGAGAGAGAGGAGAGAGAGAGAGAGAGAGAGAGAGAGAGAGGTGAGGTTTTAAAAAATAAAAAAAAACATAAATTTAAAGGGAAAAAAGTCCTTGATCCCAAGTGGAGAGCTTGCCACTTGGGATGGTGGAGGTGGGGGGTTTTTTTCTTTTTTCTTTTTTCAAATTACTTTAAGAGAGGGGAGGGAGGGAGGGAAAGAGAGAGGTGAGTAATAAAAAATTTGAGAAAAATAAAGTTAGCCACTTGGGATGGGGGAGTTGGGGGTTTTCTTCCTTCTTCTTTTTTCAAATTACGAGAGAGAGAGAGAGAGAGAGAGAGAGAGAGAGAGAGAGAGAGAGAGAGAGAGAGAGAGAGAGAGGTGAGTATAAAAAAATTTAGAGAAAAAAATATTATAATGTGAAAATTTCCCCCACCCCCTATAAGTGGCAAGCTCGCCACTTTAGATGTGGGAGATGGGGTTTTTTTTATTTTTTATCAGATTAATTTGAGAGAGAGAGAGAGAGAGAGAGAGAGAGAGAGAGAGAGAGAGAGAGAGGAGAGAAGGCGATTCTAAAAAAATACTTGAAGAGAAAAGTTGAAAAAAATTTACTTCTAAATAGAATGCCCATCTCCTCCATCCCAAGTGGTGAGGTTGCCACTTGGGATGGGGGAGGTGGGGTTTTTTTTTTCCTTTTTTCCCTTTTTTAAGGAGAGAGAGAGAGAGAGAGAGAGAGAGAGAGAGAGAGAGAGAGAGAGAGAGAGAGAGAGATGTGTCTACACTCTGCCTATCTATGTTGCCCTCACGGCCTCCATCCCGCTTTCTCTATCCTAGCCCACTCCCTATGTTTTTTTGCTCTCACGGCATCCCTTTTCCTCTCTCTCTCTCTCTCTCTCTCTCTCTCTCTCTCTCTCTCTACACACCCCTTGAAAAAAACAAAAGAAGATTTTTTAAATTAAAAACCCATATTCTAAGTGCAAGCTCACAACTTGGAATGAGGGAGGTGGGTTTTTTTAAAAGTTGAATTTTGTTTTAATTTTGTTGAAAATACCTCCTCTCTCTCTTAACGAAAAAAAATTATTTAAAAAACACCTCACCTTCACCACTTAGGATGTGGGAGGTGTTTTTTTTTCATTTTAAAATCATAGTGGTCTGCTCTTGAACTCTCCACACATTATCAAAGTAAACCCATGCCCTCTTCAAATCTCCATTTCCAATTCGAGGCATTTGGTTGATCAAATCCACTTTAGAAGTAGGCCCAGTTGATGACATGTTAAAAATTGTTTGTCCTAGAAAATGGCTATCGTGAAAGAACTCACAGGTGCTTTGCTTCTTCAACTCTAGTATATTTGACTCTAATCCTTGTGCTCACCCACCTTGCTTCAATGTCTTCACCATTCTCTTGAACCTATCACAACAGGTAAATATTAGGTGCTAATTTGCAACACTAAAGAAAAGATAAACCCCCTTAGAGATGTTTACAATTTTTTATGCTACTACATCCTATTACAATTTTTCAAAGAACCTTTGCATTGCTAGCATCATTCACTATGATTCTAATGATACTAAGCTTATCTTGCTCATCATATAGAGTTTCCTGTTTTAGCATTAGACAAGTACATGTGAGTACTTAAAAATTCTGAGAATCCTAATGCTTTGGCATACCCATAGTAGTATGGTTTGTTAATCTTCCTTTTAGGTTTAATCTTGGTTTCTTTTGATTGTTTTTCACATTCATTGGGATTTTTCATGAGTGAGGGAAGGCCTTACGTCTCTGATTTTATAGAGTAAGCAGTGTCTAATCCCTTTACAAAGTGATTAGTGCTAAATTGATCAATAAACACTCCCCAAAACATACTGAACATAATGTAGTGTGATTTGGAGTGAATGGATGAAGCACCAAATCAAGAGGCAAATAAAATTTGAAGTGATAAAACCTTGTAAAGAACCCTAATGGCATGAATGAACCCCCAATTGTAAAGAAATATTGAGATTAAGCCTAATTAATCATTGATTAGTGGAGATATCTCACTCTTTACTGTGCAAAAATAGAGCATCAGTAGAGGATGATTACGATAAAGTTATGCTTTCTCATTGCCAAAATTCTTCGAGGCTACCATAGATTTTAAGATTCTAGATAAGTTTGAAGCCAATAAACCCAAAACTAAGCATAGTATTAAGTGATTAACTCTGTTTTTACTAGACTACGTTTCTAAGAGGTGTCCAAGCCTGAATCTGATGGTAGAAGGCCTCCTTTGTGAAATTTGATAGCACCAACGTGTCGGGAAGGTTTGAAAACCTTTGTATCTTAGAGGAATTAGCTGGAGATGCAACAATAAAGGAAAGATCTGGGTTTTTCCATAAAAAAGGCACCGGCCCTATGGGCATAAATTCGGGCCATGCGACGATCTTGTTGGAGAGGGTTTTTTTTGTACTCCCAGGGCGCATTACACTAGCTTCAAGATGGTGAGAGTGGCTCACTCAATAGGGTTTTGTAGGGAGTGATTTCCACACTCTCGTGAACAGATGTTTGTTTGAGAAGCATAAAAGAGCATAATACTTGATTAGAGATTAATCAAGAGGTTTTCTTGATAATGGTATTGATGATAAGAGTAACCAGGCTCTAATACCATATATTGGAAATCATGGAGGCTCATAGGTGACAAGGAAACTCATGATTATTCATAATGAAAAATGGTAGTAGTGCTAAATCTAGATGATTAGGTTAATCACATGATAGCAAGAAGCTTAGCAAAATTTCACACAATCACATCATCATAGAGAGAGAGAGAGAGAGAGAGAGAGAGAGAGAGAGAGAGAGAGAGAGAGAGAGAGAGAGAGAGAGTAAAGCAGGTTTCATTCATGAGAGAAGGCATCTTAAATAGGTTGAGTACAAACTATCAAATGTGTCATGTATGATGTCAGCTAGCGCCTTATTCAACTCCTACATTCCCTCTAGTGGTTCCCCTAGAATCTCCCATCAAAAGTCAACATAGGTTGCCTTATTAATGCGTGGAGGTAGGCACTTGATTCTAGGTAAATATGAGGCTCTTTTACATGATTAAAGCTAGGATGGTAAGTGCCCCAAATAACCTTAGACTATTGGCATGGATCTTGGCTGTATTTTCCACAATAAACAAATGGATAAGTAAAAATTAGACAATGAATAAGATATTTCTAAGCCACAATTGTGGATTGACAACTATTTATTAGATTATCAATTATTAGATTCTCTATCTTATAGGAGGGGAAGAAACTAATGTGGAGTTTGAAAGTCCATCGGGAAAAGCTTGACGTAATATTGTGAGGACCCCACCCCCTATATACAGAAAAATACATCTCCCAAAATATGGTAAAGATGTTTACACATTTGAGGTAGAGAGTCTCACCTAGGGCCTTCATATATAGTGGTCTGGCGTCTGGCTATCTAACAACACACATGTTGTACAAAAAACTTCATACACAAGGAAAAGTATATGACTCCTCCTGAGGTGTGCCTCCCTCATAATTCCCACAAGTAGGAGGCGATTGGTGGCTCCTCTGGGCTTAACTCCTCGATTATAAAGGTAACATCCTCTATACAAAGGCATTAACTTTATTGTATCCTAAGTCTAATTCTGTTTACCCATTTTCTCTATGTTTTTAAATAATTTTGGTCGTGTTTGGCTGCAGAACAAAACTCAACAATAAAATCAAATATCATAGGAATGCCTGCACATTCACTTAAAGACAACAGGATGGGTGCACATGCGTGCATACACAGCTTTTGATCATTTACAACCATTGGAGAGCAAAGCACCCACTGATTTGGGTCCACCCTGCCACTTGCTTTCCAATATTGTATCCATTTTATACTTCTACCAGATCTATAGTAGGCTTAGCCTAGACCCCATCCATACCACCCTACTGATGGGACTATGGAGCCGATGTGAACTTAGACACCCATGATTAATATTCCTTATTCATTACTCATGCACCTAAGTAAAGTAGTAAAAATAGTTCATGCACACACTCCACGATATATTTTTCTTAAAGTAGTAAAAATAGTTCATGCACACACTCCACGACATATTTTTCTTTTGCTATATTAAAATGTACTAAATAACATACATGCTAGAACTTTGGAATACCATTCAACTATTAGATAAAACAATATCACATATGTACGTATATCTCCTAGCACCATGATTGTGATCCTTAGACTAGAAAGGTATGCACTATTAAGCCTTCAGGACCACTATGCCATCCACCATGAGTGATGAGGAGCCCACAAGTCTCACACCAAGATCCTGCACTATTGAGCCTTCAAGACGACCACTATGCCATCCACCACCAGTGTGACGAGGAGCCCAGAAGTCTCACACCAAGATCTGCATCTGTGCAAAACCACAGGGAGCTACTTCTAAGCCATAACACTCCAGCCAATCAATGCACAGGAGCTTTGTTAATGTGACACTCAGTCTAAGCCCCCATGCACTCATTGCCTAATACAATTGGAGATCTACCTCTCATCTATCACACCAACCTATAAGAACACACCCATGTCTACTAAGATGGGTTAAGATCTTGGACAACCATCTTGATGATAAGAGTCACCACTCAAATAATATATCAAACATGATCAAGCAACCATGCACCACAAAATGGGATAAACCATCATGCCCACTTCTTTCACTTTTACCTATTCCTATGGAGTGATTTAGAAAAGTAGCACTTTCTCTCTCTAGAATTCTCACTAGGGTTTTAAACCATGCTTTCCTTTTTACCCTATGTTTCCTAAAATCTATCTATTTCTCCTAAATTTCTCCTATTAGGCTTTATCCCATAAATTTTAGGCCATAGAAGTTAGATCGTCTCTCTCTAAAAAAAGAAACCCCTTTAGGGTGAAAAGTCTAGAATTTATTCATCATAGTTTCCTATTCATTTTATGGGCAACGCATCAAAAAATTCTAGAACTCATTCATCATTCCTTCCAAAAATAACAAGGGTTTTCCATGAAAGTTTAGTGCACATGATTGCACATAAAATTGGTGCACAATTACTTTCACACATTTAATTTACTCAAACCTACCACTAATATTTTTTTCTTAACCCATAAATTTTTGTTTAGGGTTTGACCAAAAGGAAGGAAATAGGTTTGGGTGCAACTATGCCTTCTAGGTCTATATATTAATTTAATTTGTTGTTATAGTATAACCTAAGATAGTAACCTTAATAAAATTTTAGAAACTCCTATAAGGTCATTTAAGATACTATGGCATTTACATATTTCATTCCCCAAAGATGGTGATATCTAGTGCAAGATAGTGGCCCACTCAATATTTGGAGTAGACAACAAGGATATAGGGCCACTCAATACTTGGAGTAGACAACAAGGGTATAGGCCCACTCAAGTGCCATGTTTCCCTTTCCATCCCCATATGTATGTGATCACTAAGATCCCTTCACAAACCATCCCCTCCTACAATGATTTCATCCTCAAAATTGAAGGGTGGTCATACACACATATACAAAGGCTATATACAAAAGTCAAAAATCATGACATAAGTCACTATCATGGAAGACCCAAATACCATAACATAGTGGTATGACCTCCAGGGTCAAAGGGAAAGGAGGAGGGACTCACTTTGATGATGAGTTTAATGAAGTATCCACCTAAATCAAACAGAAATCCAAGGCATATGAACTCCAGGAAAATGGATCCATAATGATCTGGATGGAATGGAGAGGATGAGGAACCATCCTCGATTATGAAGCTAACCATGTATCCTCCAAGTTTGAATGGAAAAGATAGGGAATCACGGTCAATAGAGAAGCTATCGGAGTGCTCTCCAAGATCAAATGGAAAAGATATGAGTGTCATGCCAAAGATGAGGTAATCCATACAACTGCATCTACCTGGATAAAAGAGAAATCCAAGCCATGTATACTCCAAAGCGATGGTGGCCCTAGACCACCAAGATCGAATAGAAAATGTAGAGAGCCAATGTCACTCAGTGACATGACTGGTCAATCCTCTTGGGTCAAACGGATAGGTATGGTGCACATCATGGGCCTTGGATGTTGATGAAGTAGCTCCTCGATTGAAGGAATTACTCATAAGTCCATCCTCATGACCATAATGCAAATCTAACATGCTGAATGTAATCACCATCACTCATGGTCGGAATGTGGAATGGTCCCGACACAAAAGAATCATCATGTAGGCCAAGACAAAGGTGTGTCATAGGTGCATCTGAGTGTCATGCCACATAATCATCCACCATACATTATCTCAAGTAGCATAGAATGCATCTGAGTGTCATGCCACATAATCATCCACCATACATCTCAAGTAGCATAGAATGCATGTCAGTGTTCGGTCCAGACTCGACACTTAAGTGGTTCCAAACCACCTAGTTGGCTTCGGAGGAGACACAACTAATGCCACTGTGCCCAACATGATAAGCCAACGCTAGCGCATTGCACCGCCGATCTGCCTATGCTAAGGGAGTTAGTCGCGAAGTGCAGAGGTTAGTTCCTACATTTGATGAGATTCTTGACGTGGCTCCTAATTCTGTTTCTAGATAGGAGTCATGTCTGTACAGGAATGACGTTGAACCCATATTCCAGGGAGAAGACATATCTATAGACAGAAAGCACTAACACAATTGGGAACCAATTAGACTTGCATAGTACAGACAATGGAGAATTACACCAACAATAACTATATCATTAGAGTGAAGGCTTAGCCCAAAGTACAATGTAATGGCGTACACAATTGACACTCTCTACCCTCATCTCTATCCCCTCTCCTTGATAGTTCCCCTTTTCCCTTTTACATCTGCCCTGGTACTACCGATTGGCAAGATTTAGTTACAAGGTTGTTACTAGAAAGTTGTTGCCCAACGGATATACTAGGTGACAAAACCGGCGACAAGGCTGGGTGCCAGCCGACGGTTGGATGACCCCCAACACTTGGCGATCATGGTGGATGCTGTGCCCCAGCAAAGGCCACATGATTCCTTGTTGTTGCAATCTAGACTGCTTCAGCTCTAGAAAATTGAAAAATTCCATCTCCGAAATCCGGGTCTGAACCTAAGGCTTGTTCTAGTCCTCGTAATCTGGTCCTTCCTCCATGGCAAAACCCCCAGAGACGAACTTTATTGGCTTGTCTTGGGCATACTTGGGCTTGTACACCCTCTTCCTGCTCACCTTTGCATGCTCGACCCCCATCCTTGTTCTAGTCCTCGTAATCTGGTCCTTCCTCCATGGCAAAACCCCTAGAGACGAACTTTATTGGCTTGTCTTGGGCATACTTGGGCTTGTACACCCTCTTCCTGCTCACATTTGCATGCTCGACCCCCATCCTTTCATTCGCCCGTTGTGCGAAACTGTATATCAATGGGCTCGGCATAGGGGTACTTCTTCTTGGCTCTTTTCATCACTTTAATGGCCATCCCTACTACAAAGGGATGCGACTCAGTTTGCTCTGGGATGATAGCTCCGTTTTCTAACACCGTCTACTCAGGCTCTCTTGATTTCCTTCTTCCACCTTGACTCCACTTTCACCCATATGGTGGTTTTCTTGTCGGTTCTTATATGGCATGTGCCCTTCCTTCTTCTGCCAGGTGACTCCGTTGGTGAGGGGTATTGGTGTTATGGGGGCTACCACACCTCCAAGAAGGAACTCTATGCATTCACCTTTGGAAGAAGCAATAGAACACAACTGTCATAGTAGGGAACTTACCAATGCTCTGAGCTTGTGTCCCTTGAGGTCTCCAAGCTCACTTGGAGAAGCTACAATTCTCCAAGCTTCACCTCCACGCTGCCACTGTAGAGTCGCTAACACCACCACACAAGGCAATCTCTCTCTCTCACTTCACCACACAAGCATGCAAGCATACAAGTATAGAGAAGGCATATGTGCTAGAGTACTCTCTCACAGTCTCTCTGTTATGGGATACCACACCTCCAAGAGGGAACTTAATGCATTCACCTAAGGGAAGAGCAATAGAACACAACTGTCGTAGGGCACTTACCAATGCTTCGAACTTGAGTCCCTTGAGGCCTCCAAGCTCACTTGTTAAGTTCCAATCCTCCAAGCTCACCTCCGTGCTGTCACCATAGAGTCGCTCGCACCATCGCATAAGGCAATCACTCTCTCTCACTCTCCAACACAAGCATGCAACATACAAGTGCTAGAATGCTCTCTCTCAATCTCTCTCAAGACACAAAGAAGAGATCTCAATAGCACAAAGGGGGATTGTCTCTATTCATTATGAGAAAATGCCTTATATACATTTGGCCCTTATTCACACTTAGCTGCCTAAAACTTACTTAACTAAGGCCTTGGGTGGCCAATATCTCATAATGTATAACTTTTATAGTGCCTTTGCATGACACTTATTAATGTCCTCAATTGGAGGAGCATACTTGTTAATCCAAAATGGGATTAACACTCTCTCTCTCTCAAAGACAAAGCAAGAACTCTCATAGCATAAAGGGGGATTGTGTCTCTTCATTATTATGAGAAAATACCTTATATACAAGTGGCCCTTATTCACACTTGGGTGCCCAAAACTTATTAACTAAGGCCTTGGGTGTCTAATCTCTCATAATGTTACAACTTTTATAGTGCCTTTACACGACACTTATTAATATCCTCAAATGGAGAAGCATAATTGTTAATCCTAACTGGGTGAAAGCATGATAAGGTGGGCTAAAAATTTGTGTCTTGGGCAACTCTAGGTTGTGTCCTGGGCAACTAGTTGTGAAACACTTTTGTGCAGAGTTAGAGAATTAAAACATGGTTGTTTAATCTTGTTTCACATTTATTATATCTAAAAGGCACTAGATAAATTGCTAAAGACAACTTATGATGATATTAAATCCACTAATACTGGTTATCTTCAAGTGTGGTAGCACAACCAATGCAACTGGTAGCACAACCAATGCAACTGGTAGAAAGTGTACCACCTTATCATGCTTTCACCCAACTAGGATTAACATCCCCCCCTACCTGCTGATGTAGGTTATGTCCTAAGAACTTGTCACCGAGGCCTAAAGACTTGGTCACCAAACTCATGACGATAGAAGTTACGGGTGATTGAAGCTTTTCAAGGTTCTTCTGAATGTAGAGTGTGATCTCCAGAACCTGGTGTCTACCATATCTTCAAATGTGACATGCATATAGGTTGGTAAACACCTTAGGCGATGATAATATAACATCATTCCTCTATCAGTAGAGCCTTGATTCTTTTCGAAGTGTAGTTGATCAGCATCAAATCCTCATATCTCTCTTTAGGTTGATCAATCAATGCCACAATCAACTTCATAAATCTGACACTGGCCTACAATAGCAGGGTCTGGGATTCGACGCCATGCATGTATCCAAGTTAGTAATTGCTTCCTTTGCCATCCTATATCTGAAAATGTTGCTGGCAAGAATAAAGGAAAGTTGTAGTAGACATGTGAATCTCTTTGCTTGGCCTCATGGAATTCCAATGGTGTCCATCTTCTTTTCATTGGCATATACAAAGGGTCCACTCTTTGTGTGGGCGGGGTACAAATATATTGATGACTGTATTCTAGAATAGTCAGGTACTCCTGCCGCCATGCTGGCTATATACCAAAATCTTCAAGTTTGGGGTTGGCATCGTTTGTGTGGGCGGGGTATAAATATACTGATGACTGTATTCTAGAATAGTCAGGTACTCCTGCCGCCATGCTGGCTGTATACCAAAATCTTCAAGTTTGGGGTTGGAATCATTTGTGACAATGGTTGTATATCCCCCTCGTGTATGGACTGGATTTGCCTTTCTCCACTTGTGGGAAGTAGCAGCTGATCATGAATGTAACAATTCTAGTGTCAAGTAAATATGCTAAGTGCGGGTTAGCCAACTTTGTATGTTGCACCACATTTGACCATAAGGTGCTCTCTCTAGCCAAGGGCAATAATTCTTCTAATTCCAGCTTTGGTGCTCGGAGAGGATATGGTATATAAGGCTACTTTGTGGAAGCAACATTAGAATATGCCTTTGGAAGGATCCGTCAGGTAGGTTCAAAAGGTGTTATTTGCATTAACACTTTGAACATTAACTTTGGCTTTAGGAGAAGATTCCCCACTCTGATGAAGCCTTCATACTTTACAGTAGACAATGACTCAAGAATAGTATCATCAGTAAACGGCTCAAGAGTATCTTGGGGTAGAGTGTGAGGAACCTCTTGAGTTGGCTATGGTGGAGACAGGTTGGGTGCTGGCAACTCCTCAGGGGCGAGAGTGCTAGTGGGAAATTCTAATGGAAGAGAAGGAAGACGTGAGAAAATACAATCTGCCTAAGATTTATCAATAGGAGGAATTTCAGGGTATGGATTTAGGAATTTACTTGTTGCTAATGGGTGAAAACACCAGATAAGTAGGAGATATTGTAGGATATTCAATGTGTATTTTATCAAAATTATAGTACTGTAGTCATCGTAGCTTCTAGATGTTTATGTATATTGCGATAAAGTTTAAGAATGCCAAAAGGATGATAGAGTGTAGACTCAAAGAGATTTAAATGTTGATGGGTATTATACACTTCTAACCACCCATGACTGATGATCCATTGGTAACTATGAGCTACAACCTTGTAATTGGCTAGTGTATCAGGAATATCATCTGGTACAAATAAGTCTAATTTTTCGACACTATTGTCCAGGATGTCTGAGTTTTGTAACACCCAACACCAACTACAAAGGTTAAGCACAATAGGGTGTAATGGATAGAAGAAAACATCCTTTGGATCAGTTAGTACTAACCCCTCGAAAAATCCCCATGATAATAGTAGGGTCAGCATCACGCTCAGTATTTTGTTTAATTAGTGTTAAATCTAGTCATCAGACAGATTGATTTCATATTGTAGTAAAGAGAGTGTTAGTGTAGACAAAAAGAGAGTCAAAGTTTGAGGAGGGACCCGAGGAGTTACTAGCAAACAAACCTATCTCCGAGGCTCGCTCAAGAAGTAGACACAACTCGTCTCGGTAGGCTCTTGTCTTTTGTTGCATTCCTGGATTGCTAGTTGCCACTCCAATTCCTATATTCAAGAATCCTTGGTTGTTAGAAGATCTAAGATGGCTGTTTCTCGTACCATTCTTGTTGCATCTAATTCTTCACAGCATCTTGTGTTCGTCTAGCCACTGTTTCCATTTCTTGAGCCTCTGCAATCTTTTGAAGCCTTGACTAGCTTGGAGTTGCTGGGGTAATCTGCAACATTTCCTGTTTGTGGGTGTCCATCAGCTTCTGCATCTCCAAGGATTTGTCATTGATGGCCTCATTCAGTGCCCACACTTTTTTTGCATTAGCTTTGTTGATTTGTTCCCTTTCTGTTTGAAGCTGGAGCACTTTGTGATCAGCATCTTTAAGAGTTGCGGATATTGATGTCAATTTGTTTTGTAACTCCTCTTGCTTAGCCTGAAATGTATTTTGGACCTCTTGAACCTGTTGAGCCTCGATGTTGGCTTGTTTCTTATTCTGTGCCACTTCTCTTTGAATCTCTTCTTTGGCTTGCTCCAGTTGTGCCTTTAAGTCTGTATTTTCCTCAATTCTTTGTACCAATGTCTGGCTGAGAACAAGAGTATTACTTTCTAATGTTTGATACCTTACTTCTTGCTCCTTGGTAGCCTTTAAGCTTTTTAAGATCACATCTCGGTGGGTTGCTTCTGCTACTATTAAATGCTCCTGGAGCATCTGAACTTGGTTGGTGGCATCCTGGACTTGTTTCCATAGTGTTGTATTTTTGTTTGAAGCATGTGTGGTTAAAAGATGGCATCGCCACACCATCTGCTCTTGTTGCCAAATAGAAGCTCTAGCCGTTCCTTCCAATTTGGAGTGTGGTAATAGTAAGAGACTATCTAGGCCCTCTACAATCTCGTTGAGGAACTTCTCATAATCCAGGTTATGTAGAAAAGACTTTTATGGAATTCTCTCTACATCATCCACCAGTCATTGCGGTTTGCTGGGGGGGCTGGTTGCCTCCTCACTTCTCTTTCTCTTCCCTATATCCAGTCATACTTCGGGGATTTCTACCTGTAATGAGGTTGCCTCTTCTTGGCTTTTGTGCCCTTCTTCTTGCAACTTTTCTTATTTTGTGCTCTCTTTGTACCCAACTCAACGGATGCAAGTGTATCTGATATGGTGGAATTCCGAAGAGGGGAAAGGTTTCGAAAATAATCTGTGTTGGGCTAGGAGAGGTGGGGTTTGTTGATGTGTTTATGTTGTTGTGCTAATCAGAGTTTCCGATAAACTTAAGCTTTTTGCTTCCCGTTGCTCCAGTAATTCCTGATAAGATGCTATCTCCTGGGTTAGCTCTGCTTCTAGTTGCTGTGATTCCTCCATGACACCATGCATTATTCCTCCATGACACCATGCATTATTCCTCGCATCTTCCTGTCGGTTTTCTTCCTCCTACTTTTCTTGAGTTCCTTCATGATTTCCTTGGTGTTCTTCAATAATGCTTGTCCTTCTAACAGCTCTCCAGAGATAAGCAATGGTGGTTCTAGTTGTGCTGCTTGCTGCATCTGTTCTTCTTGTTCTAGACCTAGAAGACGCAATAGTGCTACATGATTCAACACCTTTGTCATTAAGTACGGATTGCAGAACTTTGAATGGTGTGCCTTTAGATAGTTTTCCATTTCCCTATGAATGTACCATGCCTAATAATCTTCTTTTTCTTCATGTAGTTTGGCGATTCTGTTAAGGGGAACCCTGTTGTACCTATCCACTGGTTTCACTTGCATTATGAGGGACATGGCTCTACAAGCTTTCTTTGTCACCTCATCTCTGATATTATCATATTCAGCCCCATTGGAGTTGTAAGAGCTTTTCTTTAGCATGGCGTTCAGGGGCATCTTCTCGCAGTTTCCATCTGCTTTGGTCACATTTCCTCTCTTAGTGGCCTTGTCATAAGACTTGAGGTACTCCGCACACAATTCTGTATTGATGGTCCGGGGGAGACATTCTGCCATTCGTCCTAGGTTGACTTTCTCTAGTTTGTCTTTGACTTCTGATTCCTCCAAGATCTGCAAACACTCTGGGCTGTGGTACTGCAGAGTTATCTTCCCATAGGTAGTTTGGACTTCCTTGCTTTATGATCAATCCATGGAATGCCTATGCATACTGACCCAAATAGCTTAATTTTGGGCCTCTTGTGGGTCTTTTCTTCCTGCTAATTGGTGACCCAGTTGCACTGGCTTGTGTTACTGCTAGAGTCTCCTCGGCTTTTGGTTCAGAAGTAGCTGAGGTCGACATCTGTAAGAATGAGCAGAAGGTCAGTCCTACGACTAGTGAGAGCATGTGTTTGTGCCTCTTTGTCTTCTTCTTCTTCTTCTTTTTTGTGGACCTGTGTGTAAGGGTTATATTTGATGAGAAGTGTGTTAGTGATGTGAGCAAATAAGAAGGTATGAGTTTGTAGGCGAGAAGGTGCACACCGCGAGAGTGTAGCTTTATGCACCATGAGATGGCAGGGTATGAAACCCGTGAGATGGGTTAAAATTGTGAAACAGTTAAACCCGTGAAACAGTTATTCCATGAGATAGGTTAAAGCCGTGAAACAGTTATTCTGTGAGATAGGTTAAAGTCGTGAAAGTGCAGGGTTAAAACTGTGTGATGGGTTGAATTCCTGGTTGGTTAAAACCATGTGATGGGTTGATTTCTTGGTTGGTTAAAACCGTGAGATAGGTTGAAGCCTTGAAATGGGTAAAATCGAGAAACGGGCTAAAACCGTGAGATGGGTTGGATGTGTGAAAGTGCAGGGTACAAAACCTCCGAGACAGTTTTAAACCATGAAAGTGCAGGGTACGAAACCCATGAGAGTTTGAAACCGTGAAAGTGTAGGATACCCAGATTTTTTGTATTTTTTTTTTGGACAATTTTTTAAGAGTTACTTGGTGAGTGTAGGTTTATGTCTTGTGTGTGGAACAAAGGATCAAACATGCGCCGCATGCAGTAATCACACAATTTGTGAAACGGTTAGAACCGTGCGAATGTAGGGTGCGAAAACTTGTGAGATAGCATGTGCACGCACCCAGTTCTATTTTATTTCTGACGAGTTACATTGTGATTGCAAGGTTTCGTGAAACCATGAGAGTGTAGGTTTGTGCAGACAAGGGAAGTAACATGCGCATGTAGTCAATCACACTCAGGTTCTTGAATTATTCAATCCTACATGCAATTTGATTATGTAAAAGAAGGAAAGAAATGAAAAATCAAAAAAGACACAAAGGCATAGCACAAGCTCCCACCTCAACTCGAAGATGTCGATTACGCAGGTAGACGATCAGTTGGAAATCGAGTGCGGGGAGATGCAATGCTTGGGGATGTCACACGATGATGAAAAATCACAAACGCAGATGCACAAAAAAGAAAAGAATTTGATTTCATGGCGCGACCGTCGGACTAGGCGGCTACCTTAATGAAGTATGCCACATGGCATTCCATTATTGGCCAAAGGAAAGGTGACCGTTTCATGCCGTGAAGTAGGAAGGCGGTTTACGAATTGTTTGGACTGTTTCATGGCGTGAACTGTTTTGTATAGAGTGCATTTAAGGTTGATACCCTATATTCCTTTCATGCTCAAACACTCGATTATGCAATCAAAAGTTGGTTGAATGAAGTGAATGATCATGTTTCATTTTAAACTGTTTTTACCTTATATCCACTTTTGAGTAATGGATACCTTTGTGTACTTCCTTTTTGTTTATTGCCATGGAAAACAAGGTGGTACTTTGGCACTTCTGGGCATTTTTGTTGCAATCATTTTAACTCTGTGAGTGTGAGAGTGCTTGATCTTTCCTTCTATCCAACTAAAGAGTGTCTCTACTGAACTTGTTGATTGGGATTTGTCTTTGTCTCCATTTGTTGCAATTTTTCTTCTCAATAATATTGCCTAGCTCCTCTATTTTGGTAGGTGCAATTGGCGGTATTGCTATCTTTAGTTCATCCTGTTGAATTGGCTTCTTTCTCCACACCAATGTTTGTGCTTTCCTAGAATTCGTTTTAGCAGGGAATTGGCTTTGGTTGCTCTTACTGACCCTTTCTTTGTTTTTGAAGGTAACAATGGATTTTGGGTGGAATTTTGGCACCCATATTGTTGTATCAAGCCCTTTAGCAAATCCCTTCGAATCCATTGCTTATGAGTGCCTTGTGGATTACGGCTTTGTTTGGAACACTGTCGGCGGGGCTAACATTTGAAGGCCATCTCTGTCCCTTGTCTGTAATTTGAACTTTTTTCCATGATTCCTTACTGCTGAGTACCTAGTGACTTTGGCTGTTTTTTGTGTGTATGGATTGTGGGGTTGATGTCTTCTCTGGTACGTGAGCTGCTGTTATCGCCCTTGGTGTTTCCATACCATCAATCATAGCCTGCTTCTCCCTGTTTATTGGGCTCCATAAGGGCACAGTAATGACATTGTTGCCCTCGTCCAGTTGTGCCGTCCTCTTTTCGCATTGAATATTACAATTACTGGTGCAAATCCAAGATCGTCCCCAGGATCATTTCTTCCTCCATAGATCCTGCAGACATAACAAACACCTTTCCAACTAAGGGATTATTTCTGATGGAAACATTAACACTTAGACATCCCTCAGCTTTTGTAGTTGATAAGTGCACACTCCGTACTTGTGCATTGGTGGCCTTAAGGTGTGGTTTGTCTAGAGCTACCCATGTCTTATAAGAGATCATATTATGACTTGATCCCGTATCTATTATGCAATGCTCGTCGCATGACTTTTAGTCGTAGAGACTTTCACCCTAAGTTGTGCTGGCTCAATGTCTAGTTCATCCTCATCAAGGAGGGTTAGTGAAGCCATGTTCACATGCAATACTCTCTTTTGGAGTATCTATTTGGCTTTGGCCTCTCTTGCCTTAGCTTCTCCCTAAGCTTGTATAATTTTTTCTTTTACTGGCTCCTTCCGTTGTTTTAAAATATGCTCTTGCATGAGCATTTCTTGGGTCAGTGGTCCATAATATTTTTAAAGCTTGCTTCCATTGATGTAACCCTCCATTTGTATGCCCTCAATTGTTTCAATTTTAATTGACCCTTGAGGTGTGATTTCAGGCACTTAGAAAGGTCCTAATTCTCTGTACTTGAGTTTCTTTTTTCTGGTGCTTTCCACACCATACATGAGGATGAGGTCCCCTGTTTCTAGTTCGTTTTGTTTCAAGTTATTATCAAAACAACGCTTTCTTCATAATTTTTCGACCACAAGACCATGTGATGCAATTAGTCGGGTTTCATCAAGTTTCTCTAAAATCAACCAACCTTTTGGCTAATGCATTCTCAATAATCAATCATTCTTGCACCACAATTCGCAGTCTTGGAACTAGGTACTCCATAGGCATTACCGCCTCAACACCATAAGCTAAATGGAAGGGAGTATATCCCGTCTTGCTACCTTATATGGTGTTTGATATGCCCATAGAGCTGCAGTTAGCTTATGTTTCCAATCCGTTCGACTTGCTTCTAATGTTTTTGTCAAGATAGTACACAAAATCTTGTTTGTACTCTTCGCTTGACCATTAGCCTATGGATAATAAGGGGACGACTTTCGGTGGGACTACAAGGAATCCAGCAAGTAAGTTATCAATCACCTCATTAATGAAGTGTGAACCACGATCACTGACTAATTCTAATGGGCAGCTGAATCTCAAAATGATTTGTTCATACAAGAACTTAGTTGTTGTTCGTGCATCAGCTCGCTTAGAGACTCTGGCCTCTGCCCATTTCGTGAAATAGTCTGTGGGTTGCCACAATCACATATCGGGCTTGTGATGTGGATGCATAGAAAGACTAATAGGTCCAAAAAAATTAATTCCCCATTTCTCAAAAGGTTGTCTTACAATAACGGGGGTAAGTGGCATCCTATCCCTTTGTTGTGGAATAGCAAATCGCTGACACTCTTCGCACCTTTTAACAAACTCCATGGCATCCCCGAATAATGTAGGCCACCATAGTCCTATTGAAGCACCTTGCGAGTTGCAATTTTCCCAACAAAATGTCCTCGAGCTATCCCTGAGTGTGCTTCATCTAATATTATGACAAATTCGTCTTCCCGCACACATCTCCTTAAGACATTGTCCTTACCTAGCTTGTATAGTTCTCCAGTAATTAATTGATAAGGTGTAGCCGGCTTAACAAGCTGACACATTTTATCTTTGTTCAAGGGTCATTCTTGCAGAAAACCATAAGCTAGATAATCTAATATTTCTTCGCTCCATTCGGGCACCATGTCTAGTTTGAACAAACAAGCATCTGGTAGGTCATCATCAACACCAGTTTCCGGTTCCCCATTTGGAATTCTTGACATATGACCGGCCACACATGCTATGTTCCCTTTCTTACCCGCCGTGACCGTGAAGTCGAATTACAATAGTAGTAATAACCAGCATGTCATTCTTCCCATGGTGCAAGGCTTGTTCACCAAGTATAATAAGGCTTGATG
The DNA here is from genome assembly GCF_041138505.1 of Cibotium barometz. Classification (NCBI taxonomy): domain Eukaryota; kingdom Viridiplantae; phylum Streptophyta; class Polypodiopsida; order Cyatheales; family Cibotiaceae; genus Cibotium; species Cibotium barometz. The sequence continues at coordinate 11,649,090 of NC_141059.1, forward strand.
GTCCAGGTAATGGCACCTCGTCTTTGTGCTCGACTCAAACCTCTAGAAGATTGACCGTTATGTTCCAGTTCTTTGTATCTTCTTGGGTGCTCACTTTATTGTCAATTCGGTGTAGCTTGTTGATGATCCTATGGAGGTTGCTAGTTCAGTGGCGGCACACCCTTGCTGAAGTGTGTCATGATATTCGGCACTATGTGCCAATTGGAGGGGAGGGGAAATTGTGTGAGCGCAATGTCTCCACTGCTTCCATTATACATACTACCCATCGCTCCATCTCCCTCTCTAGAACTTGCACTGCATTTTCAAGCTCACCTGTCTTGTCTTCACTTTCTTTGACATATTCTTAATGATCATTCTAAAGTCTTTGAAGGTCTTGATATGCTTCTAGCTTCTTCATTGTATCTTTAAGCTCTGTAGAAGCAACTTTTTCCCGTTGTTTATTTATTCTGGCTAAATCATGTGCCTTTTCATCTTCTAACTAAGGATTACACTCTTCCAACTACTACTGATTTGCCAGTTTCAAAGCTTCAACCTCATTTTAAATTGCTCTACATTGTGGTGAAATGCTCGAGCTTGCTCCTAAATCAAAATATACTGCATTCGCACAGTTGTGACTAAAAGCTGGATATTTAGATGGACATGCCTGCTCGCCCTTACCTTTAGGATTACTTGAAGATTGGCCCTAGTATTTTTGTGTATTCTATTTGGCTAGCTGCTGTTGAATAGAACCAATAGGTCCAAATAGTCCACTCCTCTAGAACCGCATGCGTCGGATTCATTTGTCATTTGGTCATTATCGAAGGTCATTCGGGTACACTATTCATGAATAATATTTTTAAATTCTTCATGTATTTGGCATATAGGCTATCCACCATAAGCTCCTGGATTCAAGCTTCATAAGTGTCCACTTCACTTCGACAATTTATATATCTCTGCATCATCTACCTTCTTGAGAGCGGTGACACTACTTTGGAGCACTTGCAAAGTTGCCTGATCTACTTTTTCTTGGGCCTCATGTTGTTGCATCACAAAAATATGATGGCTTAACCGATGTTGGCTTTGTAGCTCAGCATTTATATGTTTTTGTTGTAAGTCTCGGATTTGCTATTACATTTGCATTTTATCTTGCTTTTCCTATGATAATTTCTCAGCCTAGAGCTTAGTTATATTTCTAAAATGTGCTTGCTCTGCCTTCAGAGTTTCAACTCTTTGTTGACCCATAGACATGTTTTGCAGATCTTCTTTTGCTTGATGTAGCTTTGCCTTTGTTAATTCCACTCCATGCTGAAGATCTATTGTCTTTTCTACATAATGTGAGATGTATTTGCAAGCAGCTTGCATCATTTTTGGATTAATTTATTCAATAGTATCCAGAAAGAAAATTGGGCTAGTGCTCCTATGTGTTGCAACTGGATCTAGAAGGATAGTTCCTTCACCAAATTCTTTTCTTTGTTAGTCCTCTTGAGCTCTTGAGCTAGTGCTCCTATGTGTTGCAACTGGATCTAGAAGGATAGTTCCTTCACCAAATTCTTTTCTTTGTTAGTCCTCTTGAGCTCCTTTTGCAAGCAGGCAATAATTTCTTCTTGTACCTGATTCTTTTTATTCCTCTTGTCTTTATGTATGAATCTAAAGGCACATGCCAGCTGTATGGGAACTCTGCATGCCTTGCAAAATTTCTTGATGCATAAGTTGTATATATAGACCAATCTTGGTCTTTCAATTGGATGCAATACTCTTAAGTTCTGTGTTCAATTTGCTGGTATAAAATTCTTGCCCAAGTAACTAGTTTTCTTATAGACGTATATAAATATAGGCCCATGGTCCTTCTTGACATATAAATATGTGACTTTGTGGGTTAAAATTATCATTTCAATAATGAACCTGAAATGTAATTTTTTCTGCACCTCTTTGTGATTGTTAAGTTTGTGTTCTTTTCGTGCACCCTTGGAGCCGAAAAAATAGAATTCCATATCTTCTTCAGTTTGCTGGTGGGATGTCACTGGCCCTTCCAACGTCAACCTAAATATATGCGAAACATATTCTACATGAATGGTATGCTGCTCTGTGCTGTTTTGATAATACTATTTTTTTGCACTTCCCGCATTTGCTCCAAAACGGCTGGGCCAAGTAGATTCCATGTATGGTAGCGAAACAAAATGGAAAAGACCCATCTTCTCCAGCAGCTAGACTTGGTTGAGATTCAAATTAAAATCAAGAATGGCAGCGAGTTTCACAAACTCAACCAAGGCTGTTACTAATGAATTCTGAAGGTGATGGAATACAATAAAAGTGAAGAAGGCGACGAAAGGAGTGAAAGCGCGAACAACGAAATAAACTATGATAGAAGAGTGTAAACGAAAGATGAAAATCAAGTAAGGAGAATGTTAAAATATGGCAATGATATTCCGAATGGACAAAAGATTTGCACACGATTTCATGGGATGATGAAAATAATGAAGATGCACAAAATCTGAAAGAACTGGGCAGCGACATGAGTGAAACGAAGTCAAAGAAAGGCTGTCCCATTTTATGGTAATAATAGCCCAATTTGGAAATGCACAAATCAATGCATGATTGCAACATGGAGCGGAACACATGGTGGATATGTATGTGCATGATAGAAACAATGTACATTGGAACAAATGTCGGCATTTCTGGTAACCGTCCCAAATAAGGCTTTAATTGGAAACAATTTATGGGTTTTGGTAGTTTCACACCATCAAGTGTCACTAATTTGAATGTGCCGGTGTCGAGTTTAGAAAATATTCAATATGGTCCCGTCTAGATGTGGACCCATTCTGGAATTAAATAATAAAAGCGGATACATCAAAAAATCATAATTTTATGTTTCGATCAATCACTAGTTTCCTCCAGCACTGTGGATGACATAAGATGTCCAGATGCTCTGCAACGGTTTCTCCTCTAGAGGCTCCATTGTTGTGCTGACTTGTAAGCCGTCCAAAACACCCATAATGAAGAAGAAAACTTTTGATCCCAATCCATTGGTTCTCACTGACCACTTTTTTTAAAGTTCTCTATAAAATTTTATTGGAGGATTTTGTCCTGAGCATTGGCCTGTGGATAATATAGTGTAGATTTCTTATGAATGATCAAATGCTGTTGAATTACTTTCTTAAATTTTCATTAAGAAAATGTCCACCCTGATCACTATCTTCAATTGGACACCTAAATCTATTCATGATCATTTCATAAAGAAATTTTAGTACCTGAACTGGCTTTATTAACTCTTAATGCTTTAGCTTTCACCCATTTGGTACAATAATTTGTAGCCACTAGAATATATTTATTGCCTATTTGCTGAGCTAGAGACTTAAATGGTCCAACAAAATCTAGACCCCATTTCTGAAAAGGTTCCATTGGTAGCACTGGATTGTGTGGCATCCGATCCACTGCACTTAACTGGCCAAGTTGCTTACAAACATCACACTCTCGAGTAAATTTCCGTGTATCTTTTGTCATTGTAGGCCACCATAATCTATTTTGAAACATTTTCTTGCCTGTTACTTCTCTAGAAAAATGGCTATCACTTACACCTTGATGAGACTCCAGAGTAAAACATATTGTTACTCATGTGATGGATCATTCCAAGTGCTTCCTGCTCCATATTAGAGTAATTCTTCTCTGCTCAAGACAACATCTGGTTGGCATAATAAACCAGTTGGAACCATCCATTAATCAGATTCTTGCATACACACACACTTCCAATCACCACATATGATGCATCAACAAAAAGATGGAACTTGTCTAGACCAATCTAGTGGTTGAAAAATTGGAGCAACTATCAACATCAATTGCAAATATCAAAAAGCTTACTGACAAGCATCCGACCATTCATACGGAATATCATTCTTTGTGAGAAGATACATCGGATAAGCCACATCTGCCAGATATCGCAAGCATCTATTATGCCTTTTAATCTGACCAAAAATCTTCCAAATTCCTTGATATTGCTAGGTCCCATTAAAGCTTTGATTACTTCCACGTTCTTGGAATCCACCACAATTCTGCTCTACTAACACTAACGTGCCCTAACAGGATTCGGTTGGTTACTATAAAGGCGGATTGAGCATTAAACTATCTGCATGGCACCTCTCCAGATAGAGTGCCAAAAACAGAAGATGTTCCACCATTTTGTTGAAGACACTGACATTATCTAAGAATACTTTTGTGAGTATGACTAAGCAATCATAGAAAATATCATGAACCATTCATTCATTAGGAACTCAATGGAGTCTTTTTGGGCCCTTTAATTTGCCATGAGGTTATGGAAACGTTTAACTTTTTGACAAATAGGAGCCCGCCATGTAAGCAAAAACCAATGGTTTGTAAGAGAGGTGTAAGAGTAGTCAAAGGGTGCACTTTTTCCCCCAAAAAGGGGAGGGGGCAATTTTACAATTTTCGGACCTCCATAACTTCTACATACAAGCTCCGATTTGAGCGGAGATTATAGATCTGTGATCTACGCATCAAGAGCTTTCCATAGATATGTTACATGATATGGTTTTATCCGCTAGATTTTAAATTCCATTTTCCCTCCAAAATTCAAATTCGAATAAAGTAGCCGTTTTGAAGCTTCTAATTAGAAAACGTTTCTTCTTAAGAGAAAAGGTTTGACTCCCTTAAACTGCCAAATAAAAGGGCCCAAGAAGACTCCATTGAGTTCCTAATGGAAATGTGATTGGAGCATTCTTAAGACCAAATGTCATCACATTGGAAGCAAATGCTTCCCATTCTGTGACAAAATCTAACTTCTCCCAATCATCCAGAGCCATCAGGACTTGATTATATCCATTGAAGCCATCCAAGAAAGAATACATTTCATGCCCTAATATAGCATCCAATACTGAATCTATGAATGGAAGCGAAAAATGTTTTGTCTGAGTTACGACATTGAGCTTCCGATAATCCACACAAATGTGGAGCTTTCCATTCTTTTTTGGTACAATCACTATTGGTGACAACTAGGTCACTTTATCAACTTGATGAATGAACCCTACTTTTAAAAGCTTATTAATTTCCTCCTTAAGTTACTTTGCATAATTAGGGTTCATTCTGTACCATTGTTGCTTGATTGGAATGACATCCTCCTTATTAAGATTGATTAGATGTTGATTAAATTGAGGATCAACTCTCTTCATATCTTTATAACTTCAAGTAAATACATCCACATATGATTTTAATAATTGCTGGAGATTCTATTTAAACTCTGCATCAAGTTTACTGCTGACCCCCGCACCATCTTTGGATCCTTCACATCTCCCAGATTCATGTCTTCCAGCTCATCTGCTGTGTGACACGACGGATGTGCTTCATGTCTCTCTCATGATTTTCTTCTACCGTGATGAGAGCTTGAACTTCTTGTGGTACCCCTGCATCATCCAAGGACATTGCTTTGGGACGTTTGGGGAATTGACCATATCTAGAGTTTGATTGTAATGGGAAATAATTTTATCCATGTACACTTCAAAGAGTGATACTAACTTCAGATTTTGGTTAAGGATTTCTTCCTCCTCATCCACATCAACTCTCTCAAGCTAGTTTAATCCTTTCGCACAAACTGGGCGGAAAGATTGTTGTAAAATATCATGGGATGCCACTTGTACTTGGACTTTATTCTTCCAATTTTGGATTGTAATATGATTGGTTTCCCAGTTATATTTAATCTTTGCTTGTCTCAGCAATGGCCTGCCCAACAGTAGGGGGTAAGATCCAACAACTCCTTCCATTTTGAACACAATAAAAGCTACTTGGAACTCACATCCCGCTATTTGGATTTCAGAGTTTTAGATTAACCTAAGTTGCTTCACTCTTTGTTGATGTGCCATTCCGATGAGAAAGGGAGATGGTTCCAATTCTCACTCCAGGATGCCTAATTCGTGACAAGTTTCATCTGTGATAATATTTACTCCACATCTGCCATTAAGAACCACATCTTCGATGGTCTTCCCCTGTATCTGAAATATTACTTTTGGAAATGCCTCATCCCAATCTGTAGTTGGATGGACTTTAAAGGTTGATTAGTCCTCTTTGTCTTCTTGGGCACTCACTATTACGGTTGGAACCTTTGCAAAGGTAGTCTTCACCCACCACAGGCTTTTGGATTAACTGTGTACGGTAATTGGGTAGCAGACATAGGAGCTAATCGAGTGTCATATCGAGCTTCTTCAAATCTTCCCAAAGATCATACTCAAAAGCTGCCATCTTTCAACAATATCTTTATGCTTTGATGGACTTATTGTCATTGGGGTCTGCTCCCTCATTTGACTAAAGCTTCTCGCTTCTTGTGGCTTGTGTAAAACTTCTCGCCTCTTCGGTAGAGTATCGTCCCATTGGGGACTTCTTTCACGTAACTTATGCAAACTGGCACTTTTCGGCCTTCTTCATCATTTGTGAGTTCCTCTCAGATGTCGGATTTGTTGAGATTCAAGCTCGATGTCAGTGTGAGCCAGCTATGCTATGTGCTGGCATGTTAGGTAGTAGGAACATGTGTGAGACATAAATGACCGCGTCCAGCTAGTCATAGTGTGTGGACATTAGCTAGGGTTAGATGTGTGTGGACACAACTCATAGTGTGTTGTGTGTATTATGGATTTGGGCTTTATGCATTGTGTGAGATGGGAGATGGCTTCCCTCTATGGTTAGGGTTTGCAATATACATTAGGGTTTGCTCCTGTGTGTGTGTCTCCTCTCCCTCTACCTATTTTTCAACATGGTATCAGAGCCTTGTGCTGTCTATTAGGGTTTATGAGTGAGTGAGAGAAGAGGGAGAAGAAGCTGTGAAGCTTGGAGCCTCCTTGGAGCACACCGATGACTATCAGATCTGAGAGCTTGGCCTATCGGGTAAGGTCTTCTAAACATCCTTGAGCAGATTGCAGGTGATTCAGGCAAAAACAAAGCAAATTAGAGCAACTCAAAGCAAAGAAAAATTCTGGTTTTTTGGAAGCTTTCCATTAAAGCTTAGAAGCACTGATGTATGGTGGAAATACATGTAAATCTGGCAACAAAGACACATGTATCTGACAAGGAGGAATGTATTGACAACTCCTATGCAAGCCTTAAACTGATTTTGGAGCAATTTACATGCATTTGAATGAGTGAAAAATTTTGGTTTTTGAGCTCTCACAAAACAGAGAAAAGGAGGTCAAAATTTGATGAATTTAGAGCATGTTTTTGGCAAAAATCAAAGCATTGATTGGTTGCACACATACCTAAGTGTGTTGGGCACTTGTATACCTCATCAATTAGCAACTCGAACACTCCCAAAGCCCTCAGCAGGCGGCACATTCTGGACAGCAGAAACAGAGTATATTTTGACATTTTGATTGAGTGGAGGATCAAATTCAACTCAGGTGCTTGCCATATTTCAAAATTGACTTAGCAATTGGTTGCTACACACACTAGAGAAGGAGGCTACATGATTGGATTGATCAATTATGCCTAATTGAGATGGGAATGAGCTGATTAAAAAGCATGTCCACTGGTTGTTTGTAGAGAAACAGAGTGAGTTTAATCGAACAATTACTCATTGGTCTTAAACAATTGGAGTTAGTGGATATCATTGCTAAGCTAATGAATGCCTGGTTGCTCAATTTGGACAAAGATTGAAGAAATTAGAGCAAAATTACTACTGGTTTTACTGGTTTTTCCCAAAACAGAGAAAGGGGTTTGATAAAATTGATATGTACACATGTCGGATGGTGTTGATATTCAACATTGAGGTTGTTTAGGTGTCAATTTAGGTTACCCATACTTGATTACACCACTACATTGCAATTTGGAGCCTTGGAAGGCGCATCAAATCAGGGTATCTCGGACTGCGTGAGTCAGGTCATTTTGGATGCATACAGGTTGATTTTCTACATAAAATTTGAAGATTGTTGGCTACTTTGGAGTATCTGGAACACTCATTGGAGTGTGGTTGAGCTGAGGAAGGCTCATTTACAAATTTGAAATTGTGCGGAAGGTGTATTTGCATTGAGCAAACATGTCGGATAATCCAGTACAGATTGTTGGTGAAAAGCTCGATAGGAAGAACTTCCAAGCATGGAAGTACAGGATCAAAAGTTTTTTGAAGGGAAAAGGTTTTTGGAATCTCATTATAGGTGCTAAGCCAGAGCCGGAGCTACCCCGAGACAACCTACACAGCAGAAGCAGGTTATTGCTCATAAGCAATGGTCAGCATTCAAAGTGTTGCATTATCTGTCTATATGTATTTCGGATGCTATGCTCATACACATACACGATGCTGAGAATCCCAAGGATGCATGGGATACATTGGTGAAGTTGTTTGATACAGACACGAGTGCTCGTTAGTCTCAGTTGTGCGACAACAGATACATAATGTGAAGCGGAATAGAAGGAGCATCTATGATTATGTGCAAGAAATAAAGAAGTTTGCAGATGCATTAGCAACAATAAATGCCCCCAGGCCTGATGATGATTTGGTGGATATTACCTTGCGTGGTCTTGGCAAGGAATATAAATCTTTTGATACATCTATCTCGGTTCGGAGTACAGGTTTACCAGACTTTGATGAGTTGGTTTCACTCTTGCTTGTTGAGGAAATCAAACTCAGTGATTCATTTCAGAATGCATCTACTAGCCATGATGATAATGGCAGAAATCAGGCTTTCTATTCGCAGAGAGGATTTAGAGGCAGGGGGAGATTTACATCACGTGGTCGTGGTGGTAATGGTCGTGGATGGCAGGACAGTTCACAACAGAAATGGATGTGAAAGGCTATGTGGAAACAAGAGATGATACTCAGCATGCCATTACACATGTTGGAAGGGTACCATTGGTTATGCACAATGGTCAAACAAAATCTATGTTAGATGTATTGTATGTGCCTTCGATTACAAAAAGCTTGGCCTCAGTTGGTCAAATGGTGGAACAGGGATTACAGGTTCATTTCAACGAGCATGGTTGCTTCGTTTGAGGACTTCAAACATGGATGTAGAGTCATTGCTAAAGGAAAGAAGGAAGGCAGATTGTTTAAGCTGGATGCTGGGATTCCTGAGTTAAAATCAGCCATGTTCTCTAAAAGCAGAAATGTGGTACATGACATTGATATGTGGCATAAGAGGATTGGACATATCAATATACAAAGGTTAAAGAACATGCAGACAAGAGGCATTGTCAGTGGATTGCCTAGATTCAAGTATGATGGGAATATGCATGTTTGTGAAGCCTGTCAGTTTGGAAAGCAGGCAAGGTTGCGGTTTCCTAGAGAAGGAAATATGAGTAGCAAGCCACTTGAGATAGTACATAGTGATGTATGGGGTCCTGCACAAAACCCATCTATCAAAAGGCAGTTTATATTATGTGACATTCATTGATGACTTTAGCAGGATGACATGGATATACTTTCTCAGAGAGAAAAGTGAAGTGTTGGAAAAGTTTATGGATTTCAAAGCTTTTGCAGAGAAGCAATATGGCTGTTGGATTAAATGTTTGAGGACAAATGGAGGTGGTGAATACACGTCAAAGGCTTTTGAGCATTTCTTGAGAAAGCATGGAATAAGAAGACAATTGACTTGCAGGTATACACCTCAGCAAAATGGTGTGGCTGAGAGAAAGAATAGAGTCATATGTGAAGTGGCCAGGGCAATGCTCAATGAAAAGAGCATGCCAGATTATTATTGGGCAGAAGCTTGTGCTATTGCAGTGTATATACTCAATAAAACACCTACAGCAGCCATTCATGGAAGTACGCCAGAGATGCGACTTACAGGTTATAGGCCAGACATTGGACACCTCAAAGTATTTGGATGCATAGCTTATGTACATGTGCCTGATGAAAGAAGGAGGAAGTTGGATCCTAAGGCAGAGAAGTGTGTATTTGTTGGATATGCACAGGATCGAAAGGCATACAAATGTTACAATCCACAAACTAGACAAGTGGTTATCTCACGAGATGTGGTGTTTGATGAGCTTGCTAGTTGGTACAAAGCAAAGGATGAGGGTGTCATTGAGTCACTTGAAGCTGATGTGCATGTGAACTTGCCACAAGTAAGTTCTAGTTCTACTACTATGTCTGGGCTAGCAGAAACTGAGAGTAGTACTGTACGTCCATGGTCAGGATGTTTGAGGCATGAGAGTGTGAGCACTGGGAGTAGCGCTGTGGATAAAGGAAAGAAGAAGGTTGAAGGCATTGGAATTACAGGTTATGAGTCATCGAGTTTAGAGAGTTTGGATGAGGAGCTTGGCATACCTGTTTTACGCACACCTGGTGCTAGGCAGGATAGATATGTGCCACCACATGCTAGAGTGACAGGTGTTCAGAGTGATCCGCATGCATTGCGGCGATCCCAAAGGGTCAGATATCCAGTTGACAGATTGACATATTGAGATTTTGCTATGCATTATGCATATATGACATCTATGGTGAAGCATGTGGAACCTACATGCTATACAGAAGCTATTGGAAAGCATGTATGGGAGAAAGCAATGGATGTTGAGATGGACGCATTGGTTCATAATGACACATGGGACTTGGTTGCATTACCATAGGACAAAAATGTCATTGGTTGTAAATGGGTTTACAAAGTGAAGTGCAAGTCTGATGATGGTTCCATTGAAAGACATAAAGCAAGATTGGTAGCTAAGGGTTATGCACAAACCCAAGGTCTGGACTATGATGAAACATTCAGTCCAGTGGCAAAGATGGGAACAATAAGAGCAGTCATTGCTATGGCTGCAGCTAATGGTTGGGAAATGCATCAAATGGATGTCAAAAATGCATTTCTAAATGGTGATCTACAAGAGGAACTGTATATGGCACAGCCAGAAGGTTATGTACACCCAAGATATCCCACTCATGTATGCAAATTGAAAAAGGCATTATATGGTTTGAAGCAAGCACCTCATGCTTGGAGTGATAAGATGAGCAGATATCTTATCTCCCTTGGATTTCAGATTTCTATAGCAGATTCTTCACTCTATGTGAAGAAAACAGATCATGGGATTGTTTTACTTGTCATCTATGTGGATGACTTGATTATCACAGGTGATCATAGTACAGATGTAATGCATGTCGCATTGAGTGGGCAATTTGACATGAAAGACTTGGGTGAGTTGAGATACTTTCTTGGAATTGAAGTGATCCAAGACCATGCAGGTACATGGTTAGTACAATGCCAATATGCATTGGATATGTTGGCAAAATATGGCATGACAGGGTGTAAGCCTATGAGTATACCTTTGGAGCAAAATATGAAGTTGCGGGCTGATTTTGGTGAGGAGTTGGATGATCCATCTATGTACAGAAAGATGGTTGGTAGTCTCATTTATATGACTATCACACGCCCGGATTTGAGTTATGCTATGGGGCTAGTAAGCCAGTTTATGCAGAGCCCCAGAAAACCTCATTTGGATGCAGTGAGACGCATTATGAGATATGTAAAGACCACTGCACATTATGGTCTACTTTATGAGAGTGGTAAAAGCTTGGAATATATGGCTACACAGATGCTGATTGGGCAGGTAGCTCATATGATAGGAGGTCTACTAGTGGTTATGCTTTTACACTTGGAAGTGCCGTGGTGACTTGGAGTAGCAAGAAGCAACCTATAGTTGCTTTATCTAGTACAGAGGCTGAATACAGGGGTGCAGCCATTGCTACTTGTGAGGCAGTATGGTTAAAGAATCTCTTGGCAGATTTGGGTTCAACCAAAATTGAGGAATCATCATTTTTCAATCAGAATCCAAATCAACTCATCAGTTCTCAACCAGAATTTTAAAATCATATCAACCACATTCGAATTCATCATCTTAGGATAGCATTTTTGCTTATAATTTCAAGGTCTTAGATTTACTCGGATATACTGCCAGTAAAGAGCTACAGTTATACCCTCGGTATATACGAGTAGTCACTGTCCTTGGAATTTTAAGGTAAATATCATCATGTCTAGGCCTCAAGCAAGTCAGGAATTCCATACAATTATGGTACTTGAGCCTATTGATGGCAAAGTTGTCATTCATTGTGACAACATGAGCAGTATACAGTTGGCAAAGAATCCAGTATTTCATGCGAGGACCAAACACATAGAGGTCCATTATCACTTTGTCAGAGAGAAAGTGCTGGATGGTACGGTTGATCTACAGTATGTGAAGACTGATGAGCAGGTGGCAGACATCTTTACAAAGCCACTTAGCAGGGAGAAGTTTGAGTACTTCCGTACTATGTTGGGAGTACATGGGATGAGCTTGAGGGGGAGTGTTGAGAGCCTTGAGGGGGAGTGTTGAGAGCCTTGATATCCCAAGCTCATCTACATCTTCATCTATGGCAGTACATCACGAGCTTGAGAGGGACTGTTGAGATTCAAGCTCGATGTCAGTGTGAGCCAGCTATGCTATGTGCTGGCATGTTAGGTAGGAACATGTGTGAGACATAAATGACCTCGTCCAGCTGGTCATAGTGCGTGGACATTAGCTAGGGTTAGATGTGTGTGGACACAACTCATAGTGTGTTGTGTGTATTATGGATTTGGGCTTTATGCATTGTGTGAGATGGGAGATGGCTTCCCTCTATGGTTAGGGTTTGCAATATACATTAGGGTTTGCTCCTGTGTGTGTGTCTCCTCTCCCTCTACCTATTTTTCAACAGGATTCTTCTCGTAGCACTATCCACGACTACTTCTTACATTGGCCTTCATTGGGCTTTCCTCCAGAAGCAAGAATGACAAGTGTACTTGCTTACTTGCCAGACTGCAAAGTTGTACTTGCCATTGAACAATGCTCAATGGCAAGTACACTCGTGAATCATTCCAGACTGCCCTTTGTGATTCTTGCACTAACTTGGCAATCTAGTCCTGGACATGCTTTTGCTCCACCCAATCCGTGGGTTTGTCCTTTTTCCTTGGAAAATCATGCTCGCTAGCTTCTATGAATGCGTCACTGCCCAGTATAGCCATTGGTGGACTGTCTTCCACCAAAATAGGATCAATATGGACCATATTAATTGTTGAGCCTGAGAAGTAGACCCCTCCGTGTAATTTTGTTGTAATTCCCCTTGATGGCGGTTCTAGACCGGACATTCAAAGTTGTGGTGATAAAAACAGTGAAAGTTACCTCCGGTGTACCTCTGGATCTCCCATGCCCATAGGGAGGATGATATGGTGGTGCGCCAGCATTTATCGGATTGATGGGCACCACATGTTGTACGGAAATGTTAGGTTGCACTGGACATGCGACTCATTGCAAACAATGAACACAACACTATTGCGAGCCAAATAGGTAACTGACGAGGGTTACCTAAACCCAAAATGTGTGAAATCTCAAAAATGGCTTTAAAACATAGTTTTTTAAAAACATATCTAGAATTCCATGTATAAATTTAAAAAATACATGAACTTTGCTATTTTTTTAAAGATTGAAAACACGTGTGACCTTCGTAGATTTATAAACTGTTGTTGTTTGTGACATAAAAATAAACTTGACTTACAAAATTACATAGGAGTCTACATAACTTAAAGAAATATCAATCTTTTTCAAATAAAAAATTATTTTATAAATTTCATGAGTATAAGACACTTTTTTTAATGGACTTTTTGGGACAAATTCTACCACTATGCATAAATATGCACATTATTTGATAAGCACTCAAAAAATATTAGAATACATAATAATATAAGATCCATAATTTATGAAAAAATCTACAAACATCTTTGCGTCTATTTCTAGACCCAAATAGTAAAGCCTTTAGTATATACTTACCTTGACAGTTTGCATGATATAATTATTTGCTCTATTATTTATAAGCATATAGTGGGCATGATATACAACCAATGCTAAGAGTTTAAAGAGGTCAAATTATAGGTGTGCAAAGGTAGACTTTTATTCATATATATATGTAGAAGATGGTAACTATGGAGGCTCTGGGTAAACCTAAGCATGTTAAAAGAGATATTTTTTCAGCAGGAGGACAATCTTAGATGCAGACATCATATAGCCTATGGGTGTAAATTTCGACCCACATAGGCATTTGTTTTCATGAAGGAAATTTTTGTTATGCAATATGGATAAGGGTGGTGGGAAGAAATTGTAGCCTATATCATGTACATATGTGGTGGTGGCAAAAATTCATAGTATGCATATGTTGATGTTTGATCTAGATAGCCGTTATCATGAACATAGGTGATGGTATATCTAAGAGTAGTGTAGGAATGAGCTCTAGTTATAATTATTTATAGTGCATGTGAAGGATGTTGAAAGATGGTATGTCTATGGGTAGTGTAGAATGAACTTTGGTTATAATTATTTAGAGGATATGCAAAGGATGCTGAGAGATGCAATCTTCGCTCTCATGACATTGTCTTTGTGTACAAAGAGAGAAGAGAGGAGCTTAGGGCTTTTGGTAGAGAAGAGCTTAGAGCTTTCACGATGACGGTAGATTCAAGGTCCCCTATGCTGGAGAGCATACTACTGCACATAAACATGGCAGAGTCCAGGATCACGTGGACCCCCCTCCTTGACATAGATGGTTGCACCACATGTATTTGCTTATAGTTCTTCAGCTTTAAAATTGAATTGTAGAACAAAAATTAGGATTGGCGAATCAATCGACTTGTGGTATTCCAAATCAATGGAGCCTTGCACATTTGGATTAAAACCAATGGATTACAGGTCATCATGGATTATCTTATCTAGCTCTTCTGTTATCATGATTTTTTGGCATCTACTATGTAGCGATATTATTTATGATACAAAGGTTACATGGTTACATAGATAAGCATTTTTTTTAATGATCTCCTCTCAAATTTGTAGTCAAAGGTTGCGACCATATGTGTTTTTCATGTCCTTAGCCGTAAACCTATGTTCTACCTATATCACCTTATCCTAGGTATATTTTTTCTTTACTTCTATGCAAAACATCAAGTTTTATGGTGGAAAAGTTGATGTTTTGCATAAAATCGATGTAAAACATCAACTTTTTCATAAAACTTAATGTTTTGCATCAACTCGATGCAAAACATCAACTTTTAGATTGAAAGTTGATATTTTGCATCAAGTTGATGCAAAACATCAAATTTTCCACACAACTCGATGTTGTGCATCAAGTTGATGCAAAACATCAACTTTTCCACACACAACTCAATGTTTTGCATCAAAGTTGATGCAAAACATCAAATTTTCCACCACACAGCTCGATGTTGTGCATCAAGTTGATGCAAAACATCAACTTTTTAACACAACTCAATGTTTTGCATCAAAGTTGATGCAAAACATCAAATTTTCCACACAACTCAATGTTTTGCATCAAAGTTGATGCAGAACATCAACTCTACCAAAAACTTGATGTTTTGCATTAAGTTTCAGATGCTTCGGAGAAAAAAGTTGGAGGATCGGAGGTTGATTTTCACAAACGGACTTTTTTAGCGATTCTGTCCATGTTAGCATATTCAAATGACCTATTCCATAAATTTTGAGTACCAACATGACTATGTTTTGATGCGATTTGCAGACGTCACAAAGCGACTTGCTGATGCACATGACTGTTTCGATGCGATTTGCAGACGTCACAAAGCAACTTTATGCATCAGCAAGTTGCTTTGTGACGTCTGCAAATCGCATCGAAACATAGTCGTGTTGGTACTCAAATTTTTTGGAATAGGTTGTCTGAGCATGCCATTTTGAGAACGGAATCGCTAAAACAAGCCGTTTGTGAAAATCGATCTCCGATCCTCCAACTTTCTTCTCCGAAGCATATGAAACTTGATGCAAAACATCAAGTTTTATGGTAGAGTTGATGTTTTGCATCAACTTTGATGCAAAAACATCAAGTTGTGTGAAAAAGTTGATGTTTTGCATCAATGCAAAACATTGAGTTGTGTGGAAAAGTTGATGTTTTGCATCGAGTTGATGCAAAACATCAAGTTTTATGAAAAAGTTGATGTTTTACACGATTTTATGCAAACCATCAACTTTTCCATAAAACTTGATGTTTTGCATCAAAGTTGATGTAAAACATCAAGTTTTGTGGGAAGTTGATGTTTTGTATAATGTTGATACAAAGCATCAAGTATTATGAGAATGAAAAAGTTGATCTTTTGCATAGAAAGTTAATGTTTTGAATATAAAGTTAATGTTTTACATCAACTTGATGCAAAATATCAAATTTTCATAAAAGTTTATGTTTTGTATCAAGTTGATGGAAAACATCAAATGTTAGCTGAGAAGTTCTTACTCAGCATTAAGTTGGCCGCAAATGTTATAGCTAAAACATCCTTACTATGTGTAGTAACCAGTAGGATTCGAACCTAAGTCCCTACCTGATATTTTACAAAAAAGTATTTTGGAAAGTATAAAGTTTTGTTTCTTAAAGAGACATTTTTCATACTTTCTAAACTCATTTAATAATAACTAAAATTACCATTTAACCCTTTTTGTCACATCAAGGACACATCTTCTTTAAAAATGAGTGTGGAATTATTTTTCAAAATCAGACAACTTTTAAATAGCTTATTCATGATGTTTTAAAATTCATATGTACGTAACGAACTCTTTAAAAAAAGGTATATAATATTATCAATTAAGAAATTGTGATACTCAAGAGCTTCAAAATGGATTTTAATACTACTCTCATTGAGAGCCAAAATAGGGTTTTAATAATTATATCAAGATAACGCTTTTGTAATATAATTATACAAATATATGTTTAGAAAATGCTTCTTTTACAGTTGTATCATTTTTTTAATGGATTGAAAATGGAAATAATAAACATTGTCTCTATTTTGGCATGTTTTTTAAAAACTTATTGTTAGATTTTTAATTATAATCTCAAAAAGTAAGCAAAACGAAGTCTTTTTTTTCATGTTAATTTTTGTAAGAAACATGTCAAGTGTCCAAAATATTATCGTTTTTTGGCAGTGTTGTATGCATGCGTAGACCACTTTTTAAGGTTTCTACCTTTTTTCAAATAACTCCAATTGCACATTGGAAAGTTCTTTTTGAATTTCTATTTTAGAGGAAACCATTTTAGACACTAGGAGGATTTTTATATCCAAAAATATCTCAATTTTGAATTACCTCTCTCTAGACATTTTCTCTCTCTAGGCCAAAACAGGGTAAAACAAGATATTTCTTTTATTTCAGAGAGGGGAATAATTATAAGATCAGAAAGGGAGGTTCTTACACGTGCACACCTCAAAAGCTAGAGGGAGGAATCTTACAAGAAATTCCCAATACACTAAAAGAAGTGTCGCCTGCTGCAATTTAGTTATGGTTTTCTTTGTTTTTTGCATCTTCTTATTGAGGACTCAGATCCCGAGACATTGACTTTGGCAAGCACTTAAGTGCCAATCGAGGATGATGGGGTTGAGGAAGAGGTGGCTATAGACCAACAGGAGGAGAGGGCAGAGGCCGAAAAGAAAACCTTTGAGGCTAATGCATCCCTTATCCCCTTTGATGTATCACCTTCTGTGATGAGAATGAACAGGGGGAGTTGTCACTACCTTCCTTGCCTAGCTTTAGTATGGTAGCCCAAGCTGATTATATATTATTAACATACATTATGCAACATTTCAATATTTGTGAAGACTATTGCTTGGCTGCCTTAGTAAATTTTATTGAAGGAGACATGGGCTAGATAGAGGAAGGAGTTGACAATTATCTACTAGCTGATTCTGCAGTCTAGGACTTCGAGTACCTGCCTGGCAAGGAGATATTAAAGAAGATGTTCGATGAAGCTAGGACATATGAAACCCAATTGCCTTCTGAGGAGGAGGCTACAGTAATTGCCGACCATCTTGATTTGGCAGATATGGGTAAATTTTTGGCACCAAGCGTGCATGAAGATAGTAAGTCCACGATCCCTTTGTGGACAAGATCCATGCTTGAGGCTGATGAAACTCAACAGGTAATAGAGTTAAAGATTTTTCAAACTATAAGAATTTGATTTACGTGGACTTTGTCGATTGTGTGAATTAAACATATAACATTGGTATCAGGTTTTTGTATATGATGATGATTTCCTGAAGAGAGCAGGAGGCTCAAGAAGATCATCCGGAGCTTCCACTTCAAAGTCAACAGGTCATCGAAAGGATGTTGCTCTCGCTCAATATATGACATTTGAATAATCAAAAGGTACGTGCAATATATGACACTTGCTTAAAATTGACAACAACAAACAGTGGCATGAGTCATGATGATTACAATTTTAATACGCAGATCATTATATTTCACAAGGAGTTCTCAAAATGAAATGCAAAATTCTCTTTATTCGCATTCAAAGTACTATCCAGGTTTTGTGGTGGACACGAAGTGCCTTTAAATGCTGAGAAGGTGGTGCTTGTCGAGAAACAGTTTGCACTACGGGTGTTTGGTAAGGGGTATGGTTGGTAACAGGTGTTTGGTAAGGGGTATGGTTGCCAAGCACTAAGATGCCCCTACTACCTGTCATATACAGCGCATGCTATTGTAGCGAGAATTACAGACCTAGACACATTGCATCCATATGGAAAAAGATATCTAATAAGGACAAGAAAAAGCCGATCGGAACTGTTGCCTCCAACAGTGCAGATGCCAAAAATAGATCTCCCGCGACAGATGAAGACCGACAGATGAAGAGGAAGAAGAGGAAGAAGAGGAAAAGGAAGATGAAGAAGAAAGACCACTGAAGAAGATCAAGGCCACCTCATCTAGACCACCTTCTCCCAACCTTGACTCTTGAACGACGTCACAAACAACAACTGATGGCGCTCTCTCGCAGCAGTTGACTGATTCCAAGTGCATTGTCACTTTTCTTTATTAATCAATTGTATTGCACGTGTCAATGATGAGGACTTGAATGTGTCTTTTTGTTTTGCTTTGTGAATCAATTTCTTGTAAGTCCATTGATGTAACTCTAAAAGACTATTAGCTCGATTCTTGTCTCCATCATGTCTAGTGTGGTTAAAGTAACCTGTTCTTGCCATGTAATGTACTTATCCATGCCTTGAGTTGACCATATTGACAATGAACCGTATGTCTTTGCAAAATATGGTGTATGATTATATAGTATATGCTGCAATCAATGACAACAAGAAAAAATCAGATGTATGTATTAGTTGGTCTCATAGTACTGAGATTGCCCACAGTAGTTTTAAAAGTTCTTACCAAGTAATGAGTTACATGATCACTCCATCCTGCAATGAATGCCTTCCTCCAAGTCTCTAATATGTTTTCAAATAATTTTATCTCACTATTGCTCCAGCTCTTTTTCTCCATGAATGCAAAGATCTTGTCAAGTGAAATCCACACATCTGCCTTCCGATTTTGGATTGAACCTTCATTTCCAATGTCCTTGACTACATTATGTAGATCTTTCCATCGATTAAACATCTTTTACTTGTTTTAATCTCGATACTCTTTGAGGTAGTATGACAAAAATCTTTTAGCTTTCACATGACCTATTGATGGTTTTCGTGGTACTTTGCTGCCCATTTGTGACCGCTTGTCATCCTCCTCAATTTTAACATGCCCCCCCATGCAAGCCAATGTCTGATAGCACTTTTTCTATTGCTTTGATTGCTTTTAGAGATTCTTTTTTAGGCTGTAACGTCCATGCAAGGCATATGTACAAATACACCAGCTTCTCTATAATTCTACATAGTGCATGCAATGTGCATATGTGCACTCTAGATAGAGGAATATCAAGCACTGCTTTGAAATCTTTATCTTTTAAATGCCTATCAGGAGCTTTGTTCCATAGTACATGATCTAAAGTCTTGGCACTTGACATGCAATATAGACATGGACTCTTTGCATTTGCAGCTTTGCTTATGTTATACATGCATTTTAGAGTCTTCAAATCACATGCCATGTGCCATTCCACTTTATAGTCACCGAACCCAGGCACATGAAGGGCCCTTCCATTTCTTTGCTCACTAATCAGTGATGGAATTGTAGTTTGATGAAACACCCAATGCAAAATTTCAAAGTCTTCTTTATCCACCTGTGTCATTAGGAAGAAGCTCATGTTTAATACAAGTTTTCTGTTTAAATTATTTCGACGTAATACACAGTCATATTCAATGATAAAGAAGATACCTCACAAGATCTAAGCGGCAATGTTATTCTCTGATTGAACACTGAAATATCTTGCATCATCTTTTGTAATAGATGTATGTAAGGCCCTATTCATTAGAGTGATAGTAACCCTCTCCATTTTTCTGTTCTTTAAAATCTCACACTTATCTAGTTTCAAACAAATTTTAGAACTCCTTCACATTCTTCTTGACTAATTTCAAAGAACTGAACTCCGTACTTAAGCAAAGCTTTAAGATCAAAGAAAATATTGTTGTGTTGATTAAAGAGTACCTCTTTGTCTTTAGCAACGAATGTTGCTTCAATATGTGTACTGGTGAACCAAGCTTCTCAAACACCTCTGAGTCTTGCACTTGAGTTGCATCAAGCTGGTTCTTGTTCATAAAAGAAGACACATGCTTCTCATTGATTTTTTGAAACTTCTTTTGATACAACATCTCTTCCACTATTCCTTTTGGTACCAAATGACTATAATGCACTCCAGCTTCGGAATGTACCTTGGACTCTGGATGAAGTAAAGATCTAAAAATAGAATAATATCAAATCTGATTACTTATGTCTAGTTTCAAACAAAGAACCTAATCTAAAAAGAGAAATATATATGAAACAAGAGTTAACATTACCTTACAGCCTGTACTCGCTTCTTCATCCCTCCACTTCCAACTTTCATTTTCTCTATGTTGCAAAGTTGCCTTCTTCTTTTAGGTGGCCCTAGTGATGTGTCCTTTCTCCTTAAAGCATTAATCTTTTTCTCCAAGTATTGAATTGTTTCTTTGTTTGCCATAAGCTTCTGTGCATACAAACTATTTAGTTTTTTTATTTCAGTGTTCTCTATTTGTAGAAAATCCCTAGTAAAGCTTTACAATGGCAATGGTCAGCTGAGTATTGAACTATGTGCAAGGAAAGTGGATGAAGGAGTGAATAATGGGGAACTTAGTGGAGTAGAGACCTGGTCAATTGCCTCTAGGACTGGCCGACTGGCCTTGGACAAATAATTAGGAGAAAATCCCCGATAAATAGTAAAGCCCCAAAACACTGCACAATTCTAACAGACTGCAACAGGGAAGCCCAGCACACAAGGATGCCCCCTTGTCTCGCAGATGGATAAATGTTCAGCAAATGGGATCAAAGAGCATGAACACAACTTGTTGTGACCTTGAAACAGAATCAACATCCTCATAGGAAGGTACATGGGACAATATCATATAGCCGGTAACACCTGCTAGAGAGATAAGATTTGCAAACAAAAAGCTTTGGAGAATTTTGTTGAGGCGTACACTGATGAGATTGACATCTTGTGTGACCCGCTCATGTCGTACATGTAGAAAATTGCACTTGTTGAGGAGGTTGTTTTATCCCAATCACAGTAGAGAGTTGAGATTATTTCCTCGAGAGGCATGGTGCCAGATGTGAATCATATTAATGTGAAGGTAGGGTTAGGCATCAATAATGGCACGACAATGGTAGCTTAAAGCGAATGGTGAGAAGAAGTCACAAACTGCAAGAAGAAGCTCAAAGAAAATGCTAGTGGGTGAAGTAGCTCAAAAGGAAGCTCCAGTGATGGTGATGCTTCAGAGGAAGTAGCTGCGCAAAGAAGACAATGACCTGTAACATATTAAAGGTGTCGTTCATATCCATTGTGTGAAGATAAGAATAGTTATTTTGTGGTTCACACACACTCCTAAGAAAGCCCCCATTCACACATATCTTTTGAATAGATATGATATTGAGATGATTTTTAAAGGGTTTCATGGGCTTGCAAAATTTAAAATTGTGATCACACACTTGGGTTCCCTACCCGGATTCGACCAAAATGTGTTGTATTTTTTTGTTTCACCCATGTATGAGAAAAGTAACCATACCCAAGCATGCATGCTCAAAAACGAGAAATTTTTGTAATCACCCACATTGGTATGAGGTTTTTCCTACCCGAGCTCACCGAGAAGCTCAAAATGGTTTTTGTGATGTGTGCATGAGAGATGCACATGTGAGGTGCATGCACATGGGTTGGTTCCCACCCGAACTTCTATGTTCAAATTGGATTCAATGGTTCCGCGTGTGAGCAAGTCGGCTCAAAATGGACTTGGTGCCTAAGATGGTTTACACGCACACACATGTTTATTTAATAGACAGTCCAATGTATCATTGAGGGATCTAGCAGAGCTATAGGGAAACTATAGTGTCCTATTGGACAAAATTTTTCAAGTCAAAAACGCATTTCAGGCACGTTACGACCTCTGTTTTCAAGAAAGCAGGCGATTTCGAGCACTGCGGCGGCGGCAGGTAAGTCATTGATTCTCTGTAGAACTCTGTTTTGAGAACTACAGGAAGACAGATTGGTTGTGCAGACATTGTGTGTGCTGCAACAAGGAGGTCAACAGTTGCCATTGGGTGTATGCATGCACATTGAGGTCACTGGTTGTGACATTTGAGTGTAGTACAGTACTGCTGTAGAAAATACAGCAGTTTGTGCAGGACAAACCAGAGTGCTATTTCTGGTAAATTTGTGTGTCTGGCAAGATGTCAAATGATGGCATAAACTAGATTGTTCCTGAGAAGCTTGATAAGAACAACTTCCATGCTTGGAGGTTGAGGCTGACAAATTTCTTGATGGGAAAGGGTTACTGGGACTATATAGAAGGTGAGCAGCATGAAGAGGCACCGGAGATACCGGAGATCAATCCAACTATTGCTGCAGATGTGAAAGAGTTCAAGGATTGGAACCAAGGAGCCAGAAAAGTTATGTATTGGCTCTCTATCAGTATATATAGGACAGCATGATTGGGCACATACTGGATACCAAGTCCTCCAAGGAGGCGTGGGACACCTTTGGTAAAACTCTATGAAACAAATACCAAGGCACGAAAGATACAGTTGAAGAATGAACTTTATACTATGGAGAAAAAGAGTATGTCTATGAATGACTATGCATTGAAGATCAAGGGTATTGTGGAATCCCTTACATCTATTGGCATTTCAGTAGATGATGATGATAAGGTGGAAGTCTGCCTACGTGGTCTCGGGCCACAATACAAGGCCTTCAAGACGTCTATTCAGAGACTAGGGAAAACATTCCCAATTTTACAGATTTGGTGTCTATGTTGATTATAGAAGAGAAGATCTTGGGTGAAGACCAACAGTCTTCACAAAACAAAAATAGTTTAGAGCAATAGGCCTTCTACACAAGTTCACGAAAAGGACAACGTAGAAGAGGCCGTGGACGCGGCCAAGGATGTGGCCGAACAACAACAATAGCCCCAAAATTCACAACAACAACAACAACAACAACACACAGGTGGAAGAGGCCAGTTCAAAGGCAGGGGGAGTCAAAGAGGTCATGGAAATTGGCAAAGGCAGTATAATGATACACGTGGATACTTTTATTATGGTAAGCCTGGACATGTGCAGGCAGATTGTTATAAGAAGCAAGTTGACATGCAAAATGGGAAATTGCAGCAAAACAACTATGCATCCTCGAGCAAAAACAATGAGAATAATGAAAGGTTGTTTGTTATGCAACATGTCGTTAATGCCATGTCTGAAAATGTTGAAGTAGCACATAAAGATGATGTATGGTACGCTAATTCAGGTGCTTTGAACCACATGACAAGTGGGATCAGAACTGGGGGACACTAGAATCCTATCTCCAAGGGCACCTTTCAAACCTTCTCCTACCACCTTAGCTCCTGTTGACCTACTAAAAAATTCAAGACCCTCCCAACCTCCCTATTTGATCTAGTCAGCAGCTCCAACTGTCCTCCTAGGTCAGCTCTCACCTCCAACACCACTCATCATAAACCTTAGAGCTTCTCCTAACCACAGCTGACCAAACCCGTCTCGAGCTGATGATGCAGAACACACCCTGTTTCTACCTCCAAAAAGCCTTCTCTAGTTACCAAGCTAAAAACTATTCTCCAGGCTTCACAAAGTGTCCTTTACTGTCAGCCCACACCTCCTACTCTTGGTTGAGGACCCCTCTGCTGATCTACTTGACAATTCAAGACCCTCTTGACCTTAAACCTTAGAGCCTCTCCTAACCAACCAAACCCATCTTGAGTTGATGCAAAACACCCTCCAAACAGCCTTCTCTAGTTCCCAAGCTAAAAACTATCCTCCAGGCCTCACAAAATGTCCTCCACTGTCAGCCCACCTCCTACTCTTGGTTTAGGATCCCTCTGATGTGCACTAGTCTACTGCTTAGCTCCTGATGCTTCTCTATCTCCCTTTTGACTGTACAATTTGAGACAGACCTAACTGTCAAAATATAGAGTAAACTGACCCAGAAGACTCAACTAGAGAAGAAACTTCCTCATACTTCTTCGTTGGCATCCTCCAGGCCTCAGGTATTTCTAAACTTGCAAGGATGTCACACCATAGGTCCTCCACTATGACTGTAGCTGACCCACAACTGCCTTTGAATGATAGTCCTCTTTCAAGCTTGCTCAATTGACCTAGTTGATGCAGGCTTTCTCTCCTTTTGGTCTATACACATGAGACACTCAATCCAAGCCAAGGCCTAACCATGTGGACACGCAACTGACTCAAATCTAACTGTAGAAGCTGCCAAACTAGAAAGCTTTTGGACTATGAGTTGACCTCTCTAACTGTTAGCTGGGACTCACATACTCTTGTCTCAAGCTCAGAAAAGCTAGGTAAAGGTCTCATTTCTGTCACCTGACCATACTGAATCTCACTTGACTGGAAGATGCTTCTGTACCTACTCAGCTGATTCTGACTCAAAATCAGTTCCCTTGTCTTCAAACAGACTCACACATGTGATCTTTCACTAAGGACTCAATCACACATGTGATCTTTCACTAAGGACTCAATCACACATGTGATCTTTCACTAAGGACTCAATCACTAAGGACTCAATCAAACATGACACTACCATTAGATAGAACATTAAAGCAAAGACAACTTGTATCCAGATATAGTTGATACCACCCCAACTCACATTTCTTCATATTTACACCTCAATCAGACATCACACTACCATCAAATAGAACATCAAAGCAAAGAAACTTTGTATCTAGACACAGTCATGTAGGAAGCATGCAGGAAGCTGTTCGAATAGCTTTGATAACACCCCAACTTAGATTTTTTCATATTTACTAAATAGCAATGTCCCAATAATCCTAGCACCTGGGCTCCAAGAAAAGAATAAAAATCACAGTACACTCAAGAATTCCCCTTAGGTAGATCCTGACGGCTGCGCTCCGGAGCTTCCCATTACAGCAAATACAGTCAAAGATGATTAGATGGGATCAAGTCTCTAACAAAAGGGTTACACAGAGAACCCAAGAACACTCCTTGGCCAATTCTCTGTTCTTCAGCACCTTGTGCTCTTATCCACAAACAACTTCTCTTACACTGCGCTGCACCACTTCTCTGTAATCTTCATAACAAATAGGTTCTCTAGCCTACTACCCTCAACAATGAAAAAGAAACTATAGAAGACATATTTCTATGCTGTTGCCTCTCTGGTCATCTCTCAAGCCCGCCACCCTTTTTTCTCCCTTTGAAAACCAACTCCCCTCGCCTTCATACTGCCATTACCGTCCTGATTTTCTTCCCGAACTTGCATGGCCCATCTCCTCGTGGTCACCATACACTTGCTGTTTCCATTTGCATACCTGTGTTTTTCATCTGGCTACCACATGTCTCATTCTACCACCATAGATTCACCACACATTGTCGCATGTGCATTTTTTCTCCCTATATCCCATGTTTAGGGTGATCTCGGGGTTCCCTTCACATATAGCCCATCCCCTAGTTGAAACACATTCATGTGTTTCAGTGTGTTCTTTCTGCTCAAATTGTTCTCACCCAAAAACCACTCAAAAAGACTCTATTCATCACAACAAAACCATGATCTAGCATTTCAATGGCCCACTAGATCAAAGGGATGTAACATCTTTCGCCAAACCCATTCAATAACTTTATACAGCCACCGAGATCAAGAACTCGTAGAGGAAGTTTACAAAACTCCTCAACAGTTTGCCCATACCAAACGGCTCAAACTAGGCAGTCCTCTTGTTAGCTCTTCCTTTGGTTCCTCCAGTCACAGACATCTTGGTACCATTACACAGCCCATATCCTCTTTCCAACCTTTGTGCCTCCATTAGGCATTCATCCTGAAAGATCCCTGTCCCCACCGCGCAACGAATTCACGGGTGCTAGCAGCGGAAGTAGCACTTCTTGCACGGGGCAAGGTCCCTCACTCGGGGCCTCGCCCACCACGGATATCCAGACAAGAGACTAATCCATCGGTTCTTCCAAAACCGAACCCGGAAAAACTTCCCTTGCCCAAAAAGCATGGGCGATTCCTCCAGGATAATTTTGCTCTAACATAGTCAAAAGCCTAAACTAACTGAACTGATCTGACCAAACCCATAAGTCCCATAGTCATATCAAGGAAAAGATTGCACTTGGATCATAGAGACCAACGCCTTTTTCCTCATTGAGAGGCACAGTCGTTGATTCTTTTCCATAGAACAATTTTTATCCGGGATTTACTTCATCTATCGTACCATAATAGAATTGAGTCTCAATTTAGGGATCCATCAATCCAGCATAACCCCATCCAGTCCTGTGGGTTAGCCAACCGCCCAACCACTGTAGTGATGGGATCCATTTAAGAATTTGGTTAGGTTTTGTCCCAGGTACCAGGGAAAAGAGTTCAAAGGCCCCCTAGCCGGATATTCATGCAAACTTAAAACTAGTCACACCACTTACACACCCCAATATGAAATTGCCTTTTTCATAGAATAAGCTGTCTTTAAACAATCATTTAATGAAACCATAGTGTCACTGATCATAATCCTCAAAATCTTGGATTTAATCCTTATTTCCAATGATTCCTTCATCGGTGTACCTATGGCATCATTGGCAACTAGAACGCTCACCACCTGTCCACTCAGGGGCCTTTTCGATGGTTCCTAGCTCATAGTACTTGGCAATATATTCACATATCAAAATGGAATCTCCGTTGAAGATCAACAAGATCAACCAACAGATCCATATAAAAGAGCCATAGACTCATCCGTTGAGGACCACCAGCAAGGTCAATCAACCAGATCCATGCCCGAATTGAGAAAACAACTCTTACTAGGCTTGTTCCAATATCTTCCATGATGCACGTGTGGGTATCTTCGGTGACCCAGAGCCCGAGCATCGTATGGTCAGCACCCTTTAGGATCCTTCGCAAGTCACCTAGCGCTTCACTCATAGGCCACTTCCTTGGTCCCTCATCCACTGTACCGGAAGCTCACCATTTTAATCGAACTGAGGCTGGTCAAGACCTCGGCCAACCTTGCTACGTGCGAGATATCCTTCATTGACTCTTTGTTAGCTATTGTAACTTAACAGATTAGGTCTCCACACAACCTCATTCACAAGACGGTCAAAATGCTTCCCCAACATTCTTGACATAAAACAGTCATTTTAAAAACAGGACATAAATACAGTTTCTATAACGAACTCTCGTCTTTCTAGGTTGTTCCACATCAATTCTCATTTGTTTTATATGTATTCCATTTCTCATCACATCATTTTCCATTTCATCACATCTTTTCTCATTTATCCGCATCAGATCTCATCCACTCGCATCTACCCATATCCACATCTCATCACATTATATTCGTTCACATCACACATCACATCTATCTCCATTTACATCATATCACATTCATTCATAACCATCACATTCATTCGTTCTCATATGTACCACATACATTCTCATAACCATCCCATCACATACATTCTCTCCACATTATATCACATCACTTCTCTCCACATCATATCTCATTCATACACATCTCATCTCATTCATCCACATCCATCCAATCGTTCACAGGTACGACTTCTCACATTTATCCATACATTCATATCTATCACTTCACATCCACATATATTCATGACACATTGCATCTCTTTACATCACATCACATTCTTTCACATACACATCTATATCCATTCTTTCACATACATATCCACATCCATTCTTTCACATACAACCACATACATATATTCATGACACATCACATCTCTTTACATCACATCACATTCTTTCACATACACATCTATATCCATTCTTTCACATACATATCCACATCCATTCTTTCACATACAACCACATCCATTCTTCACTTGTACATTCACATCCATTCTTCACTTATACATTCACATCCATTTTCATCACATATCATCCACTCATATCCCATATCATTCATTTACATCCTAATTCACATGACATCACATCCCATCCATTCATTCACATCTATCTGATTCACATCACATCACATCACATCTATTCACCTCACATCTCATTACCTCTATTCACATCACATCCATCCATCCATTCATTCACATCTATCTGATTCTCATCACATCTTATCACATCTATTTACCTCACATCTCATCACCTCTATTCACATCACATCCATCCATCCATTCATTCACATCTATCTGATTCACATCACATCTCATCATATCTATTCACCTCACATCTCCTATTCACATCACATCCACCCATCCATTCATTCGCATCTATCTGATTCTCATCACATCTCATCACATCTATCTGATTCTCATCACATCTCATCACATCTATTCACCTCACATCTCATTACCTCTATTCATATCACATCTCATCACATCTATTCACCTCACATCTCATTACCTCTATTCATATCACTTCCATTCACATCTCATCACATCTATTCACCTCACATCTCATCACATCTATTCACCTCACATCTCATCACCTCTATTCACATCACATCAACCCATCCATTCATTCACATCTATCTGATTTACATCACATCTACTCATAGAATTTAAACATAGAATTTAAGAAAATTTTAATTTTTGATATAAAGATTCTTTACGCACCTATTTATGCATAAAAATCAACTTCAGGGAATAACACTTTTATAAAAATCCTTTTATGCATCTTTCTATGCATAAAATCAATTTTAATGAGAATAACACTTTTGAAATAAAAATAAATCCTTTATGCATCTTTCTATGCATAAAATCAATTTCAATGAGAATAACACTTTTGAAATAAAAATAAATCCTTTATGCATCTTTCTATGCATAAAATCAATTTCAATGAGAATAACACTTTTGAAATAAAAATAAATCCTTTATGCATCTGCATAAAATCATTTCCAATGAGAATAACACTTTTGAAATAAAAATAAATCCTTTATGCATCTTTGTATGTATAAAATAAAATTCAATGAAAACAACACTTTTATAATAAAAATTTCTATAATGCATCTTTCTATGCATAGAAATTAAATTCAATGAAAACAACACTTTTATAATAAAAATTTCCATTATGCATCTTTCTATGCATAGAAATTAAATTCAATGAAAACAACACTTTTATAATAAAAATTTCCATTATGCATCTTTCTATGCATAGAAATTAAATTCAATGAAAACAACACTTTTATAATAAAAATTTCCATTATGCATCTTTCTGTGCATAGAAATTAATTTTAATATAATTAATATCAGTGATGTCCATGCATATTCATAGGTGAATATGTACATGGAGTAAATTAGAATATTTCTTTTAGAATGCACAAACGATGGCAATTACCCTTTTGAAATAATAAAAATGAACTTTCTTTTCCACAAAATTCTAGAAAATTTTGCCATAATGGTTGACCATTTCTCATTTTTAACATTCTATTTTCTATTTAAATTAACCCCAATTAGATGTAAAGGACTCTAATCTACACAATTTTCCATTCCCAAGAGAGTAAACAATAAGAAAAGTTTAATTAATCTTTTTGTTAAACATTATAGGATAAAGAAGGGCTGAATTGTAAGGAAGAGAAGGGGGTGGCCTTTTCATCAAGGCATAGCATCAGAATTTACTTTAATCAACTAAAACAAACAAGAAAATCAAGAAAACCATAGATTTAAAATTAAAAGTAAGAAGAATTTAGCTTACATGGAGTTTGTAAGCTTTCCTTTGGCTTGAGGGATTGAGGGTTCTACTCTTGTTTGGATCAAGAGTGGCCACCAATTATTTTGGAGAGGATTAAGCCAAAAACAATTGAATTATCAAGAAAATTCAATGTAATTGGCTCTGGGTAGGAGTAGAGTAACAGTGCATAAACACTATTAACCTTTTACAAAGGGGGAGGCTTCTATTTAAAGGAAAAAGTGAGCCTCTAACCAAGCAAATTGATTCTAGAATTTCCAGATCAGTTTGGTCAATTTTTGACCATTTTAAGGTCAGTTTAGCTTACTTTTTGGATCTAGTTGAAACAGGAGAGAGGAGAGATGAAAATATCTCATTATTTTTGAGTTTAAAACTCCTCCACACATGTGAAATAGGCACCTCCTTCATGAGGGGAGATCCCCACACTGAGGTGTCAAAAATGCATCATTTCTTCTAAATATCTCTTCTTTTTTAACTAATAAACCTTGTGCTTGGTCAACTTTTCATCTTATGTGAGCATTTACTCATTTTTAGGGGATTTTCTTTTATTCTTCAATTTATCTCTGTGAGATCCCCATTCCCACCGCGCAACGGATTCGGGGTACTAGCAGCGGAAGTAGCACTTCTAGCGCGAGTCAGGGTCCCACACTCGGGGCCTCGTCCACGGATATCCGGACAAAAGACTAATCCGTCGGTTTTTCCAAAACCGAACCTGAAAAAACTTCCCTTATCCGGAAAGCACGGGCAATTCCTCCAGGATAACTTTTTACTCTAACGTAGTCAAGACCATTAGTGATCAAACTGATCCGACTGCACCTATAAAGATACTCGGTCAGATCAGGGAAGAAACTTGCACTTGGATCATTGGGATCAACGCTTTTTTCCCCATCAAGAGGCACAGCCATTGATTCCTATCCATAGAACAATTACTCTCCGGGACTTACTTCATCTATCGTAATAATAGAAATTGAGTCTCGATTTACGGATCCATTAGTCCAGCCTAACCCCATCCAGTCCCATGGGTTAGCCAACCGCCCAACCACTGTAGTGATGGGATCCAATTAAGAATTTGGTTAGGTTTTGTCCCGGGTACCAAGGAAAAGAGTTCCAAGGCCCCCTAGCCGGAAGTTCATGCAAACATAAAACTAGTCACACCACTTACACACCCAATATGAAATTGCCTTTTTCTTAGCATCAGCTAACTTTAAAACAATCCTTTAATGAAACCATTATGTCACTGATGACAATCCTCATAGTCTCTGGTTGAATCCTTATTTCCAGTCATTCATTCATCGGTATACTTATGGCATCATTAGCAACCAGAACGCTCACCACCTGTTCACTCAGGGGCCTTTTCCATAGTTCCTAGCTCATAGTAACCGGCAATATATTCATATAACAGAATGGAATCTCCGTGGAAGATCAGCAAGATCAACCCACAGATCCATATAAAAGAGCCATGGACTCATCCGTTGAGGACCAGCAAGGTCAATCAACCAGATCCATGCCCGATTTCAGAAAACAACTCTTATTCCTTGTTCCAATATCTTCCACGACGCACGTGTGGGTATCTTCGGCGACCCAGAGCCCGAGCATCATAGTCAACACCCTCTAGGATCGCAGGTGACCTAGCGCTTCACTCATAGGCCACTTCCTTGGTCCCTCATCCACCGTACCGGAAGCTCACCATTTAAATCGAACCGAGGCTGGTCAAGACCTCGGTCGACCTTGCTACGTGAGACGTCCTCCATTGACTCTCCGTCACTATTAATAGTTAGGTCTTCATGACCTTAATCCACAAGACGGTCAAAATGCTTCCCTAGTATTCTTGACATAAAACAGTCATTTACAAACAGTCACAAAATACAGTTTCTAAATCGAACTCTCGTCTTTCCACATTATCCCTCCTTAGTCCACATTACTTATTCCACATTCCATTCAATGTGTACTCATTCTCATCCATTTCTTTATATCGACGACACATTAATTCACATACACATTCACATTCACATCCATACATCCACATCTACATGCATACATCCATTTTTACATCCTCATTTTTACATCCATATCCCATATCCACATTCATACATACACATCCATATCCACATCCACATCCACATCCACATTCACATACATACATCCACATCTACATGCTTACCTCCATTTTCACATCCTCATTTATACATCCACATCCCATATCCACATTCATACATACACATCCATATCCATATCCATACATCCACATCCACATCCACATTCACATCCATACATCCACATCTACATGCATATATCATTTTTCACATCCTCATTCATACGTCCACATCCACATACATATATCCATATCCGTATCTACACCCATACATCCACATCCACTTCCACTTTCACATGCATACATCCACATCTACATGCATTCCATTTTCACATACATATATCCATATCCGTATCTACACCCATACATCCACATCCACTTCCACTTTCACATGCATACATCCATATCTACATGCATTCCATTTTCACATCCTCATTCTTACATACATCCACATCCGTATCTACATCCATTCTTGCCCTATCACAACCCATATACATCTTATCCCATCACATACACTTCTTACCTCATCCCATACACATCTTATCACATCTTGACTCATCTTATCACTTCCTAACTCATCTCATATGCATCTTATCACATCTTATCACATCCCATACACCTCTTATCACATCCTATCACATCTCATACACATCTTATCACATCCTATCACATCTCATACACCTCTTATCACATCCTATCACTTCCATACACATCTTATCACATCTTATCACATCTCATACACCTCTTATCACATCCTATCACATCTCATACACATCTTATCACATCCTATCACATCTCATACACCTCTTATCACATCCTATCACTTTTCATACACATCTTATCACATCTTATCACATCTCATACACCTCTTATCACATCTTATCACTTCCCATATCTATATATAGAATACAGGAGAATTCTTATATAAGATTTCTCTACACATTTATTTATGCATAAATTCCATTTAAGGAGACTAACACTTTCGAAATAAAAATCAATCTTTTATGCATCTTCCTATGCATAAATTCATTTTAAATGAAAATGACACTTTTGAATTAAAATTCAATCTTTTATGCATCTTCCTATGCATAAATTCAATTTGGATGAGAATAACACTTTTGAATTGAAATTCCATTCTTTTATGCATCTTTCTATGCATAAATTCAATTTGGTAGGAATTACACTTTTAGAATAAAAGAATTTCTCTTATGCATCTAAGTTATGCATAAAATCCATTTATGATGAAAATCACACTTTTAATATAAAAAGAATATCTTTTATGCATACCTCTATGCATGAAATTCAATATGATAAAAGTAACACTTTTACAATAAAATAATCAACTTTTATGCATACCTCTATGCATGAAATCCAAATATGATAAAAGTAACTCTTTTATAATAAAATAATCAACTTTTATGCATACCTCTATGCATGAAATCCAAATATGATAAAAGCAACACTTTTATAATAAAATAATCAACTTTTATGCATACCTCTATGCATGAAATCCAAATATGATAAAAGCAACACTTTTATAATAAAATAATCAACTTTTATGCATACCTCTATGCATGAAATCCAAATATAATAAAAGTCACACTTTTATAATAAAATAGTCAACTTTTATGCATACCTCTATGCATGAAATCCAAATATGATAAAAGTCACACTTTTATAATAAAATAGTCAATTTTTATGCATACCTCTATGCATGAAATTCAAATATGATAAAAGTCACACTTTTATAATAAAATAATCAATTTTTATGCATACCTCTATGCATGAAATCCAAATATGATAAAAGTAACACTTTTATAATAAGATAATCAACTTTTATGCATACCTCTATGTATGAAATCCAAATATGATAAAAGTCACACTTTTATAATAAGATAATCAACTTTTATGCATACCTCTATGCATGAAATCCAAATATGATAAAAGTCACACTTTTATAATAAAATAATCAACTTTTATGCATACCTCTATGCATGAAATCTAATTATGATAAAAGAAACACTTTTATATTAAAATAATAATTCTTTTATGCATACCTCTATGCATGAAATCCAAATATGAGAAAAGAAACACTTTTATATTAAAATAATAATTCTTTTATGCATACCTCTATGCATGAAATCCAAATATGATAAAAGAAACACTTTTATATTAAAATAATAATTCTTTTATGCATACCTCTATGCATGAAATTCAAATATGATAAAAGCAACACTTTTATAATAAAATAATCAACTTTTATGCATACCTCTATGCATGAAATCCAAATATGATAAAAGTCACACTTTTATAATAAAATAGTCAACTTTTATGCATACCTCTATGCATGAAATCCAAATATGATAAAAGTCACACTTTTATAATAAAATAATCAATTTTTATGCATACCTCTATGCATGAAATCCAAATATGATAAAAGTCACACTTTTATAATAAAATAGTCAACTTTTATGCATACCTCTATGCATGAAATCCAAATATGATAAAAGTCACACTTTTATAATAAAATAATCAAATTTTATGCATACCTCTATGCATGAAATCCAAATATGATAAAAGTAACACTTTTATAATAAAATAATCAACTTTTATGCATACCTCTATGCATGAAATCCAAATATGATAAAAGTCACACTTTTATAATAAGATAATCAACTTTTATGCATACCTCTATGCATGAAATCCAAATATGATAAAAGTCACACTTTTATAATAAAACAATCAACTTTTATGCATATCTCTATGCATGAAATTCAATTATGATAAAAGAAACACTTTTATATTAAAATAATAATTCTTTTATGCATACCTCTATGCATGAAATCCAAATATGATAAAAGAAACACTTTTATATTAAAATAATAATTCTTTTATGCATACCTCTATGCATGAAATCCAAATATGATAACAGAAACACTTTTATATTAAAATAATAATTCTTTTATGCATACCTCTATGCATGAAATCTAAATATGATAAAAGAAATCTTTTTATATTAAAATAATAATTCTTTTATGCATACCTCTATGCATGAAATGCAAATATGATAAAAGTAACACTTTTACAATAAAATAATCATCAATTATGCATAACATGAAAATCAATTTCTCCATGATTACAATAAAATTCTTTCAATTAATCTAGGATGATAATTCCTAGAATATGGTAGGAAGTTCTCTTTTCATGCTTTGAATAAAATTATTTTATGTGTAATTTTTATAAAATTTTTGCCATAGCTCCGCTACTATGACTGATAAATCTCAATTTATTTTGAAGGATAAAGCTTATCATTAAGGAAATGATTAGAATGATCCCTAATTGGATCATTAACCCAATAATGGGTTGAATCATTAATATTCATGAAATACATAAACTAAAAGCATAGAAAAAAGCCATTAATTTGACCTCAAGCATAGATTAATCTTGGATTAAGGAAAAGCTTTATGAAAAGCTTTATTTGGATTGAGAATGGGTCATGAGTATGACCATTTCTTGAGTGAGAGAGAGAAATTACATAAAAACCATTAGAATTAAGCATCAATGAAAATTTATGTAATTCTTAACTATCATTAATCAATTAACTTCAATAGCATTCATCAAATTATGTAACTCTTCACTACCATTCATCAATTAACTTCAATAACATTCAAAAACCATTCCAATTAAGCTTCTCAAGCTTGAGAGGGGTTGAGAAGAGATAAACATTGAGAAATTATAGAAAATGATCAAAATTCACTAATTACCTTACAAATTGCTTGATTCTTTGTTCACGGTAGAGGCCCCCAACCAATCAATTGGTTAAGTATGTTGATGGAGCCACCAATGGGGATTGAAGAAAGAGGGAAGCTCCAATTTCTTCAATTTGGAGAGAATTTTAGAGAATAGTAGAAATTAGCATTATTTCAGCATAACTCTAGTATAGTAAAATTCTTCTATTTTTTTCAAAGGACTCATGTTCTATTTATAGGAGAGGGAAGCTCTAACCAAAGCTAACTAAATTCTAGAATTTTCCAAATTCAGTTTGGTTGAATTTGGACTAGATTTGGACCTAGTTTGGTTTCTTTTTGATTCGGTTTGGTTCCATTTTGATTTGGTTTGGTTCAAGAGAGAGGAGAGATAAAAATATCACATTATTTTTGAGTTTAAAACTCATTTAAGCATGTGAAATATGCACCTCCTTTAAAGAACTCCCCTTTCTTACATATGTGTCAAAATGGAATCATTATACCCAAAATATCTCATATTTTTAATATTGCTCATAGTTTTTTACTAATAAACCTTGTACATTTTCAACTCTTCATCTTGTGTGAGCATTTACTCATTTTTGGATACCCAAAATATCTCATAATTTTAATATTTCTCATAGTTTTTTACTAATAAACCTTGTACATTTTCAACTCTTCATCTTATGTGAGCATTTACTCATTTTTGGATACCCAAAATATCTCATATTTTTGATATTACTCATAGTTTCTTACTAATAAACCTTGTACATAGTCAACTCTTCATCTTATGTGAGCATTTACTCATTTTTGGGTATCTTCTTTTACAAAATTGGATTTATCTCCTCCCTACACATGGATTGATGCTATTGGCCCATAGGAACCTTAATTGGACCATAATCCAAAAATTTCTAAAAATCTAGACCCTTAGGCTAAGGTCCTTTATACCCATTTCCAATTAATTCTAATTGCACATTGGAAAATTCTTTCTGAATTTCTGTTTCAGGGGAATTCATTTTAATAAGATGAGATATTTTTCTATCCAAAAATATTCAAAATCTGAATATTCTCTCTCTAGAATATTTTCTCTCTCTATGCCAAAACAGGCAGAGACAAGATCTCTTATATTTCTGAAGAGGGAATTGATTACAGGGGAATATGCTGGACATTTTGAGAGGCTGGGGAGGAATCTTACATTCTCTCCCACTTGAAAAACGCGATATGTCCTCATCTCGCAAACTTGGGATAATTTCGCAAGATGCACGAACATGAGACTTAGAAAAAATTTTAATTAAGATTAACCACCAAATAAAAAAGTCTCAAAGAGAGTAAGGGTCAAGACAAGAACAAGATTTAAACTTTATTCATTCTTGGAACATATACAGTAAAGATAGAAGAACTCTTTACACTTCCATAAGTCCGTCCATCATATGATCACAAAAGCAGCACTCACAAGCTGCGCACGTATAAGGTAACTCATCTATGGGAATAATTCTGTTGGTTATTGCCGCACCTATCTTAGTGGTATGAGGTGATCTAACAAAGGACCTCTGAGAGGCAAGCCAAAAACGGGGTAAAGGCATATCTTCTGATGAGAAAGAAAACACGCCAGTAAGAAGACCCGCTCAGAAAACCCAAGATGTCTTGATCTCATGACACAGTAGTATCGGGGACCCAAACCCAAAGCTTCAATAACCATAGCCAAGCAGACATTGTTACGAAAGTGCTACTGACCCCAGGGTGTTATCCTAGTTATGTCTTGATAGGTCCGCCATTTGGTCTGAGCTATAGAAGTTCCTAGGTGAGGAAAAAGTGAGCGCCCATACTGTTCTATAAAATCCTTCTTCACAGACTCGCTTGCGTCTTGAAGGTGAGAGATCATCATGGATAAAACTAATTCTTGTTGCCAAGCCATGAAGGAGATTAAGAAAAAAAGGAGATCGATGGAAGTAAGATTACTGTGAGCGACAAGTAAAAGTTACGACGACTTATGTAAAGGAAGGAGCTAGCGTACCCTAAAAGCCAACGGTATCTTGCCATCTTGCCACTGAAGTTTTACCGTCTTTCCATGATTTGGGTTTGGCACATTTTTCTATAGAAGGCTTTAAGAACTTTGAGATGAAGAGATAAAAGAAGCTTGTAGGCTAAGTCACCTACTTTCATTGAATTCAGATATAAGGCTCACAATATGTGGGGGATAACTTCTTATACTCCCCAAGAGATAAAGAACTTCTTTTGGGCCGTACTCGAATGAAAACCAAAACCTTGGTATCCAAAACATTGATTTTCACTTCTGAACTCATTGTTCTGAATCCTTAAAACAGGCGTGACTCCTGAGAAGTATTCTAGGGAGAGGGTCTTCCTTTTTTTAAACAGAATCTTTCTTTTATTTTAGAGAGGAAATAATTATAAGATCAAAAAGGGAGATTCTTACTCTTGTATACCTCGAAGGCTGGAGAGGAATCTTATAATCTCCTTCTTCAAACACATTCTAGCCACTACAAGGCC
This sequence comes from Cibotium barometz, assembly GCF_041138505.1. NCBI lineage: Eukaryota > Viridiplantae > Streptophyta > Polypodiopsida > Cyatheales > Cibotiaceae > Cibotium > Cibotium barometz. Next base: position 11,687,446 of record NC_141059.1, read on the forward strand.
ACCCATTCAATCCATCTATAAAAACATTCATATAAACACATTGATCATTCCCAAATATGAAGCCACAAGATTTCTTACAACATTATTTTTCCCAACTATGAAGCCACAAGCTTTCTTACAACATTATTTTTCCCATAAAATAGGAGTTGCATTAATACCATCATCCGGCACTCTTCATTGCACCCAAACCTCGACTCTTCTTCAAACATTCTGCATCTTGTATGTAGTCACACTCATCCCTCTCATCACAACCACTTGGCTGGTCATTCACATAGCCTATACCTACAGGCTAGCGTAACCTAGAAGCCAACGGTATCTTGCCACTGAAGTTTTACCGTCTTTCCATGATTTGGGTTTGGCACATTTTTCTATAGAAGGCTTTAAGAACTTTGAGATGAAGAGATAAAAGAAGCTTGTAGGCTAAGTCACCTACTTTCATTGAATTCAGATATAAGGCTCACAATATCTGGGGGATAACTTCTTATACTCCCCAAGAGATAAAGAACTTCTTTTGGGCCGTACTCGAATGAAAACCAAAACCTTGGTATCTAAAACATCGATTTTCACTTCTGAACTCATTGTTCTGAATCCTTAAAACAGGCGTGACTCCTGAGAAGTATTCTAGGGAGAGGGTCTTCCTTTTTTTAAACAGAATCTTTCTTTTATTTTAGAGAGGGAATAATTATAAGATCAAAAAGGGAGATTCTTACTCTTGTATACCTCGAAGGCTGGAGAGGAATCTTACAATCTCCTTCTTCAAACACATTCTAGCCACTACAAGGCCACCCATTCAATCCATCTATAAAAACATTCATATAAACACATTGATCATTCCCAACTATGAAGCCACAAGCTTTCTTACAACATTATTTTTCCCAACTATGAAGCCACAAGCTTTCTTACAACATTATTTTTCCCATAAAATAGGAGTTGCATTAATACCATCATCCGGCACTCTTCATTGCACCCAAACCTCGACTCTTCTTCAAACATTCTGCATCTTGTATGTAGTCACACTCATCCCTCTCATCACAACCACTTGGCTGGTCATTCACATAGCCTATACCTACAGGCCCAACATCATCTGCAACAATATCCCCAACATCCACTTCAAAATAGGTCACATTAATATCATTCAAAAAAGTATCAAGACACACATGAGAATCTTGCATCTCAGCTCGCTCGCATTTAGCATTCACTTTAGCCTCATAATCCTTAGCATTCACTTTAGCATTCACTTTAGCCTCATAATCCTTAGCCTCTTCTAAAATACATTTAGAAGCCTGCTCCATAGCATCCTCTTCCTTAAGTTCCCTTTCTAAAAACACACACGCAACTTCCTTCAAACCTATATTTGCCTCATTTGAAAGAACATCAACAGTTACCCCAAATATTCCATGTGCACCAATGCATGTATCTTCCACTGCTGCCTCTAGCCAACTCTGATCTAAGTCTACTTCATCTGGTTCAATAGAAGACTCTGCCACTCCCATAATAGCTCTAGCCATACTTACATTATCAAACTGACTTGAGGGTTGCTCTTAATCTTAATCAACTTCTAGGATCTCCAACACAACATCATTCAAAACCTTAGCATGCTCAGTCAACCTCCATACCTCTTGATGTAAACCCCTCTGCCCTTTACTTGAATTCACAACCCTTGGCATATCCATATAGGTTCCTCTTTCTAGATGCACATCCAAAGGAACTACTAGCTTGCCGGCTTTTCTCTCCTTCCTTGTCAACTCCTGCTTCCTCAGTCTCTTCATCCATTGCTCAATTGACATCCTTACTGCCCCATCATATGTGTCAAGATCTTCTAAATCCAATTTCACTCTCATTGGAAAGACCCTTATCTCCCTACGATGCAATACAGGCGAATAGAGGTAATGCCTAGCTCCAATGGAATGCAAGCACTCCTTTCGCGCTAGGGACTCAACCCGGTTAGGTGCACGAAAGCTTATCCTCTAAAGGAGAGATGCCTATGGCTACCATCACATGACACTAGATTAAGCACGCACACAAGCTCAACTGGCCCTCATTCCTACACACCCATTCATTCACAAATACAAGCAAGAGGAACACAATCACTATGCACACAAGCAAAGAGAAAGACCTCACTCCACTCCTATCTTCCTACAAGCATGCACACACTCAAGCATCAAGCTTCCATGAAAGCTTCAAATCAGCCCACATACATAAAAATGAAATACTAAAAGCATGCATAAGAGTAAAATGATTAGAGAAGAGGATGAGAAAGACTCATGACATTGCTATTGATTCTATGAAGAGATTTATCTCATACAAAGATGTAGATGGGGTGAGAGAAGAGTCTTCACCTCTATGGAGAAGAGGGAGAGTAGCTCTCTCAAAGGAGATCTTGCATGAACTTAGCCCAAAGTGTATGTGAGCTCTCAAATGAGCCACTATTTATACTTAAACTCCTAAAACTCCCAAAACTGCCCATGTGGGATTATTCTCAAGCCGACTCCCACACTCACCTACAACTTGGAACTCTCTACAAGAGCCCTAAATAAGAATGTCAAGTCTCTTGTTTTCTTGCTTCCATCTTTGTGTTGCATCCTTGCATTGATCACCACTCGTCACGCAACATTCCCCCCTTCCTATTTTGCACACGTCCTTGAGCGCGTAGATGCCAAGGAAGAGTACCTGCAAGCAAAACGATAGGTGGTTTGTGTGTTCTTTTTTTTTTTTGAAAGCAAAAGTACTGAGACAGACAATAACAAAACAAGTAATTTTACTGAATAAGACATGGCAATAAACGTCCAATTAGCTAGAGGAAGGAAACATTGAAGTAGTGTAGAGATTGAATAGGTTAGTTCAAGCCTTAATAATTACTACCTGCAGAGCCAACTAAAGTAAAGAATGTTTTATGCCAAATGTATTGTTCTTTTCCTAGAAGGCAAAAGACAACAGTTAATCGAGAGGGACTATCAAGTAGTATACTGAGCCTATGCTAAGTCAAAGATGTCGGTTCAACACTAATAAATCTAACATAATTATGTAGTGGCAGACTCTTGATATTGCTTAGTGTTTTGGTTTAATATTTTAAGCACAACGGCGACCATCCTGGATTAGACAAGGATTTCTGTTGGTGCCTTTCTGTCCTTTTTTTTTTTGGACAGGGCTCTCTTCAAGAGTATGTTTGCGCACCCGCAGAATGGCTATTCCTTACTACACAAGGCATTGGTCTAGGAAAGGTATAGACCTCCCTCGCCTACCATGAAAAACAAGGCAATAGGCCACAAACATATACACTTTTCTTTTATTTTTGTCATGCCAATTTTTGTTATGGAAGGTTTATTAGATTGTCCCTAAACAATGTCCTAGTAAGGGCAATATAGCCACTGACGGTCCTATGATTAATTTAGTCTCTTTGTCCTAGGTCTGGAACTCTACCTTTAGCACAAAACACTAATTACTTTGTATTGCTAAACGGGTAAAAACAATTACGGTCAAACTTACACTATCAAGTCTAAAGACACTAAAATGTTATCCCTACTCTAGACCAAAGGAGATGCATATTGCCATGCTTAGTAAAGTGAAATTTATAAACAATCAAGCAACAAGAAAAATATAGAAAACATTAGAGATTGGCATGAGTTCACCTGTTTCTGTTAAAGCGTTTCTGTTAAAGCGCTTGGTGAAGAATTGTTTGCACTTGATTGTATGACTGTCAGGTTGCGGTACTGAAGCGGAAGATGTAGTTTGGTGCTTGTATCTGTTTTATTCCGAAAAAACAAACTAAAGAGAAAGAAAATTAAAAAGATAAAAAATAAGAAACATTGGTGCTAAACACCGGATTTGGCCGAGGGGAAAAACCCAATGGGAAAAAGTGCCCTGGCTTCTAGTTCTTATTAAGAGAGTACAAGTGCTAGTCTTGCACTGGGGGTGGATGTATGTCTGCATTCTCAGGTGGGTGGACATCAATAGCTTCAGGATGTAAAGATAACCCAGAACGTAATCCTACCCATGGAGAAGATGGCAAGGGAAGAAGTGCATCTTCATTAACATATGGTATGGGCACAGTAGGAAGGCTAAAGAGGCACCTATGGTTTTGAAACCGTTCTAAAGACTCACTCACATTGAGCCAAAACTAACATGTAGATTCATGGGGAAGAAGAACCTGCAAAATGGGAGGGGTTAGAAAACGAAGGGTGTCCTCGCGCCATATTTGAGCTCTTTCCTCTTCCGGGAGTCTTTGTTGGTTGGGTCCACGTTGCGGCATCATAATTGCCCAGAGATTATGTCGTTGGGGTGTGACCCCCATGATCTGCTGCATCATACTAGTGCCATAGCGACGGAAATATGTGCGACAGTGCCAACATATATGGGAAGCATTCCCCAATACCATACGAGCACAGTCGCGGCAGGATGTTGCTGGTAGTATAACTCCACAAATTGTCTTCCACAGCAATCCTCACCCACTGGGGCATAAAAATATCGAGAGTGCGTCTGAAAAGGTGCAATGCTGTAGCCCCCTTGATGGTCAGGGTGAGTGCTATCTAAGTCCAAAGATGGACTGCATGTGTCCAGCCAAGTCTCCATTTGGTTATTCTACACAACACATAAGGAAGTGTTCAGATTTTTTATTTAATGCAAGTTGAACGAAGAATGCTAGTATGTACAGGCATGACGGAAATAGAGCTAATAGATTCGATAGATGAATTGCCAAAAAGTAGCTTTTGTAGCATGATAGCTCTTTCAAGAATGAGTTTGCTTTTAGATGTAACATTATGCAAATTGTTTGTGGGGTGTTGAGGTATGGCACAGGTTTCTTTTTGTTGGACTCTTTTTGGCACCCATTTCAGAGTACATGCAAGAGATTGAAGTTTAGTCGGTGGTGAGATTTTAGCGATAGGCATAGGAAATGCATTGGGACAAATAGGAGGAGGTGTGAATGGAGATGTTTGAACACTTCTGAGCTTTGGCAACCATATGGTAGCTGTGTTCTTGCCATCCCATTGGGCTTTCAAAATTTACTTGGGGATTCAGAGTGCCCGACTCTAACACCTATGCTTGTAGACTTATGGCTGGTAATGTAATTTGATTAGGGAAAGAGTAGAATACCGATGACATTCCAAATAGTTGGAGTTGTAGGAAGAACGCTCTTTCCTTGATAGTCAGGGAGTCTACTTATGTAGGAGCCTGATTGAAAGTTGTCGGCTTTGTAAGACAAACTTTGACATTGCTTGTGTTTTGAGGAATAGACTCTGAACTTGATTCGGTTGCAATATCCTCCTTCTGATGTGTTGCCTCTGAGATAGAAGTGAGTAAAGGTACCCACTTGCCTTTTTCTTCCCATGTCAATTGGGATTATCCCTTCCTATTCGAGACCTTCTGATGATGTCCGATTGGCGCATCAGCTTGTGTTTCCACCTGGACTCTTTCAAGCTTGGTAAGGCGTGGTTTCCAGTGTTGATTTGGTTTTTGTAATAAGTGAGGTGGTATTGACTGCTTTTGTTCTTAAGTAGATTCAGGAACATAATTATGTTTTGCTGTAGTAGTCCCTGCATTCTTCTTTGGTAGCCACAAGGTAGTAGCACCCTCGTAGTAGCCTTGTGCTTGCAGAACCTTCTTTGGGATCCACCGTTGTTGAGTGGTCTTGTTGGAGGTGAAACTGTTGGCTCTGGTGAACCTCCTCTTTAGCTTTGTATTCCTTGGATGTTCCTTGGCAGCATTGGATCTTGGCTTGCGAGCTACTTTAGGTAACCAGATTTGAATTCTAAGTGCTTCCCCCCTTCCGTAGCCTTGTGCATATAAGAGAGATGTTGGCACATGCCATCCTTGAGTATTGTCATTGTCATTATTCACCCAAATCATTGGATCTTTTGAGGTTATCTCTATCACAGTAGTGATGGTCTCCACCTTTTGAAAAGATGGGAGTGCCGAAGCACTTGATCCTGTAAGGTGAGTAGAATTTACCAACAAGGTTTATTGTCGTGAGTTCCAGTCCATACCGCATCTGGTGGTCCTAATCCATGATCTACCTAAAACAACATCCACCACTGCTTGGCTTTTGTTAGCAACATAAAAGGTCACGTGCATAGATTGATCTTGAATGGACATATTAATACAGCACTTGCCTAGGGCTGGGGTTTCATCACCAGAGAAACTCTAGAAGTTCAATGATGCATTGGTGAGCAAAGGTTGGCCTAATGATGTCCACGCTTCATAAGACAAAACATTGCAGTTGGCTCCCGAATCTATAAGTGCAGACGCTGCAAAGATTGCTCTTTGAGTAGGGATCCTTACTTCAATATGAAAGGGATCTACAAAGTCTTCATCATCATTCAAGTGGATGGCCATGATAGCTGCCTTGCGGCGCTCTCGTGCTAGTGCTACTCTAGTCTTAGCTTCTTCTTTTGCTTGACTTTGTAACAAAGCTTGAGCTTTTTTACGTGTCTTAATAGCATGTATGCGTATCAGCATATCATCTGTTAGAGGTTCTTCATAGCGCTTCAAGCGGCTACCATTGATGAAGTTAGTCATTGGCTCTCCATCTAAGGTTTCCAACCTTACTGCACCACTCGTACTAAGCTTGTTGATCACAAATGGACCAAGTCCTCACATTTTCAGCTTGCGGTTTTGTTTCTTCAATGTGTAAAGCAACACTAGATCACCTCTCCTGAAGCGATCTTTCTTCACATGCGTATCATGCCAACGCTTTTGGCGTCGTTTTTCAGCATACATGCCAATGACTGCCAGTAGCCTGTCTTCATCTAGCCTCTCCAATTCATCGATCCGTGTAGAGAACTCATGATCCGTCCACTCAAGTTGTTTTGCAACTCGAAGTGTAGGTACAATAAATTCTATCGAAAGGATAGCATCCAATCCAAAAACTAGATTGAAAGGTGTCGTGCCTATGGACGTTTTGTAAGCAATTCGATAAGCCCATAGAACTGAGTGAAGTTTCTGTTCCTAATCTGTTCTATGTCCCTCAACAATCTTTGTAAGCGCAGTGCAAAGAGTCTTGTTTGTGCTCTCAGCTTGACCATTTGCTTGCGCGGGTGATAAGGCGCTGACCTCTTATGGATGACCATAAAGTCTTCCAAAAGAAAGGTAATGACTTCATTGATAAAATGCACACCTTGGTCACTCACAATCTCAATAGGTAAACTGTAGCGTATAAACACATGTTCGTATAAAAACTTTGCAGTGGTCTTAGCATCGTTTTTTACTGTGGCTTTTGCTTCTACCCACTTCGTAAGATAATCTATGGCTACAATGATATATTCAGCATGTGTATGGCATGCTGGTGGTTTAATCGGTCCCACAAAATCAATTCCCCATTTTGCAAAAGCTCTAACCCCCATAATTGGTCTCAATGGCATGTCCTCATACTTGGTAGGAGGTTTGGCTCTTTGACATTGATCACATCGTTTGACATACTCTGTTGCATCATGAAAAAGCGTAGGCCACCATAGTCCTGACCATAGTATAAGTTTGGCAGTTGTTTCTCCACAGAAATGTCCACCCCCAAATCCTGAATGTGCATGAGTCAATACGCTAAGGTAGTCACTCTCACAAACACAAGTCCGTAGGTTTCCATCTTTGCCCCTTTTGTACAACTGGCCTTCAATAATCTGAAAACTCGCAGCTTCTACCTCTATGGCTCTCTTTCTATGCCTAGGCATCTTATCGTCCGTATGACCCTGCGTCAAATACTTCACAATGTACGAGCTCCAATTGGGTGTTGTTGAAATATAAAACAGAGTCACATGAGGAATGGGTTTCCTTTGTTGACAAATTTTATAATTCCGTACATACTCTTCTGTATCAGCATGAAGTGTTGGCCACCAATATCCTTCCCACAAAACTCTTTTAACCGTATCCTTTCTAGAGACATGTCTGCCTCCTAAGCTCACGTGGACATATGAGATAATCTCATCATATTGATCAGGGTCAGGGCATAGACGGAGTATTCCATCTTTTCCCAATTTATACAATCGTCCAGAAAGAAGCTTATAAGGAGCACAATGCTCTAAGGTCATTATCTTTTCATTGGTGGGACTAATGGAGTTAACAAATCCTGTCGTTAAAAAACTTGAATGATGGGTTCTTCCCATCTTGGTGCTGTCTCAACCAAGAATAGAGTAGCGTCAGGAATATCATCATCTACACCAATGGGTGCTTCTCCTGAATTTATCTTGGAAAGATGATTAGCCCACTGATGCATTTTTTCCTTCTTTACCGCTACTTCAAATTCAAATTCAAGTAGAATAACAAACCAGCGTACAATCCTTCCGGTTGCACATGGCTTGTTCACAAGGTAAAGCAAAGCTTGATGATCTACGAAGAATGTAAATTTGTTGGCCAAAAGGTAATGCCGAAACTTCTTCACAGCATAGATCATAGCTAAGCCTTCTCTTTCCGTGGTGGTGTAATTCTTTTCAGCACTATTCAACTGGCGGCTAGCATATGAGACTGGAAAGTCCATTTTGTTCTCGCCGCCTGGTTGAGCTAAAATACAGCCAACTGCAAAAGCCGAGGCATCTATATGTACGTGGAATAAATTATCCCAATCCCCGGCGACTTGAGAATAGGTGCCGTCACTAATGCTTTCTTCAGCTTTTCAAAGGCGTCTTCACAATCCTCTGTCCATTCAAATACAACAAGGAGTGCGTACAATGGCCGTGCTATTTCAGCGTACATGTAGATAAATCTACGATAGTAGCCGCAATGACCCATGAAAACTTGTACCCCTTTTGCATTGTAAGGTCTAGGTAGCTCAACAATAACAGCTATCTTTTCCGTATCCGTGGATATACCATTCCTAGACATAATGTGGCCTAGAATCTTCCCTTGCCTAACCATAAACTTGCATTTATCAGGGTTAAGGCATATGCGATACACTCTGCATTTCTCAAAGATTTTTTTGAGATGCTCTATGTGTTCTTCTCTGTCGATGGAATGCAGACATGTCATCCATGAATATTTCAAGAAATAATCACAGGTATTCTTTGAATGCATGGCTCATCAGCCTCTGAAAGGTGGCTGGAGCGTTAGTCAAACCAAAAGGCATGACTCTATATGCAAACACTCCCCATTCTGTAGCAAATGCGATTTTGTGTTGATCCTTGGGAGGATCAATAGATACTTGGTTGTAGCCCAAAAATCCATCAAGAAAATTGTATGCCTTCTTACCAGCTACCCTCTCCAATACATGATCAGTGGAAGCGGATAGTGGTCCCGGACAGTAGCAGCATTTGCTTTCTTTAGATTGACACATACTCGTAGTTTTCCATTCTTCTTAGGTACTACCACAATCGGTGAAACCCATTCTGTATGTTCAATCTCATAAATAAATTCAGTTGCTAACAGCTTGTTAATCTATTCTTTGATCTTTTTGGTAAAATTATCATTATACATGTAAGGACGTTGCTTGGACGGCTTGGCATCCTCTCGCATGGGAATTGTATGTTGGCAGATCTTTGGATCTACCCCCTTAAGGTCTTTGTAACTCCAAGCAAATATATCTCGATACTCTCTCAGAGTAGAGATTAGCAATTCTTCCTCCGCTTGGGTTAAGTCTGTGGCAATCCACATGTTACGTGGCTCTTTGCTTGGTTCTGCCAGGTCTATTTTCTTGGCGTCCTCAGGGCCATCATAGGAAACTCCTGGTTCCTCAGGTTTCTGTCGAATAGGTTGTTGCAAGACTATTTTTCGATCTTGTATGGTGAATTTCTTGAAGTTTAAGGGGATATTTGTGGTATCCTCTTCTTCCTCCGAGTCATCACTCATGGTGGAAGACCATGCTGCTTTTAGCATTCTCTTCCGTTCTTGCACTAGAGCTTTATGCTCCACTCTCGTCATGGTGCTTTGTTCAGTCTTGACTGAATGCATTGAAGCCTCAGATTTTAGCTTCGATTTCCGTTTCCTCTTCTTCTTTGGGTTGTCACTCTCCTTCTCGTTTAGCTTTTGCACTAATTGAAAGCCATATCTCCATTTCATCTCGTCTTTGATGCAATCATCAGCTCCCAAGTAGTACAAGTACTCGTTCTTCTACAAAGGTTGCAGGTGGAATAAAGTCCTCTTTATCCACATCTTCTCTTTCTTTTTGTTGTTGTTGTCTCTTTTCCTTGACTTCCTGTTTGTGCAAAACTTCCGGTGACGCTTGCAAAACTTACGTTTCGGTTTGTCATTAGGAATACTCAGCAAGACCTCTCTGCCCTTTAACAACAATCTTATCTTCTCTAACTCTGATTCAGGGACTATGGCATCGTCATCAGAATCCTTCTCATCAGAGGATTCTAAGCATCTATCCTCATCTCCTTCGTCAGCTGGGCTGTACTCAAGAGGGGATACTTCCTCTACAGATACCATATCTCCTAGCAATAATGATTTGTTTCATACCTAGGGGCTTCTTGAGGTTCCTCTACATAGATCGGTCTTAGCATTCTTACAGGAATAATGTCATACCCATGTGGATCACAGAACTGTGTTTGCCTTGGCAATGCACAAGTGTCTATGGTAGCTAAAACATGGTTCCATTCTAAGGGATCTATCAAGTTCTCAGGAAAAGGTATAGGGATATACGCCTCATCCGTCACACTTCTGTCTATGGTAACATTTCCAGGTTGCAAGTCTCGACAAGATGCTCCACAGATCCATAGATCAGCTCTTCCTTCAGACATGGTTGCTCCCGATGCTTCTGAAGAAGCGGAGTCAAACTCATCCACAGGAGAGTGCGTCACATCTCGATAAGCATGGTTTTTCAGATTCACCCTCGTGGTTACATTCTCATGTCTGAGGTACAAGTAATTGTAACCCCAGTCTTGAATCATTTTGAATTGGCGCATGAATGGCCTTCCTAGGATCACTTCGTAATTTGTGTTCTTGCCAAAGTCTACAATAGCAAAGGTATGTTCGTACTCAATGCCACATGACTTGACTATAATGTTCTCAAGCAATCCTATGGGACTCTCTGGATTTCCGTCTGCCAATTGCAAACTCATCCTTGTACTTCTAATTGCAGGTTTTCCCCACATTTCCCATACAGTTTTTGTTGCTATACTCACCCCTGCTTTGCTATCTAGAATAGCTATAGATTCAATCTTGTTGATCTCCACAGGAAGCGTAGTATTTCCTTCATCGTCTTCACAATGCTTTTGCCAACTTTGTTCACAGGAACCGGAATTGTTTGCTTAAGCATTAGCTCAGAAGCCTTTGCCTTCAACAACTCCTTAACTTGGATGTTCTGGTTCCACAATCCTTGCTCAGTTAATTGTGTAGCCACTTCTCCCTGTTGAAAGAACGGTAGAGGGAGAGGAGACACACACACAGGAGCAAACCCTAATGTATATTGCAAACCCTAACCATAGAGGGAAGCATCTCCCTTCTCACACAATGCATAATGCCATAATCCATGCTGGTCATAGTGTGTGGACATTAGCTAGGGTTAGCTATGTCCACACACTATGACCAGCTGGACACGCGGTCATTTATGTCTCACACATGTTCCTACCTAATCTGCCAGCACATAGCACAGCTGGCTCACATTGACATCGAGCTTGAATCTCAACAGCCCCTCTCAAGCTCATGATGTACTGCCGATGAAGATGTAGATGAGCTTGGGATATCAATAGGCTCACCCAAATATACCAAGAGACTCTTTAACCATACTGCCTCACAAGTAGCAATGGCTGCACCCCTGTATTCAGCCTCTGGTGTACTAGATAAAGCAACTGTAGGTTGCTTCTTGCTACTCCAACTCACCACGGCACTTCCAAGTGTAAAAGCATATCCACTAGTAGACCTCCTGTCATATGAGCTACCTGCCGAATCAGCATCTGTGTAGCCATGTATATCCAAGCTTTTACCACTCTCATAAAGTAGACCATAATGTGCAGTGGTCTTCACATATCTCATAATGCGTCTCACTGCATCCAAGTGAGGTTTTCTGGGGCTCTGCATAAACTGGCTTACTAGCCCCACAGCATAACTCAAATCCGGGCGTGTAATAGTCATGTATATGAGACTACCAACCATCTTTCTGTACATAGATGGATCATCCAACTCCTCACCATAATCAGCCCGCAACTTCACATTTTGCTCCAAAGGTGTACTCATAGGCTTACACCCTGTCATGCCATACTTTGCTAACATATCCAATGCATATTGGTGTTGCACTAACCATGTACCTGCATGGTCTTTGATCACTTCAATTCCAAGAAAGTATCTCAACTCACCAAGGTCTTTCATGTCAAATTGCCCACTCAATGCTTTCTTGACATGCATCACATCTGCACTATGATCACCTGTGATAATCAAGTCATCCACATAGATGACGAGTAAAACAATCCCATGCTCTGTCTTCTTCACATAGAGTGAAGAATCTACTGTAGAAAGCTGAAATCCAAGAGAGATAAGATATCTGCTCATCTTATCACTCCAAGCACGAGGTGCTTGCTTCAAACCATATAATGCCTTTTTCAATCTGCATACATGAGTGGGATATCTTGGGTGTACATACCCTTCTGGCTGTGCCATATACACTTCCTCTTGTAGATCTCCATTCAGAAATGCATTTTTGACATCGATTTGATGCATTTTCCAGCCATTAGCTGCAGCCATAGCAATGACTGCTCTCACAGTGCCCATCTTAGCCACTGGACTAAAGGTTTCATCATAGTCCAATCTTTGGGTTTGTGCATAACCCTTTGCTACCAATCTTGCTTTATGTCTTTCAATGGAACCATCAGATTTGCACTTCACTTTGTAAACCCATTTACAGCCAATAACATTCTTGTCCTTTGGTAATGCAACCAAGTCCCATGTATCATTATGAACCAATGCGTCCATCTCAATATCCATTGCTTTCTCCTATACATGCTCTCCAATAGCTTCTGTATAGCATGTAGGTTCCACATGCTTCACCATAGATGTCATATATGCATAGTGCATAGTAAAATCTCGATATGTCAATCTGTCAACTGGATATCTGACTCTCTGGGATCTCCGCAATGCCTGCGGATCACTCTGAACACCTGTCACTGTAGCATGTGGTCGCACATATCTATCCTGCCTAGCACCAGGTGTGCGTAAAACAGGTATGCCAAGCTCCTCATCCAAACTCTCTGAACTCGATGACTCATAACCTGTGATTCCAATTCCTTCGACTTTCTTCTTTCCTTTATTCACAGCACTATTCCCAGTGCTCACACTCTCATGCCTCAAACGTCCTGACCATGGACGTACAGTGCTACTCTCAGCCTCTGCTGATGGCCCAGACATAGAAGTAGAACTAGAACCTGCTTGTGGCAAGTTCACAGGCACATCTGCTTCAAGTGACTCAATGACACCCTCATCTTTTGCTTTGTACCAACTAGCAAGCTCATCAAACACCACATCTCGTGAGATGACCACTTGTCTAGTTTGTGGATTGTAACATTTGTATGCCTTTCGATCCTGTGCATATCCAACAAATACACATTTCTCTGCCTTAGGATCCAACTTCCTTCTTCTTTCATCAGGCACATGTACATAAGCTATGCATCCAAAAACTTTGAGGTGTCCAATGTCTGGCCTATAACCTGTAAGCCGCATCTCTGGCGTGCTTCCATGAATGGCTGCTGTAGGTGTTTTGTTCAGTATATACACTGCAGTAGCACATGCTTCTGCCCAATAATAATCTGGCATGCTCTTTTCATTGAGCATCGCCCTAGCCACTTCACATATGACTCTATTCTTTCTCTCAGCCACACCATTCTGCTGAGGTGTATACCTGCAAGTCAATTGTCTTCTTATTCCATGCTTCCTGAAGAAATGCTCAAAAGCCTTTGAGGTGTATTCATCACCTCCATCTGTCCTCAAACATTTAATCCAACAGCCATATTGCTTTTCTGCAAAAGCTTTGAAATCCATAAACTTTTCCAACACTTCACTCTTCTCTCTGAGAAAGTATATCCATGTCATCCCGCTGAAATCATCTATGAATGTCACATAGTATAAACTGCCTTTGATAGATGGGTTTTGTGCAGGACCCCATACATCACTATGTACTATCTCAAGTGGCCTGCTACTCATGTTTCCTTCTCTAGGAAACCGCAACCTTGCCTGCTTTCCAAACTGATAGGCTTCACAAACATGCATATTCCCCTCATATTTAAATCTAGGCAGCCCACTGACAATGCCTCTTGTTTGCATGTTCTTTAATCTCTGTATATTGACATGTCCAATCCTCTTATGCCACATATCAATGTCCTGTACCACATTTCTGCTTTTAGAGAACATGGCTGATTTTAGCTCAGGAATTCTAGCATCCAGCTTAAACAATCTGCCTTCTTTCTTGCCTTTAGCAATGACTCTACATCCATGTTTGAAATCCTCAACGAAGCAACCATGCTCGTTGAAACGAACCTGTAATCCCTGTTCCACCATTTGACCCCCCAACTGAGGCCAAGCTTTTTGTGATAGAAGGCACATACAATACATCTGACATAGATTTTGTTTGACCATTGTGCATAACCAATGGTACACTTCCAACATGTGTAATGGCATGCTGAGTATCATCTCCTGTTTCCACATAGCCTTTCACATCCATAGGCTTCATATGCTCAAACCATTCACCATGACATGTCATATGGTTTGATGCTCCAGAATCCATATACCAAGTGTCATCATTCTCAGCATTTGTCATCATAGATCCAACAACATGTTTCATGGCGAACAAATGATTTGCAGTGCCATCATTACTGCTTGATGCATAATTTCCACCACCATGTTGTGCATAATTTCCACCATAATGACCACCACGTTGTGCTCTACCCCCTCTCAAATCATTCTGTTTGCGGAAATAATCTCTTGCCATATGACCATATTTCCCACAATAATGGCATTCCACATCTTGCATAGATGTTTGTTGGCCTTGCCAATGTCCTCTACCACGAGGGTTACCTCTGCCTCTCTGAGGTGCATATACACGACCACCTCTAGCACCATATGAAGACTGAAAATTCTGTTGTGGTGACCTGTCCTGCCATCCACGACCATTACCACCACGGCCACGTGATGCAAATCTCCCCCTGCCTCTAAAACCTCTCTGCGAGTAGAAAGCCTGATTTCTGCCATTATCATCATGGCTAGTAGATGCATCCAGAAAAGAATCACTGAGTTTGATTTCCTCAACAAGTAAGAGTGAAACCAACTCATCAAAGTCTGGTAAACCTGTACTCCTCACTGAGATAGATGTATCAAAAGATTTATATTCCTTGCTAAGACCACGCAAGGTAATATCCACCAAATCATCATCAGGCATGGGGGCATTTATTGTTGCCAATGCATCTGCAAACTTCTTTATTTCTTGCACATAATCATGGATGCTCCTATTCCGCTTCACATTATGTATCTGCTATCGCAACTGAGACTTGCGAGCACTCGTGTCTGTATCAAACATCTTTACCAAAGTATCCCATGCATCTTTGGGATTCTCAGCATCCTGTATGTGTATGAGCATAGCATCAGAAATACATATAGACAAATAATGCAGCACTTTGAATGCTCTTTCTGACCATTGCTTGTGAGCAATAACCTGTTGCTGCTGTGTAGGTTGTCGGGGTAACTCAGGTTCTGGCTCAGCACCTGTAATGAAATTCCAAAATCCTTTTCCTTTCAAGAAACTTTTGATCCTGTACTTCCATGCCTGGAAGTTCTTCCTATCCAGCTTTTCACCAACAATCTCTGTACTGGATTATCCGACATGTTTGCTCAATGTGCACCTTCCGCACTCGTCCAAATCTGTAACCAAGCCTTCCTCAGCTCAACCACACTCCAATGAGTGTTCCAGATACTCCAAAGTAACCACCAATCTTCAAATTTGATGTAGAAAATCAACCTGTATGCATCCAAAATGAACTGTCTCACGCAGTCCGAGAGATACCCTGATTTGATGCGCCTTTCAAGGCTCCAAATTGCAATGTAGTGGTGTAATCAAGTATGGGCAACTTGCATTGACACCTAGACAACCTCAATGTTGAATATCAACACCATCTGACATGTGTACAGATCAATTTGTGAAAACCCCTTTCTTTGTTTTGGGAAAAACCAGAAAAACCAGTAGTAAAATGGCTCTAATTTCTTCAATATTTGTCCAAATTGAGCAACCAGGCATTCATTAGCTTAGCAATAGTGTCCACTAACTCCATGTAAGAGGAATTTGTCCAATTGTTTAAGACCAAGGATTAATTGCTCAATTAAAATTGCTCTGTTTCTCTACAACCAGTGGACAGCCTGTTTAATCAGCTCATTCCCAGCTCAATTAAGCATAATTAATCAAACCAACCATGTAGCCCTCTTCTCCAATGTGTATAGCAACCAATTGCTAAAGCAATTGTGAAATATATCAAGCAACCAAGTAGAATTTGATCTCCTCGCTTCAAAAATATCACAAAACTACCCTGTTTCCCTGTGCAGAATGTGCCGCTTGCTGTAGAGGGTTTTGGGAGTGATTGAATTGTTAATTGATGAGGTATTGAAGTCCCCAACACACTTGGGTATGTGTGCAACCAGTCAATGCTTGGATTTTTGCCAAAAACATGCTCTAAATGCTTCAATTTTTGACTCCCTTTTCTTTGTTTTGTGAGAGCTCAAAAAACCAAAATTTTCCACTCATTCAAATGCATGTAAATTGCTCCAAAATTAGTTTAAGGCTTGCATAGGAGTTGCCAATACATCCCTCATTGTCAGATACATATGTCTTTCGCCAGATTTACATGTATTTCCACCATACATCAGTGCTTCCAAGCTTTAATGGAAAGCTTTCAAAAACTAGAATTTCTCTTTGCTTTGATTTGCTCTAATTTGCTTTGTTTTTGCCTGTATCACCTGCAATCCGCTCAAGGATGTTTAGAAGACCTTACCCGATAGGCCAAGCTCTCAGATTTGATAAGAATCGGTGTGCTCCAAGCTTCACAGCTTCAATGGCAAGCTTCACAGCTTCTCTTCACAGCTTCTTCTCCCTCTTCACTCACTCACTCATAAACCCTAATAGACAGCACAAGGCTCTGATACCATGTTGAAAGAACGGTAGAGGGAGAGGAGACACACACACAGGAGCAAAACCTAATGTATATTACAAACCCTAACCATAGAGGGAAGCATCTCCCTTCTCACACAATGCATAATGCCATAATCCATAATACACACAACACTATGAGTTGTGTCTACACACATCTACTAACCCTAGCTAATGTCCACACACTATGACCAGCTGGACACACAGTCATTTATGTCTCACACATGTTCCTACCTAATCTGCCAGCACATAGCACAGCTGGCTCATACTGACATGGAGCTTGAATCTCAACACTCCCCACAATCTTGGCCTAAGCTTTAAGAACTCTGCGAGTGGAATGGTACATGTAACTGGTGCCGACATTAAAGCTTGCAAACTCCCTATGTCTCGTTCCTGATGAGGTTGTCGTTTCATTGATGGTACTTGCATGATTTGGCTATGTGCTTCATACAGTCCTAAATATGAGGGCAGTGTCTTGCATGTGAGCTTGTTGCTCCGAGCTGAGACAACAGTCTGAGCATCATCTGGTAGAGATAAAGCATCTAATTCTTGAACCCTTTGATTCCAGAATTCTACTATAGAGAACGGTGGTGACTTGTCAGAAGATGCTAGATCCTCAACTTGTTTTTGCACCGCTTCCCACATCTCCCTTGCTACTGCTTCCTCTATTTCAAGAATTTCATCTCCAAAATTCGCGGTAGTCAATGGTTTTGACTCGTCTGCATTGGTATGAGGTAAATCATCTCCTTCAGGCATTTCTGGGAAATGTAGAGATACAACTTCACTTCCCTTTTCCATGCTTGGCGTGGCTTCTGGTATCGTCTCTAAGTTAGGCTTCAGAGAAGCAGGTCCTCTTGCGTACATAGGTGGTGGGCCGTCTATTAGAGTCTGAGTATCCCTAATCAACTGCTTATGGATAGCCAAGTTGATTGTCTCTTCACGAGGGTTGGGATATTCTTGCAACTTCTTAGGCAGCTCGATCAGAGCTGTGATCCTGCTATTATACGCTTGAAGCGCTGCATCTAAAGGCTCGTACACCTTGTCCACAAGGACTGATCCTCCTGAGCTTTCCTCAGACTCAGATGCTTTTCCCTTTTGCTCATTTTGAGTTTTCTCTCCTATTTGTTTTGTTTTCAACATTCCTTCTAGCTCTTTTGGGATAGAGTTTCCTCCATCAGATCTCTTCTTCTCCTTCGACTTCTTACTCCCCTTGCTGCGTGGTTTACGTCGAGTTGATTTCTTTCTCTCTTTTCCATCTTTGGATAGAGCCTTAATCTCAGAGGGTTTCTCAACAACCTCTTTGACATTCTTTTGCGCTTGGGCTCTAGTCACTACTCTTAGCGACACTAGTTTGTTCTCCTCCTCAGATGTCGTGGGTGATGGAATCACTTCAACATAGTTGAGGGATGCTTTAGCTTTTTGTGCTGCCGGATCCGCAGGCTTCAAAAAGCAATCCTTTGGTAGATGGTCAATGCTACACCCTTGGAAAAACCTCTCTATAGGTGGAAACGTAGATGTTGTGCCTATGTTAGCTAAGAGGGGTCGTTTCTTGTTTAGACATTCTCTCGCCCAATGTGGTCCACCACATTCGTAGCATGGTCCTGTTTGTTGCGTGGGGTATAGTCTCTTTGTAGGATATGGTCCTGGATAACCTTGAGTCTTGGTTGGCTGAGATCCTATAAGCATCAAAGAGCTTGGGTCTCCATTAAAGTCATGAACTAGGCTTGGTTTGGTTGGGTTTTCAAAGTAGGGTTCGACAAGAGGATGCTCCACTTCGATGTAGTATGGTTGAGAGCTAACCATCTCCATACCTAATTCAGGATTCTCATATTCCACATATCTAAAGGAAGCTGTGCCAGGTGGAGGAGGTTGAGCTCCTAGCACCGGCTTGCTTGCTCTTGAGCAACCAAGGTTCTCTCATGGTTCACAACTTGCTGCCTAGGTGCAGAGTTGGCTGCTTGTTCCCTTTGTATCCTTGCAATGTGATTGCAGTCCGAAGTCACATGTGTGTAGTTCCATTTACAAAGCTGGCACCACTTCTTTGTTGGTTGATTGCCAAAACCAATGGTGAGAAGGTTGGGCACTGCTCGGTTTTATGGCTATCTCCACATCCTCCATAGACGTAGGCTCCTCGAAAGGCAGATTCATCTGGACGTGCCGTGTCTAAGGTAGACACCTCAGTGAAAAGCGGTCTTCCTTTCCATGTCAATTCCCTAACCTCTGGCCATTCAAGGGTTCTAAAGTTGTTCCCCCATCTATCATGAACACGCTTAGTGAAACCTTCTAGATGCTCTACAGTTATTGTATGCGTGACTAGAAGCTCTAAGCTCCGGTGCTTAGTGGTTGCATAGTAGGTTTCTACCACATCCCTATACACCTCTTTAATTGGGTCGTCTTGATAGATTTTAACTACTGGAATTTCTTTTACTATGTCCCATGGGTTTTTCTTGGTCTCTTTTTCTTTACCCATTCTTTCTCTATCCTCCCAATTCCTGTCAGAAAACAATTCTTCAAGTAAAGAAATGGGCGTACCAGGTCTGCGCGATGTTCCTGGCACATTTGGGTCCGATGGAAGCTCCTCCTTCTACTTTGCTTGTGCGCTAGGTTGAAGTACACCCAAAGCATCCACTTGTTCAGGATTTTTGGTGACCTCGTAGCGTACTCCATTTCTACCCATGTACATATCGTCTTGGTAGTTTACCCATGTACATATCGTCTTAGTAGTTTACCCATGGTGTTGGTTCAAACGCAGAATGAATTCTGCAATTTTAACAACAAACCGGCTCATTGGATCTTTGTAGATCTCACCGCCATGCGCGTTTGTATACAAGAAATGGAGTCTCATGTTGTCAATCAACTCCCCATCTGGGATTTCAAATGGATTAGCAGAATCTGCCATACCAATGGGTGTGGATGGTCTATTCATGCCAAATGACTCGTCTACGTCCATTGAAATATCACTTGCAGTTCTTGAGAGGCTCTCTGTTTGAGACTCCGAAGATGTCTCGAGAATGCTCTCCAAGTTGCCAACAACCGATTGAGTGCCGCTCCCTTGAGTGGTTACCCTAGATGGTGCACTAGTGTTACGTCCCCCTAGTATTGTTCCTGAGCGCGCGTAGATGCATACGCTATTTTTAGCACGTTGTAGTGTCCAGTTTTAGAAATTTTATTATTATTATTATTTTTTTTAAAAAATTTTTTTCACCCTACCTAACCACTAAATGCAACTAACATGAATATGTGTGCAAATACATATTTTTTTTAATAATTACATAAAAATACGAACTATAATAATTATACTAATTATGTAGATTACACTAATTATGCAAAAAATTACAGAAATTTCAAAAAATGCAGAATATGCAGAAAATGCGGAATCCAAAGAAAACACATAATTTATAGAATTTATTATTATTATTTTAATGCAAAAAAACATGAAAATTGCCTAGTATCTTCGGCGACCTAGAGCCCGAGCACCGTATGGTCAGCACCCTCTAGGATCCTTCGCAGGTCACCTAGCGCTTCACTCATAGGCCGCTTCCTTGGTCCCTCATCCACCGTACCGGAAGCTCACCATTTAAATCAAGCCGAGGCTGGTCAAGACCTCGACCGACGTTGCTACACGAGACATCCTCCATTGACTCTCGGTCAGCAGTTGCAACTTTATCAGTTAGGTCTCCACGACCTTAATCACAAGATGGTCAAAATGCTTCCCCAGCATTCTTGACATAAAATAGTCATTTACAAACAGGTCACAAATACAGTTCCTATATTGAACTCTCGTCTTTCCACATTATTCCACATTAATCCATATTACTTAATCCAATTCCAAATCATATGTGTATCCATTCTTGACTAGATACATCATTTTCCATCCCATCCCATCAGATTCATTCACTTCATATAACATCCATTCCTATCTTTCTTAATTTACATTACGTCTCATCACATCCATTTCTCATTATATCTCATTCGTTCAGATCTTATATTATTCATTCACATTCTGATTCACATGACATCTCATCTCATCCATTTGCTCATATCGACTTCATATCCATTCACATTCATATTTGCATTCATTATTCCACACACACATCCACATTCGTACATCCACATTCATATTCCACATCCTCATTCACATTCACATACATCCACATCCACATTCCATATCTACATCCATATCCACATTCACACATCCTCATTCACATTCACATACATCCACATCCACATTCCATATCTACATCCATATCCACATTCACACATCCACATTCACATTCACATACATCCACATCCACATTCACATTCACATCCATACATCCATATCCACATTCCACATCCTCATTCACATTCACATACATCCACATCCACATTCCATATCTACATCCATATCCACATTCACACATCCACATTCACATTCACATACATCCATATCCACATTCCATATCTACATCCATATCCACATTCACATTCACATACATCCACATTCACATTCACATTCACATCCTTATATCCACATTCCACATCCTCATTCACATTCACATACATCCACATCCACATTCCATATCCACATTCACACATCCTCATTCACATTCACATACATCCACATCCACATTCCATATCTACATCCATATCCACATTCACACATCCACATTCACATTCACATACACATACATCCACATTCACATTCACATACACATACATCCACATCCACATTCCATATCTACATCCATATCCACATTCACACATCCACATTCACATTCACATACATCCACATTCACATTCCATATCTACATCCATATCCACATTCACACATCCACATTCACATTCACATACATCCACATCCACATTCCATATCCACATTCACACATCCTCATTCACATTCACATACATCCACATCCACATTCCATATCTACATCCATATCCACATTCACACATCCACATTCACATTCACATACATCCACATTCACATTCACATTCACATCCATACATCCATATCCACATTCCACATCTACATCATTTCTTTCACCTACATATAACTACTTCCATTCTTTCACATACATACATCTCCATCTATTCCTCCTTCATTTTCATCTATTTGATTCGTTTCACATCCTCATATCTATTTATAGAATACAAGAGAATTCTTATTTTTTATATAAGATTTCTTTACGCATCTATTTATGCATAAATTCCATTTTAAGGAGACTAAAACACTTTCGAAATAAAAATCAATCTTTTATGCATCTTCCTATGCATAAATTCATTTTAAATGAGGATGACACTTTTGAATTAAAAATCAATCTTTTATGCATCTTCCTATGCATAAAATCAAAATTGATGAAAATAACTCTTTTGAACTAAAAATAGATTTCTTTATGCATCTTTCTATGCATAAAATCAATATTGATGAGAATAACTCTTTTGAACTAAAAATAGATTTCTTTATGCATCTTTCTATGCATAAAATCAAAATTGATGAGAATTACTCTTTTGAACTAAAAATAGATTTCTTTATGCATCTTTCTATAAATTGATGAGAATAACTCTTTTGAACTAAAAAAAGATTTCTTTATGCATCTTTCTATGCATAAATCCAATTTAGTAGGAATTACACTTTTAAAATAAAAGAATTTTTCTTATGCATCCTATTTATGCATAAAATCATTTATGATGAAAATCACACCTTTAATATAAAAAATATCTTTTATGCATATGTTTATGCATACAATCATTTATGATGAAAATCACTCTTTTAATATAAAAGAATTTCTCTTATGCATCTAATTTATGCATAAAATCATTTATGATGAAAGTAACACTTTTATAATAAAAAATAATAATCTTTTATGCATACTTTTATGCATGAAAATCAAATATGATAAAAGTAACACTTTTATAATAAAAAATAATCTTTTTGGCATACTTCTATGCATGAAAATCAAATATGATAGAAGTAACACTTTTATAATAAAAAAAATAATCTTTTATGCATACTTTTATGCATAAAAATCAAATATGATAAAAGTAACATTTTTATTAAAAAAATTATTTTTTGCATACTTCTATGCATGAAAATCAAATATGATAAGAAACACTTTTATAATAAATAATAATAATCTTTTATGCATACTTTTATGCATAAAAATCAAATATGATAAAAGTAACACTTTTATAATAAGAGAATAATCTTTTATGCATACTTCTATGCATGAAAATCAAATATGATAAAAGTAACACTTTTATAATAAAATAAATAATCTTTTATGCATACTTTTATGTATAAAAATCAAATATGATAAAAGTAACACTTTTATAATAAAAAAATAATCTTTTATGCATACTTCTATACATGAAAATCAAATATGATAAAAATAACACTTTTATAATAAAAAATAATAATCTTTTATGCATAATTTTATGCATAAAAAATAAATATGATAAAAGTAACACTTTTATAATTAAAAATAATAATCTTTTATGCATAAAAATCAATAATAATGAAAGTAATACTTTTATAGTAAAACTAAATTTCTTTTATACAAATAATCAAAATGCATCTTCTATGCATGAAAATGACACTTTAGAATATAGAAATCATAAGGATTACTCTTTTAGAATAATGAAAGATAATACTTATTTTCAAATTTTTGAAAAATTTCACCATAACCTCCTTTGTATGGCGGACCATTTTTTAATTTTAAGTCTCTAAAATTAATTAGAAATGCATCAAGAGTATTTAAATCATTCTAAAGTAACATTTTCTACTTATTTAAGAGAAACATTATGAAAAACTTGATTTTATTCATTAATCATTCACCTAGGATAAAGAATGGTTGGATTTACTAGAGAAGAGAGGGGAATGCCTTTTGCAATGAGGCATAACATCATTTGCAATGTAGAGAAGACAAAAATCATAAAAAAAAATCATAAAAATCATAAAAGAATAGAAAAGAGAAGAATCTCCAACTTACATTGACAATTTAAGAGCTTTCCTTTGGCTTGATGGTTTGAGGGTTCTACTCTTGTTTGGAAACAAGGGTGGCCACCAATCTTTTGGAAGAGGGAAGGTCAAAAACTAATGAATTATGAGTAAAATTCATTGTTTTTGGCACTTGGGAGAGGCAGGGTAACAGTGCAAAAACACTATTGAGTTTCAACAAAGGGGAGGGCTTCTATTTATAGGAAAAAGTGAGCCTCTAACCAAGCAAACTGGTTCTAGAATTTTCCAGATCAGTTTGGTCAATTTTTGACCATTTTTAGGTCAGTTTTGCTCACTTTTTGGATCTACTTGAAACAGGAGAGAGGAGAGATAAAAATATCTCATTATCTGGGAGTTTAAAACTCATTCAAGCATATGAAATAGGCGCCTCCTTCATGAGGGAAATTCCCCCATATTGAGGTGTCAAAAATGCATCATTTCAACTAAATATCTCTCTTTTTTAACTATTAACCTTGTCCTTAGTCAACTCTTCATCTTATGTGAGTATTTACTCATTTTTGGGAGATTTTTCTTTTATTTTTCTATTTATCTCCTCCCTACATTTGGATGAATCTTATTGGTCCATAGGAATCTTAATTTAAAATTTCAAAAAAATCTTCACCCCGAGGATAATGCCTCTTGAACAGATTATACTTAATTTCTAATGCACCTTTTGAAAATCTTTTTGAACTTCTGTTTCAGGGGAACTTATTTCAATAAGATGAGGTATTTTTCTATCCAAGAATATTTAAAATCTGAATATTCTCTTTCTAGAACATTTTCTCCCTCTAGGCCAAAATTGGTAGAAACAAGATCTTTTATATATCTGAAGAGGGATTTGATTACATGGGAAGATACTGGACATCCTGAGAGGCTGTGGGAGGAATCTTACATTCTACCCCACTTAAAAAATGCGAGATGTCCTCATCTCGCAGGGAGTATGATCTCTTTCATCTTCCTCTTCTTCTTCAATCACTTCCAGCGTTACTGCCTTGGAAGTGGACGACCGATTTGGAAACAACTCTCTTTGACTTCCCCTATTCTAAGTTGGAGGTCTTGCATTGCTTTGGGTTAAAACTGTAGGTTAGATAGAGGGTCTACCTCTGGGATTTCCCTGATTTTGGCGGATAGAACCGTGATTACTCTGGACGGAAGGGGCTGGAGTCTGGAATCTTGATCCCTGACTTTCTTGCCCTAAAAACCTTGATCCAAAAGGAGTTGGGCAATCCATGCTGCGATGTCCAAACCCTCGACAGTTATAACATTTCACTCTCTTGTTCAAGGGTGGAACTTTTGAAGTTGAAATCCAGGGGATTGAGTTTCCGGAAAAGGACATTTCTTCCATTCTGGAACTTCCCATATCCTGGGTTTGACCCTGATATCTCTTAGGAGGAGGAAGTTTGGAATCACCTTCTGGGAATAAAAACCTTCTGAAAGGTGATGGTGCTGGATTTGGCGGGACTTTGACATCAAAGGCTTTGGCGAAATCCTTCGTCATTCTTATTGCTTCGGCCATTGAGATAGGTTTGGCATTCATGACTAAAGTATCCAATGGCTTGTTCATTCCCCGAATGAACCTGGCCATCAGCTGCTCTTCGTCCAATTGAGGGGAATATTTAAGGAGAAGGGCAAAATCCTGATGGTACTCTTCAATTGAC
The DNA here is from genome assembly GCF_041138505.1 of Cibotium barometz. NCBI lineage: Eukaryota > Viridiplantae > Streptophyta > Polypodiopsida > Cyatheales > Cibotiaceae > Cibotium > Cibotium barometz. The sequence goes on from NC_141059.1 coordinate 11,713,118, forward strand.
CGGTTTTCCTGCTTTAGTTCCAGGAACTCATTTATCTTAATTTCAAGAAAGCCTGGGGGACAAAACCTCTTTTTGAGGTAAGCCTTGAGATCGGCCCAGGTTTGGGTATTTCGGTCGAGATGGTTTGTCTCACAGTGGTTTCTCCACGCCACTCTAGCTGTCTCCACTATCTTCAGCCTTGCAAGAGCCATTTTGCTCTTCTCATTATACCCGGTGACATCGAAGTATTCTTCCATTGATTCGATCCACTTCTCCACAGTCTCGCCCAAGTTTTCCCCTTCACCCTTGAAAGGTCCAGGCTACGAACTATGAAGAGTTTTACGAACATCTAGGTCGAGCTCTTCTTCATCAAGTTGGGGGTTAACATTTCTACCACGACAACCTCGATCCATGTTTCTATCAATACGAAAACTCTTGTTAAGTCTCTTTATTTAAGATTCAATCCGATTTTTGATTCAACTGATTCCGGGGTTCTCGGCTCCCCACAGAGTCAAGGGATAAAGATACTCATATAGAACGTATTATTAGTTAACAATTCATTCAAAATTATCTCATTCATATCTTTAACACAATAATGGTCCATCAGACTGAATTTTTGTATCTAAACAATCCTCCATGGGGGATTTCAATTTTTTAGATTTTTAATTTATCATCCCTTAACTTTTGATCCACTGATCAAAAGTTAACAGTAGCAATCTGCCCCCAGCACAATCCACTAATCTCATAGTGATTGGCTGAAGTCATTAACGTCATTCCAGTTAAGAACATCATCACAGGGACTCATCCCATTCATCCTCATTGTGGTTTTGCTCGGCTTATTACATTTCAACTAAATTTCAAGAATCATCATTTTTCAATCAGAATCCAAATCAATTCGTCAATTCTCAACCAGAATTTAAAAATCATATCAACCACATTTGAATTCATCATCTGGATAGCATTAATGCTTATAATTTCAAGTTCTAGATTTACTCATATATACTGCCAGTAAAGAGCTACAGTTATACCCTCGGTATATATGGGTAGTCATGGTTCTTGGAACTATAAGGTAAATACCATCATGTCTAGGCCTCAAGCAAGTCAGGGATTCCATACAATTGCGGTACTTCCGTCTGAAGACCTAATTACCAATTTACGAATTTCAGTTTGAATGTCAAATTGTATGAGTTTTATCACACAATTACAACCTTTTAGTGCCTCTTGATAAATTTTTGACATATTTGGCTTCTCGGTTGATCCTCATTAGCCAAATAGGCTTTGATACCAATTGAGAGCTCCCAGTCCCCACCGCGCAATAGATTCGGGGTGCTAGCAGTGGAAGTAGCACATCTTGTGCGGGGCAGGGTCCCACACTTGGGGCCTCACCCTCGGATATCCGGATAGGTGACTAATTCCTCGATTCTTCCAAATTTTTGATGAATAGCACATCTTGCGCGAGGCAGGGTCCCACACTTGGGGCCTCGCCCTCGGATATCCGGACAGGTGACTAATTCCTCGATTCTTCCAAACCGAACTCGAAAAAACTTCTCTTGCCTGGAAAGCACGGGCGATTCCACCAGAATAACTTTTCCCTAACGTAGTCAAAAGCCTTACTTAACTGAACTGATCTGACCGAACTCGTAAGTTCCATAGTCAGATCAAGGGACAGATTGCACTTGGATCATAGAGACCAATGCTTTTTTCCTCATCGAGAGGCACAGTCATTGATCCTTTTTCCATAGAACAATTTTTGTTCGGGATTTACTTCATCTATCGAACTAAACAGAAATTGAGTCTCGATTTACAGATCCATCAGTCCAGCCATCCAGTCCCATGGGTTAGCCAACCGCCCAACCACTTTAGTGATGGGATCCAATTTAGAATTTGGTTAGGTTTTGTCCCGGGTACTAGGGAAAAGAGTTCCCAGGCCCCCTAGCCAGATGTTCATGCAAACATAAACTAGTCACACCACTTACACGCCCAATAAGAAATTGCCTTTTTCTCAGCATCAGCTATCTTTAAAACAATCCTTTAATGAAACCATTGTGTCATTGATCACAATTCTCAAAATCTCTAGTTGAGTCCTTATTTCCAATCATTCCTTCATTGGAGTATCTATGGCATCATTGGCAACCAGAATGCTCACCACCTGTCCACTCAGGGGCCTTTTCAATAGTTCCTAGACCATAGTACCCGGTAATATAATCACTTATAAAAATCAAGACGGAATCTCCATTGAAGATCAACAAGATCAGCAAGATCAACCAACAGATCCATATAAAAGAGCCATGGACTCATCCGTTTGAGGACCAGCAAGGTCAATCAAGCAGATCCATGCCCGGTTTCAGAAAACAACTCTTACTCCTTGTTCTAACATCTTCCACGATGCACGTGTGGGTATCTTCAGCGACCCAGAGCCCGAGCACCGTATGGTCAGCACCCTCTAGGATCCTTCGCAGGTCACCTAGCGCTTCACTCATAGGCCGCTTCCTTGGTCCCTCATCCACCGTACCTGAAGCTCACCATTTAAATCGAGCCGAGGCTGGTCAAGACCTCGGCCGATCTTGCTACACGAGACGTCCTCCATTGACTCTCCATCAGCAGTTGCAACTTTATCAGTTAGGTCTCCACGACCTTAATCACAAGATGGTCAAAATGCTTTCCCAGCATTCTTGACATAAAACAGTCATTTACAAACAGGTCACAAATACAGTTCCTATATTGAACTCTCGTCTTTCCACATTATTCCACATTAATCCAATTTACTTAATCCAATTCCAAATCATGTGTATCCATTCTTGACCAGATACATCATTTTCCATCCCATCACATCAGATTCATTCACTTCATATAACATCCATTCCTATCTTTCTTAATTTACATTACGTCTCATCACATCCATTTCTCATTATATCTCATTCGTTCAGATCTTATAATATTCATTCACATTCTGATTCACATGACATCTCATCTCATCCATTTGCTTATATCGACTTCATATCCATTCACATTCATATTTGCATTCATTATTCCACACACACATCCACATTCGTACCTACATCCATATCCCCATTCACACTTCCACATTCACATTCACATACATCCACATTCACATTCACATTCACATTCACATCCATACATCCATATCCACATTCTACATCCTCATTCACATTCACATACATCCACATCCACATTCCATATCTACATCCATATCCACATTCACACATCCTCATTCACATTCACATATATCCACATCCACATTCCATATCTACATCCATATCCACATTCACTCATCCACATTCACATTCACATACATCCACATTCACATTCACATTCACATTCATACATTCATATCCACATTCCATATCCTCATTCACATTCACATACATCCACATCCACATTTCATATCTACATCCATATCCACATTCACACATCCTCATTCACATTCACATACATCCACATCCACATGCCATCTCTACATTCATATCCACATTCACACATCCACATTCACATTCACATACATCCACATCCACATTCCATATCTACATCCATATCCACATTCACTCATCCACATTCACATTCACATACATCCACATTCACATTCACATTCACATTCACATCCTTATATCCACATTCAACATCCTCATTCACATTCACATACATCCACATCCACATTCCATATCTACATCTATATCCACATTCACACATCCTCATTCACATTCACATACATCCACATCCACATTCCATATCTACATCTATATCCACATTCACACATCCTCATTCACATTCACATACATCCACATCCACATTCCATATCTACATCCATATCCACATTCACTCATCCACATTCACATTCACATACATCCACATTCACATTCACATTCACATCCATACATCCATATCCACATTCCACATCCTCATTCACATTGACATACATCCACATCCACATTCCATATCTACATCCATATCCACATTCACACATCCTCATTCACATTCACATACATCCACATCCACATTCCATATCTACATCCATATCCACATTCCATATCTACATCCATATCCACATTCACACATCCACATTCACATTCACATACATCCACATCCACATTCCATATCCACATTCACTCATCCACATTCACATTCACATACATCCACATTCACATTCACATTCACATCCTTATATCCACATTCCACATCCTCATCCTCATTCACATTCACATACATCCACATCCACATTCCATATCTACATCCATATCCACATTCACACATCCTCATTCACATTCACATATATCCACATCCACATTCCATATCTACATCCATATCCACATTCCATATCTACATTCCATATCTACATCCATATCCACATTCACATTCACATACATCCACATCCACATTCCATATCTACATCCATATCCACATTCACATTCATACATCCACATTCACATTCACATACATCCACATTCACATTCCATATCTACATCCATATCCACATTCACACATCCTCATTCACATTCACATACATCCACATCCACATTCCATATCTACATCCATATCCACATTCACATACATCCACATCCACATTCCATATCTACATCCATATCCACATTCACACATCCACATTCACATTCACATACATCCACATCCACATTCCATATCTACATCCATATCCACATTCACACATCCTCATTCACATTCACATACATCCACATCCACATTCCATATCTACATCCATATCCACATTCACACATCCACATTCACATTCACATACATCCACATTCACATTCACATTCACATCCATACATCCATATCCACATTCCACATCTACATCATTTCTTTCACCTACATATAACTACTTCCATTCTTTCACATACATACATCTCCATCTATTCCTCCTTCATTTTCATCTATTTGATTCGTTTCACATCCTCATATCTATTTATAGAATACAAGAGAATTCTTATTTTTTATATAAGATTTCTTTACGCATCTATTTATGCATAAATTCCATTTTAAGGAGACTAACACTTTCGAAATAAAAATCAATCTTTTATGCATCTTCCTATGCATAAATTCATTTTAAATGAGAATGACACTTTTGAATTAAAAATCAATCTTTATGCATCTTCCTATGCATAAAATCAAAATTGACGAAAATAACTCTTTTGAACTAAAAATAGATTTCTTTATGCATCTTTCTATGCATAAAATCAAAATTGATGAGAATAACTCTTTTGAACTAAAAATAGATTTCTTTATGCATCTTTCTATGCATAAATCCAATTTAGTAGGAATTACACTTTTAGAATAAAAGAATTTTTCTTATGCATCCTATTTATGCATAAAATCATTTATGATGAAAATCACACTTTTAATTTAAAAAAATATCTTTTATGCATATGTTTATGCATACAATCATTTATGATGAAAATCACTCTTTTAATATAAAAGAATTTCTTTTATGCATTTAATTTATACATAAAATCATTTATGATGAAAGTAACACTTTTATAATAAATAATAATAATCTTTTATGCATAATTTTATGCATGAAAATCAAATATGATAAAAGTAACACTTTTATAATAAAAAAATAATCTTTTATGCATACTTCTATGCATGAAAATCAAATATGATAAAAGTAACACTTTTATAATATTATAAATAATCTTTTATGCATACTTTCATGCATAAAAATCAAATATGATAAAAGTAACACTTTTATAATAAAAAAATAATCTTTTATGCATACTTCTCTGCATGAAAATCAAATATGATAAAAAAACACTTTTATAATAAATAATAATAATCTTTTATGCATACTTTTATGCATAAAAATCAAATATGATAAAAGTAACACTTTTATAATAAAAAAATAATCTTTTATGCATAAAAGTTAAGAAAGGCATTCAATTATGGGTGGGTGAGTACTTGTCTAGTTCTACGAATTCCAGTGGTGGTTGGGCGGTGGCTAACCCATGGGCCGGATGGGGTTAGGCTGGAATCAGTAGAGTTTTAATAATAAAATTGATTAATAGGAATACGTTTAGAACTCAAGTAGTTAAATAAAAGCCTGAAGACTTCTCTAATGAATAGATCAACAATTGTGCCTGATTCAATTGGAAAAAAGCGTTGATCCCTTCATGTTAAGTTTGTAATAGTTTTCCTTCTATCTGGTTTATTCAGATGAAGGTTAGTTCAGTATCTTGACCTCATTAGAAAAATTCGTTAAGAAATTCAAAACGGTGGAATCGTCCCCATTTTTCGAGCATGGGAAATTTTCTCGGTTTCGATTTTCGGAATGACCACTAGCTTAGTTTCATGCCCAGACATTCGAGGGTGAGGCCCTAAGTGGGAAACCCTGCCCCGCGCATGAGGGAGCTACTTCCGCTGCTAGCTACCGATAATTCGGTGTGCGGAGGAGGCAGTGGGATCCTACAGTTAGTATCAGAGCATTGTTGTAAATTTACGTAACAGCAAACAGAAATTGCTTAAAATTTCTCTGTAAATCTAGGAAATAATGTTTTCGCTTTGTTAATATTATGTTGAATGAACTTCAAAAATTAAAAACTCATAAATTGAATTGGAAATTTATAGATGGATACCCCGAATCTATCTGGCATTCCTGAACTCTCCCAGAGTCAGGATATGATAGCCTTTGCACATTCGAGCACCTCATGAACTCTGCTACGACCTGCGTAAGCAGAGTGACACTCATACGTCATTTTGAGAGTCTTTACTTTCCTGATCCTGTAGAGCGACATCGGTATATTTGGTTCTTTGGAGGACGATGTATTAATATCAGTACTAATCAGCGTTAGAGGCTCAGGCAAAATATTTCCTTAGCCATGATTCTGATAAGGCTAGGGTTTGTTCAGCATGTACAACTCTTTAATCATTCTCACAGAGGAACTTCAGAATTTCATGCCGAGTTTTTAGGCTTCTTAGCCGCTTTATCCCTAGAAGTAGAATTACAGCACCTCTTTCTGTAATGAATCATGTGTACCCTTCGCAGTTTCGCTTCTTTATGTGTACGCGATTGAGGCAGTGACTTTGGAGCCGTGATGCTCTATGTATATATCAAAAACTTTTGATAATAAATGAGGTTTTGTAAAAAAAAAATCCCAATTCATGATTGTGAATATGGTTAATCTTGTTCAAGAAGTATGATGAAATAATTATCTACTTAAAGATAAATCTCAAAAATTAAATAATCATAAATCTATTGTCAAAGTTAAGCTGACAAAAATCTCGTTTTGTCAGAGTCATGAGGCACAGGGCCCGTGTAAGGCAACCGGATCCTCTAACCGATGATGAAGAGTTAGATCCGGATGTTCGAAAAGCACTGCACAGATCCCAACCTGGTCCCTTCAAGGGTGAAGGGGAGCAGTTAGGTGAAGTAGTGGAAAAGTGGATTGAGGCTATGGAAGAATACTTTGATGTAATTGGCTACAATGAGAGAAGTAAGATGGCTCTCGCCAGGTTAAAGATTGTGGAAACGGCTAGGGTCACTTAGAGGAATCACTGCGAGACTAACCGTCTCGATCGAAATACCAAGACCTGGACCGATCTTAAAGCTTACCTCAGAAAGAGGTTTTGTCCTTCGGGCTTCCTTGAAACTAAAATGAATGAGTTCTTGGAACTAAAGCAGGATAGCCGAAAAATTGAAGAGTACCATCAAGATTTTGCCCTTCTCCTCAAATATTTGAGGAGTCCTCAAATATTCGAGGAATGAATGAGCCATTGGACACCTTAGTAAAGAATGCTAAACCTGTCTCAATAGCCGAAGCAGTAAGAATGGCAAAGGACTTTGCCAAAGCCTTTGTAGTTAAGGTCTCGCCGAAGCCTGTACCCTCTAATTTTAAAAGATTCCAAACCCCGGGAAGTACTTCAAACTTTTCACCCCCCAAGAGGCAGTAAGGTCCAAACTAGAATCAGGATACTCGGTGATTCAAAAGTGAAGGAAGACCCTTCCCACCAGAACACTTTCTCAGGAGCCCCACCTCTTTCAAGGATTCCGAGGGATGAGCTCAGAAGTGAGAATCGGTGTTTTGGATGTCAGGGTTTTGGTCACCAGCTGAAAGACTGCCCGACTCCTGCCATGTCAAGGGGACAGGGAAGTCAAGGACCAAGAGTGCAAAGACCAATCCCTTCGTATCATTCAAATCAGGGTCCATCTCATCAAAATCCAGGCACAATCCTAGGAGAACTCCAGCTCAGCCATCTACCTCTGTCCAAAGTAAGCTCATAACTCCTTCCAGAACTGAGGTAACCAAAGAGAAAGAGCTCCACCTTAGACTGCAGCAGCCAGAGTAATCACAATAGCAAAAGTAGTAGAAGAGGAAAGAGGATAGATTTATGTAGCAATTGAAAACAAAGGGCCAAATCGTCAATTCTCCGTCATCCATACTCCAGCTGAGTATCAGGGTAAGCCTTTTAAGCTTTTGATTGATTCAGGCAGCACTCATTCATTTATTTCCCAGGATGCTTGCGTAAGCTAGTCTTAGAACAGAAATCAGGGAAACCTATGCTGGGAAGATTCTTTTCACTCACCTTGAGACAGATCGTATTCAGTTCAATCTAGACGGGAATTTAACTGAGTGTTAGTTCAGAGTAATACCTTTGGGAGTTTTCGACGGGATCCTTGGAATGGATTGGCTGCACAAAAATCAAGCTGACATTCACTGTCATAATGGAACCATTTCCTTCCGTGACCTTCACGGAAATAAAGTTTAAGGAACCAAAATTTCAGGATCCCCAAGTCCACAACAATTAGTAAAAGCTTCTTAAGTTACTAAAAGGACTTAGAAAGAAGCAGTTCATTTATGTTGTCAAAATGAGTCCAGTAGACTCAAAGTTAAAAGCTAAAGAACCTGAATGGTTAAGTGAGTATGATGATTTATTCCCAGTAGAATTAACTGAGATGCCTCCGATTCGGGAAGTAGATCATGAGATAGAATTGACCCCCCGAGCTCAACCCCAGTAGCCCTGCACACGTACAAAATGATAGTTCCTGAAGCCATCAAACTTAAGGAATAGCTTAGACAGCTGTTAGAACAAGGGTTTGTAAGACCCAGTGTTTCACCTTGGGGTGCGCCAGTTCTCTTTCGGAAAAAGAAATATGGAACGCTAATACTCTGTGTGGACTACAGAGGTCTCAATCAGCTGATTGAGACTAAGTATCCTATCCCCAAAATTGATCAGCTTCTGGACAGGCTAAGTGGAGCCCAGATCTTCACAAAGATAGATCTCAAATCATGGTATTATCAGATCAGGATTAATGAGCAAGATATCCCAAAGACAGCCATCAATACTCGGTATGGGCATTATGAATTCACTGTCATGCCGTTTGGATTGACAAATGCCCCAGCTACATTCAATCACCTAATGCAGGACATTCTCAGAGAATACTTAGATGATTTTGTTCTTGTTTTCTTTGATGATATTCTGATTTACTCAAAGAATGTAGCAGATAGATCTCAAATCAAGGTATTATCAGATCAGGATTAATGAGCAAGATATCTCGAAGACAGCCATCAATACTCGGTATGGGCATTATGAATTCACTGTCATGCCGTTTGGATTGACAAATGCCCCAGCTACATTAATTGCCTAATGCAGGACATTCTCGGAGAATACTTGGATGATTTTGTTCTTGTTTTCTTTGATGATATTCTGATTTACTCAAAGAATGTAGCTGACCATGAAGCCCATTTTAGAAAAGTTCTTGAGATTCTAAGGAAGCACCAACTCTTTGCAAAAAAGAGCAAATGCACTTTCTTTGCCGACCATGTTGCATACTTGGGCTTTCTGGTATCCAAAGATGGAATTTCTCTAGATTTCACAAAAGTCCAAGCAATCATAGAGATTGTCCTAAACCAAAGATAGTGAAAGAAGTTAGAGGATTCTTGGGATTGACTAGTTGGTATAGAATTTTTATACCAAAGTATGCTCTCATAGCTTCCCCCCTGACTAATCTTCTCAAGAAGAATATCTCGTTTCAATGGTCTGCCAGGTGCCAGAGTGCTTTTGATAAGCTGAAGACTGCCTTGGTAATAACCAATCCTGTTCTGAAGTTGCCAGATTTCTCTCTACCCTTTGAGGTAGTAACTGATGCCAGTGGTTTTGCCCTGGGACCTTTTAGGCGAATTTTGGCAGTTTTATAGTCTTATAGTAAATTTCTCATAACTTTTTATTCAGTTGCCCGTTTTCAAAAGTTTTTATATTGGCGCAAAGCTCTCTTCAAGCTCTACGTACCTGTGTAACCTCTTTTGTACAGTCTATATGGATTTAAAACTATAATTCTCTGTGTATCTCTGTTTTTATAGACTTTTGGCCATTATTTCTTCTTAATAATGATTAATTCCTCTTAATCTCTTATCAAAAAGAAAATCCCATGTATCTTATCCTCTTGTAAGTGATTGCTATATTCTTTTACTTTAAGATGTTCTGTCCAAACTACCCAATTCGAACGGATGAACCTTACCAACATTCCCCGTATGTTTCCATTCACATAATCCTGAGCCGGAAGATTTTCTTCCAACAAAGAATTGCCCTCTTGTTTGGAGCTGCAAGACTGGCAGAAATTCTTGCTTCTCCTGAGCCTTTCATCTTTCCTTCCATGAATTATGATCTCACCTTTGATGTGTTTATCTTTATCTTAGCCTAGGGAGAGAAAGGGAGGTGAGGAGGTTGTGAGGTTTCATACAAGTGTGTTTTGATTCTAAGAAGTGACCGAAGTCAAAACCCCAACTTTGTGTCACATCTTTTGGTGGAGATGGCGGGCTATTGAGAATTATTCTATTTTAACCTCAAGGTCCCGCATGATTAAATAAAAGTTATTTTGAAATAAGTAAATTTTCCTTGTTGCTACTCATCTTTTGGTGTAAGATGTTCAAAATTCCGGTGTTCCAAGGATCGGAAAGAGAAGACCCGAGGAGTTATGTCTGAGAGTTTAACCGAGCATGCCGCTTGACAGGTTGGTCTATGAAGGAGAGGGCAAAAATGTTTCTAGATTTCTTGGAGGGTGCGGCCTTAACTTGGCATGAGGCTTTGCCAGAGGAGTCCGAGAATGATTGGGAAAGGTTGACCAAAGCAATGAAGGAGAGATTTGGGACAATGGAGTCACCAAATTCTTTACTATTGCAATTGGATCAGATTTTCCAAAAGGACGGAGAGTCCGTTTCTGCCTTTTCAGTGAGGTATGAAGCCTTGTTCATCAAATATCAACAAGCTGCTTTACATGTTGTTGCTTCTTCTTTTTCACCTTCTATGGGAGATTCAAAGAGTTCTTTAGAAATGGAGCACCTTAAGATGAGCAAGTTTATCATGGCTTTGGATCCCCGCTTGCATGGAAAAGTTCTTAGCAAAGATCCCACTAATTTTAAAGAGGATCTTCGTATTGCTTTGAAGAAGGAGGCCACTTTTCATATTGAGTCCACATTCCAATCTTCTCTGAGTGTGCCGACCCCACCACGAGTAGAGATAGCCTCAACATCTCAGGTACAAGCTCCATCCTTGGATCATAACATTGCACAACTTATGGTAGAATTTGCTGATTTGAAGTTACACTTAGTCAACGCAAGGCCACCTAGGGTTCCATGAGTTGAGGATAAACCTAGGGATAGTAGTGTCACTGTAAGATTCCTCCCCCAGCCTCTCAGGATGTCCAGTATCTTCCCATGTAATCAAATCCCTCTTCAAAAATATAAAAGATCTTGTTTCTACTAGTTTTGGCCTAGAGGGAGAAAATGTTCTAGAAAGAGAATATTCAGATTTTAAATATTTTTGGATAGAAAAATACCTCATCTTATTAAAATAAGTTCCCCTGAAATAGAAGTTCAAAAAGATTTTCAGAAGGTGCATTAGAAATTAAGTATAATCTGTTCAAGAGGCATTATCCTCGGGGTGAAGATTTTTTCAAAATTTTAAATTAAGGTTCCTACGGACCAATAAGATTCATCCAAATGTAGGGAGGAGATAAATATAGGAATAAAAGAAAAATCCCCCAAAAATGAGTAAATACTCACATAAGATGAAGAGTTGACTAAGGACAAGGTTAATAGTTAAAAAAGAGAGATATTTAGTTGAAATGATGCTTTTTTGACACCTCAGTATGGGGGAATTCCCCTCATGAAGGATGTGCCTATTTCACATGCTTGAATGAGTTTTAAACTCCCAAATAATGAGATATTTTCATCTCTCCTCTCTCCTGTTTCAACTAGATCCAAAAAGTGAGCAAAACTGACCTAAAAATGGTCAAAAATTGACCAAACTGATCTGGAAAATTCTAGAATCAGTTTGCTTGGTTAGAGGCTCCCTTTTCCTATAAATAGAAGCCCTCCCCTTTGTTGAAACTCAATAGTGTTTTTGCACTGTTACCCTGCCTCTCCCAAGTGCCAAAAACAATGAATTTTACTCATAATTCATTAGTTTTTTGTCTTCTCTACATTGCAAATGATGCTATTCCTCATTGCAAAAGGCATTCCCCTCTCTTCTCTAGTAAATCCAACCATTCTTTATCCTAGGTGAATGATTATTGAATAAAATCAAGTTTTTCATAATGTTTCTCTTAAGTAAGTAGAAAAATGCTACTTTAGAATGATTAAAATACTCTTGATGCATTTCTAATTAATTTTAGAGACTTAAAATTGAAAAATGGTCTGCCATACAAAGGAGGTTATGGCAAAATTTTTCAAAAATTTGGAAATAAGTATTATCTTTCATTATTCTAAAAGAGTAATCCTTATGATTGCTATATTCTAAAGTGTCATTTTCATGCATAGAAGATGCATTTTGATAATTTGTATAAAAGAAATTTAGTTTATTATAAAAGTATTACTTTCATTATTAATGATTTTTATGCATAAAAGTATGCATAAAAGATTATTATTTTTAATTATAAAAGTGTTACTTTTATCATATTTGATTTTTATACATAAAAGTATGCATAAAAGATTAATATTTTTTATTATAAAAGTGTTATTTTTATCATATTTGATTTTCATGCATAGAAGTATGCATAAAAGATTATTTTTTAATTATAAAAGTGTTACTTTTATCATATTTGATTTTTATGCATAAAAGTATGCATAAAAGATTATTTTTTTTATCATAAAAGTGTTACTTTTATCATATTTGATTTTCATGCATAGAAGCTTTAGAATACAGATACACACACACTCCTCTTCAAACTTTAACTTTTAACACTAGTTTGGTACCAAAACAGGACACTTAAGTGTCCTTTTTTGGGGGTTACGAAAAAAAATCAAACTCCTAATGTAGGCTTTAAAAACAAAAATGCTTCATTGGGCATGTAGAACATAACCCTATGCTTATGTGAAAAATGCTAAACATATAAAATGCCTTTTTATTTGGAAGTACATAAGCAACAAAGTAGCATGTCTTGAAAATGAACATTTTTCAGGATTTTTCCAAATATGCAAGCATCATTCTCTCAAAAAAAAAAAATCCAATGATATCAATAGAATTTTTCCCAAGATATTTTGATAGCATACATTAGTCCAAGGAGGTAGAAGTTCACCAAAAAAATCATTTTCCTTTCCTAGAATTTTTTCCAAAAAAGTTGCATAAAATCAGCAAAAGTAACGCGTATTATCAAAACTCAATCACGCCACTAAAAAATAATGTAGCCCTATCAATGAGAATGTTGATTATTGGTTTTCATGCTTGAGATGAGATAAATAAGCCATAATTTGATGTGTATGACACTAACTTAGCCTCCACTTAAGTAGGTTCTTATCGCCTAGTTCTAAAAAAACTGAAAAAAATAAAAATACAAAATTTGATCATCTTTTATAAAAAACTAATCATAACTATGCTTGCACAAGTAGTCTACACCTATAGTTACAACAAATAATGCACTTACAAAGCTTTTTCCTTTGATGAAAATCAAAATTAGGCTCATAATTAGACATTTTATGTATTAAAAACAGGTTGCGCAAAAGGCCATGTATGAGAAGAGGCCCAAAAAGTGGCTCTCAAGTTTTGGAAAATTCAAAACAAAGTAGTATTTACCCTATATAACATGGGTGCACCTCAAGTTTTACATTATTAGCTTGCATATGGAAGGAGAAAAATTCATGCTCCACCTGTATAAAAAACGTCATTTCAATATTAGCGAGTCAAAAATTTATCCAATAATTGTTGTTTGATGATTCCAGGATTTAGTTTACATCATGGGCTTTCCATCAAGCCAAGTTTCATGATCAAACTATGTCCCTTCTAAAAGTTATGTCCAAATTACTACTATTTTGAAAATAGCAAAAATCATGCATTTTATCAGGATGTGTCTAAGAAAATTAAAATATTGCCTTGCAAAAGCTAAGAAAAGTGCAATTAAAAAAATCTCAAGGATTTTTTGGATCTTGGGGAACATCTGTGGATGTTAAGAATTTCAAAACTCTTAATAGATTGCCCACAAAAATTCAAGAACTTTTCAAGACACTTTAGTGTCTCAGGACACTTAAGTGTCCAATTACAGAACTAGTGTTAAAACAATCCATTGACAAACAATTATTGGTTACAGATGTCATAACTTAAAATTTCCATTCAATCCTTGATTCTCACAAAACAGTATCACTCTGGACTCTCCGTTGAGACCAGCAGGTTAGCAACAAGATCCAGTAACAATAATTTTCTCATCATCATACATATATATATCTTCCATGACATACGCATGGGTGTCCTAAGAATCACGAGCCCATGCATCGCCTCGTCAGAAACCTCCAGGATCCTCCTTAGGTGTCCTGGCACTTCACTCAGGGACCGCTTTGCCGGCCCTCACCCATCATACCGGAAGCACACCATTTTTCACCATACCCAGGCTGGTCAAGTTTTGCCGCGTGAGCCGTCCTTTGAACACTCCCCGGCAGCTGTTGCAACAACCGAACTTCCCTTAGAAAAACACATATACCAAATGCTCCCTCCAACATTCTGGCCTAAGACACTCCTTTAAGAAAACAGGGTTTCTATGCAAGTTTTTAGTTTTGATTTTCTTTTAAATACAATGGGTATATCTTAAATCCATATCCCAATACTTCTAGATCGCATGTCTAAAATTCCAACAGAATTTCCTGAATTCTATAACCTTGATCCTCAGATCAGAATCAAGGGTATTAACTTGATTTCAGATTCGGTGGGTGATTTGAGTGAAATTTTCCTGAACTGGTCACATCGTCTTTTCTTGAAACTAAGGAAGGAGATTAAGTCATGGTCATAGTCTGATTCAGGGTTTGAGTCTGGAAAGTTTCACCCTGAACTAACTTTCTCGAAGGGTAATATTTCAATTACTACTTTACTGAATTTCAATCATTGAGTATTTTGCTTAACTGAATTTAAAACTAAACATGAATTCCTATGAGGAATAAATTAATCATTTATCTAAAATTTTGACTTCGATAGTTTTTCTGAATTTTCTCATTACCATCCTAGAGAATATGAAATGGTAGAATTTTCTCTCACAGAGTATTTACTTATTCATTTACCAATATTCATGGGATTTAAACATAAGATTAAAGAGAACTCTTATTTTGATATAAAAATTCTGTATGCATCTATTTATGCATAAAATCCAACTTCTATGGAAATAACACTTTTTTATATAAAAGAAAATCCTTTTATGCATTTATTTATGCATAAAAATCAATTTTGATGAAAGTAACACTTTTATAATAAAAAATTCTTTTATGCATCATTTTATGCACAAAAATCCATATTGGTGAAAGTAAAACTTTTATAATTAAAAAAATTCTTTTATGCACAAAAATCAATATTGGTGAAAGTAATACTTTTATAATTAAAAAAATCTTTTATGCATCATTTTATGAATAAAAATCAATATTGGTGAAAGTAACACTTTTATAATAAAAAATTCTTTTATGCATCATTTTATGCATAAAAATCAATATTGGTAAAAGTAACACGTTTATATAAAAAAAATTCTTTTATGCATCATTTTATGCATAAAAGTCAATATTGATGAAAGTAACACTTTTATAATAAAAACATTATTTCCAATATGCATCTTTCTATGCATAGAATTGTAAGAAAGCATTATGGGCCCAAGGCCATGGACAACTAGTAAGTAGGTGTGAACTCTTGGGTGGAGTATAAATACCAATGTAAATGGGATTATGGCTCATTCATGATAATGTTATCTATTCCAAGAATCAATGGTGAGCTTCTCCCGTGAGATGCTAAGTGGTGACTCCTTCATGAGCCACTCCCTTGGTGAGGGACTAACCCACCCCTGCTACTTTCTTTCATTGGTATCAGAGCCTTGCTTAGATCCATGATGTGAGTAATTTTTTTCTTCTTTTCAATTTCTGAAATTCATTTCTAAGGTTTCATGGAGAAAATGGAAGAAAATGGCCAAGAAATGGGGGAAATGGCCAAGAAAATAGGTTTTGGGACCAAATTTTGGGCACGGGACCAAATTTTTTGAAAAGATTGGACCAAAATTTGGGGGAAATGGTTAATCGTGATTAGCAATCTTAATCCAAAATCGTTTTTGCTACTGTGGAGGTTTCCTGCAACCCTAGCCATGATTTCCTCAAGCAAACCTCAACCAAATGTCAAGCAAACTTGAGGGAAGCAAGGTATGAGCACATTGTATGATTTTTTTTCATCAAATCGTGGAGAAAACGTCGATTTCCAGCGTAGCCTGACGGCGAAAATGCGCCGTTTTCATGATGAAAGTGGAGCTTGCTTGCTTGGTTAGCCTTCCATGGAGCATTTCCTAGCTTTCCCTCATGATTTGTTAGCCTTTTCATGGCATTTTCATGAGCAATGGTGATCTCCTTCATGGCTGCAAATCAGTGAGCAAAGAGGCCACGTTTTTTTCCCCAACATGAAGCATTCTTCAACATTTTCAGCCCTTGAAGCTCATTGGATGCCATTGGTGAGTGCTTCCATCAATTTCTTACAACTTTGAAGCATTTGGTGGTGCTTTGGGAGTTGATTGGGATTGGTTACATTCAGAAACCCTAAATTTCAGAAACTAAGCATTTGGCTTGATCATTCACATGCCAATGATGCTTGTCTATGCATTATTGCTTGCATTTGTGCAATGGATTGCTTCCACATGAGTCTTGGCCAAACAATGGATCATATTTTTGGAGATTCTCTTCACTTGGATTCATTTGGCATGCCATTCATGGAGTATCAAGCTTACACAATGCTTTTGGGAGCCATTCATGCTTGTCTTTATGCCATATAGATGCCTTGAATCATCTACATAGCCATTCAATGCTATGACTTGCATTTTGGCATAAGAAAGCATAGCTCTTGGATCAATTTTGGGGGATTGAACTCATATTTCACAAGTGTCAATGTGTTGTTGGATGTTGTTGATGATGGAATTGTAATGGAGCTATGAAAGAGCATGGTGATGATGCCATTATGATATGTAAAATGATAAAAGCATGAGTCATGCTTACACATGAAAGTGGTTTTACCCTCATCCAATTTGTAAATTCCAATCACATACACTCACCATTGCTACCACTTCCATTTCCTAGTGAATCTAGCAATGTGTGAGGGTACCTTGGCATTGGTTGGAGAGGCCAAGGGGAGAATGTCTTGAACTCTTTGTGCCGTGATTGCCTTGGAAAAGCGGTACAAAGAGGGATTAGGTACACCGGCGTGAAGACATGGCCTCAACCTTCACCTTGGAGGAAAACTTGGTGAAGGGGTGAGAAGTGCTTGGCCGGGAGATCGGCAAGCATCAACGCGCTTCATCGACATCAAAGCCATACTTGAGCCAAAGCAAAGCAAAGCAAAGCAACAAACCTCTACATCGACTCAAGTTGCATCATGACAAATGGGTGATGCCATATGGATTTGCTTGCATAAATGCTTTGTGGTTGATGCCTTGCAATGGTCAAGTGGTAAATGAATGATACATATGCATGGTTAGATTGAGATTTGCAAGCAAAAGCGGGGAAGTTATGGCGAATTTTTTGCAAAACTTGCCTAGTTGCAGTCAGGGCAGAACCCTAAATTTTAGGGTTTACAGAGATTATTCCAAATCTGTCCTTGATGTTTCTTAATCTACACATCAAGACCTTTCTAACAAGCCGAAGATCTCTGAAATCGGAGAAGTGTGGAGCGGTCAAAGTCAAAGTTTGACTTTCAACCGGGACAGCTGACTGGTCAAAGGTAGTTGACTTTTTCAAATCTGTTTTTGGGGATCCTTAATAGTCTCATCGAGAGCTTTCCAACGATATAAAGATCATCAAAATCCGATATCGTTTGGATAGTGAACTAAAAGTTGGGCCTCTATCGCAAACCCTAAAATAGAGAGTACTAGCACACCAGATTTTTTTAGCCCCAGGCATTCAGCTTCAAGATCTTATCATTACGGATCTATCGAGCTAAAAAGAAGCAAAATCGGACTTGTCTCCAAAGAGTTTTGGCAAATTTGGTGATTTGGTCACATTTTGGAGCAAAACAGTGAGCAAGTTTGCAAGTGGGACCAAATTTCATGCATGGAAATGACTAGGGGGGGACAAAACAAAGGAGTTCGGAGTGAGCAAGATGCTAAGCAACCCGAACCATTAATGGCTAGTGGATCTTCTACAAGAGTTGGGGAGAATTCGACTACAAATGCCACTAGTGATTCACAGCCATTGGAGACTTCTCAACCCATGGTGGGGACTACTCCGGTCACGATGGACATGATGCTTAAAGCCATGGAGAGTATGTTCCAACGGGTTGAAGGTAACCTAGCTAGTCGGCAACAACAGTTTGGTGAGCAACTCATGGAACGCTTTGACAAGCGCCAACACTATCTTGGTGATATGATGCAGATGGGATTTAGAGACTTGGGTAATGCTATCAGTGGGTTGGCTTCTTCCAAGTCTAATCAAGAAGTGGATGACAATGTAATGGATAGTGCACACCATGAGTTCCGACATGAAAGATTGCCGCCTATGCATGAGGTAAACCATGGGAGACAGATGATGTCACACTCTTCTCAAGTGGATAAAGGAAAAAGGCCTATGGGTGATGCTTATCATGAGAAGCCAAATGCCAATGTTCCAAAAGCTACGTCCTTTATGCAGGATGCCAGAAGAAGTTATGAGCACAGAGGGCTAAAGGATGCATGTGATTGGGATTGGGAAGATGAGCAAATGCAAAGACACTTGGGTGAAGGAAGAGGATTTGATGATCCTAGAACACGGCAAAGAGGGCCAAGAATGCAGAATGACATGGATAAGACCGTGAAGGACAAAATCACATTCACAAAGTTCAAGGGAGAGTCAAACTCTATCGAAGACTTTGAAGAATGGGCAAACAAAATGGACCTCTACTTCGAGATCAGCCCGAGAAGTGAAATGTCAAAGGTTTACTTTGCTTCATTGCATTTGGAAGGCTTTGCTCATACTTGGTGGAGAAGGAAGCAATCACATGGTTATGTTATTTCTACTTGGGAAGCATTCAAGAATGACATGGCAGAGGAGTTTACTTCTCGAATGCAAAGGGATAACCACATTGTAGAATGGGACAAGATTGAACAAGTCACAACGGTGAAGGCCTATTCTCAAAAGTTTCTAAAACTTCTGTTATACTTGGATGATTTTGATGAGCATTATCTAGTCGTCAAGTATATAAGGGGTTTGAAGACTCCTATTGGTGGTGATGTCAAAGCTCAAGAGCCCGCAACTTTGAAGAAAGCAATGATGCTTGCAGAAATTCATGAGGAAAAATATATGTCAAAGTGGGCTAACAAAGGCAACACCAAGGGAGAAGTGGTTACAAGAACGGATTTGAGTTCTCATGCAAATGCAAATGCAAGGCCTAACCTTCCAAGGTTTCCTACCGTGTATGGTAGAGGGTCTAATAGACTTCCATTTAAACCACCATTTATGTCCAACAAAGCTACATACAATGAGTCCAAGCCAGCAAATGGGGGTTCAAAAAGCAAGGTTATCAAGGAGGACCGTTTGCATGAAATGAGGCTCAAAGGTCTATGTTTCAAATGTGGAGAAAAATGGAACAAAGATCACTTCAAAGTATGCAAATCCAAGGATATGTCCATAAGCTACATTATCACTGAGGACAATGCTAATCATGAGGAGGAGGAATTCCTTGAATGCAATGATGCCTTAGGATGGGGAGATCCTCATGAGGGTGGAGGTTCTCATGATGATGGTTTTGATGAAGAAAATCCCGAGTTTCCTTTTGATCCGGGTGGGAAACTAAAGTTTGCTCATGACAAAATGGATGATGGGATGCCTCTATGCGTGTGGGATGAAGACAATAGTGCACATACTACCTTGTGTACAATCTCTCATGATGCTTATGCGGGAAGTAAGGGTGCCAACACATTGAGATTGAAGATCAAGGTGAATGGGAGAACAGCATATGCACTCATTGATACTGGAAGCACGCATAGTTTTGTCAATAAAAGGTCTTTGAACACTCTCAAAATGCAACCAACTTCTTTACCAAACAAGCACATGGTGCAAGTGGCCAATGGTGATTCAATGAGTTGCAATATGAAGTGTCAAAGTACAGAATTGGAGTTGTCCAAGAACTACTCTTGCAAAGTTGATCTTTTGGTGATTGAGTTGGGACCAATTGACATAGTACTTGGATGTGATTGGCTGTCCACTTTGAACTCTTTTACCATGAACTTACAGAAAAGTTTCATGAGTTTTGTGCATCATGGAAGGGTTATTACATTGAATGGAATGCAAGGGTCCAAGCTCTTCATGATCAATGCTACTCAAATGAAGAAAGAGTTCAAGAAAGAGGGCTATGTTTATGTACTACAGCTTTGCAAAGAGGAAGATAATAGCAAAAAGGATTGCATCGAAAATGTGGACATGGTTAAGCTACTCAAGGATTATGAAGATGTGTTTACCATGCCAAAATCAATGCCGCCAAAGAGGAGTGTTGATCATGCTATTGATTTGGAACCAAATGCCAAACCAATCAACAAGCCTCCCTATCGTTTGTCAAAGGTTGAAAAGGAAGAGGTGGCAAAGCAAGTCAAAGAACTCATTGACATGGGATGGGTTGAACCAAGTCAATCTCCTTTTGCTTCTCCGGTGCTACTTGTGAAGAAAAAGGATGGTACTTTTCGCATGTGCATTGATTACCGTGATTTGAATAAGATCACCATCAAAAATCGATTTCCAATACCAAGGGTGGATGATCTTTTGGATGAGTTGAAGGGTGCCACATGCTTTTCAAAGATTGATTTACGTTCCGGATACCATCAAATAAGGATGAAAAGTGGTGATGAGTTCAAAACAGCATTTCGTACAGAAAGGGGTCTTTACCAATTCATGGTTATGCCGTTTGGATTATGCAATGCACCGGCAACTTTTCAAGCATTGATGAACAAAGTGCTTCAACCTTTCCTCTACAAGTTTGTATTGGTCTTTTTCGACGACATACTTATCTATAGCAAAGATGAGGAAGTGCATTTGAAGCACGTGAAAGAGGTTTTGGAGGTCTTGAGGCAAAACAAGTTGTATGTTAAGGAGACAAAATGTACCTTCATGGCACATGAGGTGGAATATTTGGGTCACATTGTGAGCAAGGATGGCATTTGTGTGGATCCAAAGAAAGTGGAATGTATTAGGAATTGGCCGGTTCCTTCAAACACTACTCAATTGAGGGGATTTTTGGGGTTATCTTCATTCTATAGGCGCTTTATTGCCCACTATGCAGAAATTGCAGCCCCAATGACGGATAAATTGAAGAAGGAAACCTTCTTTTGGGATGCCATTGCCAACAAAAGCTTTGAAGATATGAAGAAGATGCTCACATCAGCACCTATTTTGGTATGTCCAGACTTCACCAAACCTTTCACAATAAGGGCGGATGCAAGTGGAAGAGGGATTGGTGCGGTACTTTACCAAGACCATGGAGTCATTGCTTATGAAAGTAGAAAGCTGAATGACAAAGAAAGAGAACTCCATGTGTATGAGCAAGAGATGATTGCTATACTCCATGCTATCAAGAAATGGCACCATTACTTATATGGGAGTCATTTTTATGTGAGAAGTGATCATAGGGTGCTGAAGTATTTCCTCACACAACCCAATTTGTCTCCTAAGCAAAGAAGGTGGGTAGCAACACTACAAAACTATGATTTTGAAATCACATACACAAAGGGCAAAGAAAATGTGGTTGCCGATTCCTTGTCTCGTATGTGGGCCTGCTCATTGTATGCTATTTCTGAGGTGCATAAAGATTGGATCATGGAGATACAAGAAGAGTACTTGTTTGATGAAGAAACCTCACAAATAGTGCAGAAATTACAGCAAGGTGTATGTGAAGAGTTACCCCATTATGAGCTGAAAAATGGTCTCCTCTACTACAAAGGAAAAGTCTACTTGGTTCCTACTTCATCATTTATCAAGAAGATCATGGAAGAGATGCATTGTACTCCTATGGCTGGTCATTTGGGTGTCTACAAAACCTTTGATGCAATAAGGAAAAGTTTCTTTTGGAAGGGGATGTGGAAGAGCATTCATGCTTATGTAAGTGGGTGCCGGTCATGTCAATTGAACAAGGATCCTACACATAAACCGGGAGGTTTGCTTCAGCCATTGCCCATTCCCGAAGGCAAATGGAGTCATATATCAATGGATTTCATTACTAACCTTCCGCGCACAAAGAAAGGGTGGGACAGCTTGTATGTTGTGGTGGATAGATTGACCAAAGTGGCCCATTTCATTCCTTCCAAGGTCACATATTCAGCCCAAAATGTTGCCAAGCAATTTGTTGATGGGGTTTTCAAGTTGCATGGTATGCCGTCACAAATTGTGAGTGATCGCGATGTCAAATTCATGAGCACTTTTTGGAGAACATTGTTTGAATATATGGGAACCAAGCTTACTCCAAGCACCGCCTATCATCCCGAAACCGATGGTCAAACAGAAAGAGTAAACAAATGGGTGGAAACATATCTACGCCACTATTGTCATGATACTCAAAGCACATGGGATGATTGGTTACCTTTGGCTGAGTTTGCTTACAACTCAACATATCATGTGAGCATTGGCATGTCACCCTTTGAGGCTTTATATGGTTACAAGGTCAATTTGCCTATGTTGGTGGGTACATATGAGACTTCTAACCATAATGCCAAGGAGGAAGCTGAAAGGATGCAAGCTTTGTTGCAACAATGCAAAAGTAATTTGAAGGTTGCACAAGAGAAAATGAGACAATATGCCAATGTTCATCGAAGACCATTGGAATTCAAACTGGGAGATTGGGTTCTTTTGAGAATACCAAAGTCAAGATATGCGTCTTTGAAGGGAAGCACAAACACCAAACTAGCTCATCGCTATTATGGTCCTTATCAAGTGATACGAAGAGTTGGGGAGGTTGCATATCAACTCTTACTTCCATCTACAACAAAGATTCATGATGTGTTTCATGTCTCTCACTTGAAAGGATATGTGGGTATGATCGATCAAATGGTTGATGAGTTACCTCCAATGAATGAAGAGGGAATGATTGAATACATTCCAGAAGCTATCTTGGGTACAAGGAAAAAGGTACTTCGCACTCGTACCTTGGTGGAGTATCTTGTTCAATGGAAGGGTTTACCTAAGGAAGAAGCTTCATGGCAACCTATTTCAGCATTGGAGGGATATGAAGCATTGATAGAGCAATATGGGTTGGTGTAAATTCAGCCACATGGAACATTCTTCTCCGAATTTGGGGTATTCATTTGAGGTTTCGAGGACGAAACCATTGGGGAAGGGATGGTTTGTAAGAAAGCATTATGGGCCCAAGGCCATGGACAACTAGTAAGTAGGTGTGAACTCTTGGGTGGAGTATAAATACCAATGTAAATGGGATTATGGCTCATTCATGATAATGTTATCTATTCCAAGAATCAATGGTGAGCTTCTCCCGTGAGATGCTAAGTGGTGACTCCTTCATGAGCCACTCCCTTGGTGAGGGACTAACCCACCCCTGCTACTTTCTTTCAAGAATTCAAATCTAATGAAAATTACTCTTTTATAATAAAAAATAACCAATATGCATCTTTCTATGCATAGAATTTAAATCTAATGAAAATAACTCTTGTATGATTAAAAAAATAACCAATATGCGTCTTTCTATGCATAGAATTTAAATCTAATGAAAATCACTCTTTTATAATTAAAAAAATAACCAATATGCATCTTTCTATGCATAAAATTTAAATCTAATGAATCACTCTTTTATAATAAAAAAAATAACCAATATGCATCTTTCTATGCATAGAATTTTAAATTTTAATCAAAAACACTCTTTTATAATAAAAAAATAACCAATATGCATCTTTCTATGCATAGAATTTAAATCTAATGAAAATCATGCTTTTATAATAAAAAATAACCAATATGCATCTTTTTATGCATAGAATTCAAATCTAATGAAAATCACTCTTTTATAATAAAAAAATAACCAATATGCATCTTTCTATGCATAGAATTTAAATTTTAATGGAAATAAAACTTTTATAATAAAAATATTTCTACTATGCATTTTTCTATGCTTAGAATGAAAATAACACTTTTAGAATACACAAATGGTTGGGGATTACTCTTTTTGAATAATAAAAGATAAAACTTATTTCACAAAATTTAAGAAAATTTTGCCATAACCTCCTTTGTATGGCTGACCATTTTTCAATTTTTTCTATCCTCAAGTTACTTAAAAATTATCCCAAATGGTTTAAAGCATTCTAAACTAATCAAATTCCACTTTTAAAAGAGAAACAATATGAAAAGTTTAATTCTAGCAATTTGATTACTTATCTAGGATAAAGAAAGGCTGAATTTAAGAATGAAGAGAGGGGGAAAGCCTTTCCAACAAGGCATAACATCATATTATCAATAAATTCACTGTTTTTGGCTCTAGGGTGGAGTAGAGTAACAGTGCATAAAACACTATTAAGCTTCTACAAAGGGGGAGGTTTCTATTTATAGGAAAAAGTGAGCTTCTAACCAAGCAAACTGATTCTAGAATTTTCCAGATCAGTTTGGTCAATTTTTGACCATTTTTGGGTGAGTTTAGCTTACTTTTTGGAACTAGACTTGAATTAGAAGAGAGGAGAGATGAAATATCTTAATATTTGAGAATTTAAAACTCCACCACACATGTGAAATAGGTGCCTCCTTCATGAGGGGGAATCCCCACTCTGAGAGGTGTCAAAAATTCATTTTTTTAGTATTTCCTTTGGTCCTTAGTCCACTCTTCATCTTATGTGAGTATTTACTCATTTTTGGGGGGATTTTCTTTATTTCTTCAATTTATCTCCTCCATACATTTGGATGAATCTGATTGGCCCCTCAGAACCTTAATTTAAAATTTTTGGAAAATCTGGACCCTTAGGATAAGGTTTTTTGAACAGATTATAATTTATTTCTAATGCACCTTCTGAAAATCTTTTTGAACTTCTGTTTTTCGGGGGAATTTATTTTAATAAGAAGAGATATTTTTCCATCCAAAAATATCTAAAATCTAAATAACCTCTCTCTAGAATATTTTCTCTCTCTAAGCCAAAATAGGTAGAAACAAGATCTTTTATTATTCTGAAGAGGGAATTGATTACAAGGGAAGATACTGGACATCTTGAGGGGTTGGGGAGGAATCTTACATGCATGGTGACAAGGTCATGTCCATACCCTTATGGAGATTAGAGGGAAACACATTATAAACTGATGAACAAACAACAATGAGTGTAGTGGCAGCACCTAAAAAACAGAACCAACATCCACTTGCACACACAATACCCAACAACTAAGGGTACATAGAAGTGGGTGCCGAAGATTAAGCTTAAAAATTAACCAGACAAAAAGGATACCGTGAATGATATGGGAACCATAAGAAGAATCTGTAAAAAATTCAAAAGTCAGACCTTGCTGACACAAACAGATTGGCAGGACTCCAAGCATCTCAAGGGACCTCAAAGTATCCATAAGCAATGGGTCCAAAAGGACTTATTACGAGCACAAGGATACTACCAAGGCAATATGGGTACCCAAACCCACTTAGTGGTCAATACCACAAGCTGTTCAAGTCATACAAAAGAGAGTGGTCAAAGCATACAACATCAACTCCCAACTCAAGCAAGAACCTTGCCAACCTTGGTGTGGAGGAAAAAGACAACTCTGCCACCACAGATGGGTTGGGAGTTGCCAAAGTAACAAAAGTAACCACTCCGGTTATAGAACTGAACAAGGAACCTAAAGGTAGAAACAAAGATGTTGAGCAAGGAGACACAGATAGAAGCCCTCAACCATAAGACACAGTGACAACATTGTTCAGTTGGGTGGAATGAACAATAAAAAAACTCCCACATAGAGCTAAAACGACTACATCAACAAATTGAAGGCACACCAATTGAAAATCCAAAACCCATACCTCCTCACACAGGTTCTAAATCACATTAGCAAAATTTAAGGAGCCCAAACCAGAGGAGCACATGCAATTAGCATTGCTACCTGACCAACCCACATTAACAGCTAAACATATGCAAGAAGGGCAGGCAATCTCGATGGAGACCAAGGAAATCATGAAGCAGATCAAGAAGGGGCAAAGGAAGAAAACAAATAAGAAGATGAGGGGAATGCTGCCAGATATAGCTGCTGAGTCACAGAGATTAGAGGCGGAAGTGGCCCAGAAATTCGCACATACCAAGAGGCCGTGCAAGAGACAAAGCCACACAGGATCCCCTACAATGCATTACTCCTCCGACAAGCTCAGTGCAACTAATATTTATAGATCTATCTCCTCTAAAAGAATCAACTCTCGCAGACACGCCAACAGAGGTAGCGCCCGAACAAGCAACACCAATACAGGCTGAGGAAAGACAAGGCGTTGAGGTGGTTTACAGCTCCAGAGTACAAGAACCAGAGGCCCCAATTGACACAAGCAAAAGACAAAGAACTCTAAAGCCATCCAGTCCAAGTAAGAGAAGGTGGTTGGAAGATGAAGAAAGACTACCCCCAGCTAGCCTCCCTGCAGAACATAGACTATCACCAATTCTTGCAAGAAGGAATCGATGAGCTGCTCAACTAACCACATACTGGGTTGCAAGCCGAATCAAGCACAAGTGCAATGTGGGAGCAAGAATAAAAGGTCTGGTGGTGCCACCTCCTGACAACGCACATGCTCCACGACCGTAACGCCGCCCTCTGAAAACAGGTAAAAGATGCATTCACACAAGTGCAAAAATTAGAAGCCATTTTGGAAGTAGCTAAAGTGACACATAAGGATGTCATCATGAAGAGCTTGAAGGCCATGAAGGATCAGGAGAAAAGATATAACACCCTGGAGAGTAATAACATGGTCCTAAGCCAAACAATAGTGCAAAGAATCAATGACAATGTGGACCTCAACGCCAGATTAGAACAAGCGAAGGAGCAACTTCAAAAAGGGTCACCCACACAAAAGGAACTCACTACACTTCATGCACAACAAATACAGGAGTTCCAAGCCAATGCCAGGGCCAAAGAAGAAGATTTGCAATGCCAAATCCTAACAGCACAGCTAAAGGCAGAGGAGAA
The DNA here is from genome assembly GCF_041138505.1 of Cibotium barometz. NCBI lineage: Eukaryota > Viridiplantae > Streptophyta > Polypodiopsida > Cyatheales > Cibotiaceae > Cibotium > Cibotium barometz. The sequence continues at coordinate 11,740,645 of NC_141059.1, forward strand.
AAGGGCAACCCATTTATCGCACAAAAGGGAACAAACAAACAAGGCCCATGCAGAAAAGATTAGAGCACTTAATGAAACAATAAGTGCAAGCTAGGCTGAAGTACAAAGAAAAGAGTTGGCACACTAAGAGGTGATGGAGCAGCTTACACAACAACTACACGACACTCAGGCTAGCTGCCCAGAGGCTCCAACAGATCACTTAGATGTTGCAAGGATGGTCAAAGAAATAGCAATTTCAAACCTCCTTAGCAACACTGACTCCTGCCTACTACAAGAGTTACAGCGTCGGATGGTGGTACAAGGTAGAAGTCAGCGGCGGTCGGCCGGAGCCTAGTGATGATCTCGGCCTCCTCCTTGAGCGCACCTCCAAGTTGGGTCAGCTGCTATCAGTAACTCCTCGGGCCCCTCCTCAAACTCTTACCTTGTTTTTGTCTACACTAACACTCTCTCTACTTCAGTATGACATAAATCTATCTGAAGATATAGGCCTAGGAGAACTAACCCTAATCAAGCAAAATACTCAAAGAGATGCTGATCCTATAATAATAATGGAGATTTTGTGGGGATGTAAGATTTCTCCCTCTAACTTTTGAGGTGTAAAGGTGTAAGAGCCTCCCCTTCTGTTCTTGAAATTTTTCCCCTCTCTGAAACAAAAGAAAGATCTTGTTTTACCCTGTTTTGGCCTAGAGAGAGAAAAAGTCTAGAGAGAGATAGTCCTAAATTGAGATATCTTTGGATATAAAAATCCTCCTAGTGTCTAAAATGGATTCCCCTAAGATAGAAATTCAAAAAGAACTTTCCAATGTGCATTTGGAATTAATTGAAAATGTGTATAAAGGACCTTAGCCTAAGAGTCTACATTTTCCAAAAAATTTAGATTATGGTCCAATTAAGGTTCCAATGGGCCAATTGGATTAATCCAAGTGTTGGGATGAGATAAATCCAAAGAATAAAAGAAAATACCCAAAAATGAGTAAATGCTCACATAAGATGAAGAGTTGACTGAGTACAAGGTTTATTAGTAAAAAATTATGAGATATTACTAAAAAAATGAGATATTTTAGAATAATGATGCATTTTTGACACCTTGGTAAGGAGAGGGGGACTCTTGAGATAGGCGCCTAATTCACACATGTGGATGAGTTTTTAATTCAATTTTTTTTTGATATTTTTATCTCTCCTCTCTCCTGGATCAAACCAAATAAAAAAGAGAGCCAAACTGATCAAAATTGTAAGATTCCTCCTCAGCCTGAATAACAATTAAGCCTCTACTTCAATCCCTTGTAATCATTCTATGTTTTTGAATACAAGAAAATATTATTTTTTCTTTTTTGGCCTAGTGAGATAAAAATTTCTAGAGAGTGGTAAATCAATATTGGGATATTTTTTGGATAAATAAATTCTACAAATATCAAAAAAATATTTTCTTGAAACAAAAAATCAAAATAGATTTTCCAAGGTGCAATTGGAATTAATTAAAAATGATTTAGAAGACCTTAGCCTAAGGGTCAAGATTTTTTAAAAATTTTGGATTAAGGTTCCTATGATGAGATGTGAGGTGATGTTAATAGATGTAGATGTGAATGAAGAGATGAGAATGAGATGTGAGGATATGTGAAAGGATGTGATGTGATGTAAATGGATATGAAAAGATGTGGTGTGATGTAAATGAATGTGGATGTGGATGTGATAAGATGTGATGTGATGTAAATGTGTGAGATCCCTGTTCCCACCGTGCAACAGATTCGGGGTACTAGCAGCGGAAGTAGCACTTCATGCGCGGGGCAGGGACCCACACTCGGGGCCTCGTCCACGGATATCTGGACAAGAGACTAATCCGTCGGTTTTTCAAAAACCGAACCCGAAAAAACTTCTCTTACCCGGAAAGCATGGGCGATTCCACCAGGATAACTCTTTACTCTAACGTAGTCAAGATCATTACTGATCAAATCGATCCGACTGCACCTCTAACGGTACTTGGTCAGATCAAGGAAGAACTTGCACTTGGATCATTGGGATCAACGCTTTTTCCCCCATCAAAAGGCACAGCCGTTGATTCCTATCCATAGAACAATTTACTATCCGGGATTTACTTCATCTATCGTAATAATAGAATTTAAATCTCGATTTACAGATCCATCAGTCCAGCCTAACCCCATCCGATCCCATGGGTTAGCCAACCGCCCAACCACTGTAGTGATGGGATCCAATTTGGAATTTGGTTAGGTTTTGTCCCGGGTACCAAGGAAAAAAGTTCCAAGGCCCCCTAGCCGGAAGTTCATGCAAACATAAAACTAGCCACACCACTTACACACCCGATATGAAATTGCCTTTTTCTTAGCATCAGCTAACTTTAAAACAATCCTTTAATGAAACCATAGTACCACTGATCACAATCTTCCAATTTATCCGGTTGATTCATAATTTTCCATCATTCCTTCCTCAGAGTATCTATGGCATCATTGGCAACTAGAACGCTCACCACCTGTCCACACAGGGGCCTTTTCAATAGTTCCTAGCCCATAATACTCGGCAATATAATCACTTATAAAAATCAAGATGGACTCTCGTTGAAGATCAGCAAGATCAACCAACAGATCCATATAAAGAGCCATGGACTCATCCATTGAAGACCAGCAAGGTCAATCAACCAGATCCATGCCCGTTTTCACAAAACAACTCTTACTCCTTGTTCCAATATCTTCCTCGACGCACGCGTGGGTATCCTGGGCGACCCAGAGCCCGAGCATCGTATGGTCAGAACCCTCTAGGATCCTTCGTCGCAGGTGACCTAGCGCTTCACTCATAGGCCGCTTCCTTGGTCCCTCATCCACCGTATCGGAAGCTCACCATTTTAATCGAACCGAGGCTAGTCAAGACCTCGGCCAACCTTGCTACGCGAGACGTCCTCCATTGACTCTCCGTCAGCAGTTGCAACTTTATCAGTTAGGTCTCCACGACCTTAATCACAAGACGGTCAAAATGCTTTCCCAGCATTCTTGACATAAAACAGCCATTTACAATAGTTTACAAATACAGTTTCTATATTAACTCTCAATTTTCCACATTATCCCCCATTATTAATCCACATTACTTATTCCACATTCCATTTATATATGTACTCATCCAATCACATCATTTTCCATCTCTTCACTTCAGATTCCTTCACATCACATATCATATATTCACATCCATATACATCCACATTCACATCCATACATCCACATCTACATGCTTACCTCCATTTTCACATCCTCATTTATACATCCACATCCCGTATCCACATTCATGCATACACATCCATATCCACATCCATACATCCACACCCACATGCATACATCCACTATCACGTCCTCATTCATACATCCACATCCACATACATACATACATCCACATCCACATTCCACATTCACATCTATACATCTACATCTACATCCACATTCACATACATCCACATCCACATCCACATCCACATTCCCATTCACATCCACATTCCCATTCACATCTATACATCCACATCTACATCCACATTCACATCTATGCATATACATCCTCATGCATACATCCACATTCACATTCACATCTATACATCCACATCTACATCCACATTCACATCTATGCATATACATCTTCATGCATACCTCCACATTCACATTCACATCTATACATCCACATCTACATCCACATTCACATCTATGCATATACATCTTCATGCATACATCTACATCCACATTCACATCTATGCATATACATCTTCATGCATACATCCACTTTCACATTCATACATCCACATCTACATTCATCTATTTCTACATTTCCATTCATATGGCCTCATACGCCTTCACATCTATTCTTTTACATCACATCCATTCTCGCCCTATCACAACCCATATACATCTTATCTCATCTCATACACTTCTTATCTCATCCCATACACATCTTAACTCATCTTATCACATCCTAACTCATCCCATAGGTCTCTTATCACATCTTAACTCATCTTATCACATCCTAACTCAGCCCATAGATCTCTTATCACATCTTAACTCATCTTATCACATCCTAACTCATCTTATCACATCATAACTCTTCTCATATACGTCTTATCACATCCTATCCCTTTCCATATCTATTTATAGAATATAAGAGAATTCTTATATTTGATATAAAAATTTCTTTACGCATCTAATTATGCATAAATTCCATTTAAGGATACTAACACTTTCGAAATAAAAATCAATCTTTTATGCATCTTCCTATGCATAAATTCATTTTAAATGAGAATGACACTTTGAATTAAAATCAATCTTTTATGCATCTTCTTATGCATAAATTCAATTTAGATGAGAAAGACACTTTTGAATTAAAATCAATCTTTTATGCATCTTCTTATGCATAAATTCAATTTAGTAGGAATTACACTTTTAGAATAAAAGAATTTCTCTTATGCATCTAATTTATGCATAATCTATTTATGATGAAAATCACACTTTTAGTATAAAAAATATCTTTTATGCATAACCCTATGCATCAAAACCAATTATGACAAAAGTAACATTTTTACAATATAATAATCATCTTTTATGCATACCTCTATGAAATAATTTCAAATGTGATAAAAGCAACACTTTTAATAATAAAAAAAATATCCTTTCTGCATACTTCTATGCATGAAAATAAAAAATGATAAAAGTAACACTTTTGATATAAAAAAAATTATCCTTTATGCATACTTCTATGCATGAAAATGAAAAATGATAAAAGTAACACTTTTAATATAAAAAAATTATCCTTTATGTATACTTCTATGCATGAAAATTAAAAATGATAAAAGTAACACTTTTGATATAAAAAAAATTATCCTTTATGCATACTTCTATGCATGAAAATGAAAAATGATAAAAGTAACACTTTTAATATAAAAAAATTATCCTTTATGTATACTTCTATGCATGAAAATTAAAAATGACAAAAGTAACACTTTTGATATAAAAAAAATTATCCTTTATGCATACTTCTATGCATGAAAATTAAAAAGGATAAAAGTAACACTTTTGATATAAAAATTTTCTTTTATGCATACTTCTATGCATGAAAATTAAAAATGATAAAAGTAACACTTTTAATATTTAAAAAAAATATCTTTTATGCATACTTCTATGCATGAAAATGAAAATTAATAAAAGTAACACTTTTATGTTAAAATAATAATCTTTTATGCATACCTCTATGCATGAAAATCAATTATGCATAATATCAATTTTCTCTATGATTATAATGAATATCTTTCAATTAATCTAGGATGATAATTCCTAGAATATCGTAGGAAGTTCTCTTTTCATGCTTTGAATAAAATTATATTATGCATAATTTTTATAAAAATTTTGCCATAGCTCCACTGCTATGACTGATAAATCTTAATTTTTCTAAGAGATCAAGCTTATCATTAAGGAAATAATTAGAATGGTCTCTAATTGGATCATCAATCCATAATGGATTGAATCATCAATATACATAAACTAAAAGCATAGAAAAAAAAACCATTAATTTGGCTTCAAGCATAGCTTAATCTTGGGTTAAGGAAAAGCTTTATGAAAAGCTTGATTTGGATTGAGAATGGGTCATGAGTATGACCATTTCTTGAGTGAGAGAGAGAAATTACATAAAAACCATTAGAATTTAAACATAAATGGAAATTAACTTCAATAGCATTTATTAAATTATGTAACTTTGCACTACTATTCACCAATTAACTTCAATAGCATTTAAAAGAAAACCATACCAATTAAGCTTCTCAAGCTTGAGAGGGGTTGAGAAGAGAGAAACATTGAGAAATTATAGAAAAGATCAATATTCACTAATTACCTTACAAATTGCTTGATTCTTTATTCACGGTAGAGGCCCCCAACCAATCAATTGGTTAAGTATGTTGATGGAGCCAGTAATGGGGATTGAAGAAAGAGGGAAGCTCCAAAAACTAGTGAATTATTAAATGAATTCACAGTTCTTGGCTTAGGTGGAGTAGGGCTTAGGTGGAGTAGAGTAACGATGCATAAACACTATATATTTTTCAACAAGGGGGAGGCTTCTATTTATAGGAAAAATTGAGCTCCTAACCAAACAAACTGATTCTAGAATTTTCTAAATCAGTTTGGTCAATATTTGACCATGTTTAGGTCGGTTAAGCTAACTTTTTGGAACTAGACTTGAATGAGGAGAGAGGAGAGATAAAATTTCTCAATTTTTATGAGTTTAAAACTCATTCAAGCATGTGAAATATGCACCTCCTTTAAAGAACTCCCCTTCCTTACATATGTGTCATAATGGAATCATTTTAATATTGCTCATAGTTTTTTACTAATAAACCTTGTACATTTTCAACTCTTCATCTTATGTGAAATATGCACCTCCTTTAAAGAACTCCCCTTCCTTACATATGTGTCATAATGGAATCATTTTAATATTGCTCATAGTTTTTTTACTAATAAACCTTGTACATTTTCAACTCTTCATCTTATGTGAAATATGCACCTCCTTTAAAGAACTCCCCTTCCTTACATATGTGTCATAATGGAATCATTTTAATATTGCTCATAGTTTTTTACTAATAAACCTTGTACATTTTTAACTCTTCATCTTATGTGAGCATTTACTCATTTTTGGATACCCAAAATATCTCATATTTTTAATATTGCTCATAGTTTTTTACTAATAAATCTTGTACATTTTCAACTCTTCATCTTATGTGAGCATTTACTCATTTTTGGGTATCTTCTTTTACAAATTGGATTTATCTCCTCCCTACACATGGATTGATGCTATTGGCCCATAGGAACCTTAATTGGACCATAATCCAAAAATTTCTGAAAATCTAGACCCTTAGGCTAAGGTCCTTTATACCCGTTTCCAATTAATTCCAATTGCACATTGGAAAGTTCTTTTTGAATTTTTGTTTCAGGGGAACTTATTTTAATAAGATGAGATAATTTTCTATCTAAAAATATTAAAAATTTGAATATTCTCTCTCTAGAATATTTTCTCTCTCTAGGTTAAAACAGTTAGAAACAAGTCTTTTATATTTCTGAAGAGGGATTGATTACAGGGGAAGATGCTAGACATCAAAAGGGGGTTGGGGGAGGAATCTTACATTCTACCCCACTTAAAAAATGCGAGATGTCCTCATCTCGCAAACTGGGATAATTTCGCAAGATGCACGAATTATGAGACTTAGAGAAAAATTTAAATCAGGATTAACCACCAAGAAAAAGTCTCAAAGAGAGCAAGATTCAAGATAAGAACAAGATTTAAACTTTATTCATTCTCGGAACTTATACAGTAAAGATAGAAGAACTCTTTACACTTCCATAAGCCCGTCCATCATATGATCACAAAAGCAGCACTCACAAGCTGCGCATGTATAAGGTAACTCATCTATGGGAATAATTCTGTTGGTTATTGCTGCACCTATCTCAGTGGTATGAGTTGATCTAACAAAAGGACCTCTGAGAGGTAAGCCAAAAACGGGGTAAAGGCATATCTTCTCATGAGAAAGAAAACACGCCAGTAAGAAGACCCGCTCAGAAAACCCAAGATGTCTTGATCTCATGACGCAGTAGTATCGGGGACCCAAACCCAAGGCTTCGATAACCATGGCCAAGTGGACATTGTTACGAAAGTGCTGCTGACCCCAGGGTGTTACCCTAGTTATGTCTTGATAGGTCCGCCATTTGGTTTGAGCTACAGACGTTCCCAAGTGAGGAAAAAGTGAGCGCTCATACTGTTCAATAAAATCTTTCTTCACAGACTCACTTGCGTCTTGTAGGTGAGAAATCATCATGGATAAAACTAATTCCTGTTGCCAAGCCATGAAGGAGATTAAGAAGAAGGGAGATCGATGGAAGTAAGATTACTGTGAGCGACAGGTAAAAGTTACAACTTATATAAAGGAAGGAGTTAGCGTAACCTAGAAGCCAACGGTATCTTGCCACTGAAGTTTTACCGTCTTTCCATGATTTGGGTTTGGCACATATTTCTATGAAATACATTAAGAACTTTGAGATGAGGAGGTAAAAGAAGCTTGTAGGCTAAGTCATCTACTTTCATTGAATTCAGATATAAGGCTCACAATATCTGGGGATAAGTTCTTATACTCCCCAAGAGATAAAGAACTTCCTTTGGGCCGTACTCGAATGAAAACCAAAACCTTGGTATCCAAAACACCGATTTTCACTTCTGAACTCATTGTTCTGAATCCTTAAAACACTGTGACTCCTGAGAAGTATTCTAGGGAAAGGGTTTTCCTTTTTTTAAACAGAATCTTTCTTTTATTTTTGAGAGGGAATAATTATAAGATCAAAAAGGGAGATTCTTACTCCTCTATACCTCGAAGGCTGGGGAGGAATCTTACATTTTTCTACCCCACTTAAAAAAGTGCGAGATGTCCTCATCTCGCCAAGTAGAGGACAACTCTTTTTCTTCAGATCCAATTTATTCTAGGGTTCCTTATATTCTGGTCAACCCTACAGAATACGGGGATAAATATCCCTTATATAGAACTCATCATTAAATAACAATTCATTTCAGATCATATCATTCATATCTTTAACACGATAATGGTCCATCAGATCGAAAATTTTTCTTTCTGAACATTCCTCCACGAGAATTTCAGTTAAGCAAGTTTTCAATTTGTCATCCCTTAACTTGATATACCGAGTCAAGTGTTAACAGTAGCACTTTGACAGCACAATCCACTAATCTCATAGTGATTTGCTGAAATCATTATCATCATTTATCATTACAGGGACTCGTCCCATTCATCCTCATTGTGGTTTTGCTCAGGTTATTATATTTCAACTAAATTTCAAAAATCATCATTTTTCAATCAGAATTCCAATCAATTCATCAGTTCCCAAACAGAATTAAAAATCATATCAACCACATTCGAATTCATCAACTGGATAGCATTAATGCTTATAATTTCAAGTCTTAGATTTACTCGTATATACTGCCAGTAAAGAGCTGCAGTTATACTCTCGGTATATACGGATAGTCATGAAACTCGAAACTATAAGGTAAATACCATCATGTCTAGGCCTCAAGCAAGTCAGGGTTCCATACAATTGCGGTACTTCCAATTGAAGACCCAATTACTAATTTACGAATTTCAATTTGAATTAACAATTTGTATTATATCACGCAATTACAACCTTTTTGTGCGCCTTGATAACTTTTGACATAATTGGCTCCTCAATTGATCTTTTAATCGCTCTGATACCAACTGTGAGATCCCTGTTCCCACCGTGCAACAGATTCGGGGTACTAGCAGTGGAAGTAGCACTTCATGCGCGGGGCAGGAACCCACACTCAGGGCCTCGTCCACGGATATTTGGACAAGAGACTAATCTGTCGGTTTTTCAAAAACCGAACCCGAAAAAACTTCTCTTACCCGGAAAGCATGGGCCATTCCACCAGGATAACTCTTTACTCTAACGTAGTCAAGATCATTACTGATCAAACCGATCCGACTGCACCTCTAACGGTACTTGGTCAGATCAAGGAAGAACTTGCACTTGGATCATTGGGATCAACACTTTTTTCCCCATCAAGAGGCACAGCCGTTGATTCCTATCCATAGAACAATTTACTATCCGGGATTTACTTCATCTATCGTAATAATAGAATTTAAATCTCGATTTACGGATCCATCAGTCCAGCCTAACCCCATCCGATCCCATGGGTTAGCCAACCGCCCAACCACTGTAGTGATGGGATCCAATTTGGAATTTGGTTAGGTTTTGTCCCGGGTACCAAGGAAAAAAGTTCCAAGGCCCCCTAGCTGGAAGTTCATGCAAACATAAAACTAGCCACACCACTTACACACCCAATATGAAATTGCCTTTTTCTTAGCATCAGCTAACTTTAAAACAATCCTTTAATGAAACCATAGTACCACTGATCACAATCTTCCAATTTATCCGGTTGATTCATAATTTTCCATCGTTCCTTCATCAGAGTATCTATGGCATCATTGGCAACTAGAACGCTCACCACCTGTCCACACAGGGGCCTTTTTAATAGTTCCTAGCCCATAATACTCGGCAATATAATCACTTATAAAAATCAAGATGGACTCTCGTTGAAGATCAGCAAGATCAACCAACAGATCCATATAAAGAGCCATGGACTCATCCATTGAAGACCAGCAAGGTCAATCAACCAGATCCATGCCCGTTTTCACAAAACAACTCTTACTCCTTGTTCCAATATCTTCCTCGACGCACGCGTGGGTATCCTGGGCGACCCAGAGCCCGAGCACCGTATGGTCAGCACCCTCTAGGATCCTTCGTCGCAGGTGACCTAGCGCTTCACTCATAGGCCGCTTCCTTGGTCCCTCATCCACCATACCGGAAGCTCACCATTTTAATCGAACCGAGGCTGGTCAAGACCTCGGCCAACCTTGCTACGCGAGACGTCCTCCATTGACTCTCCGTCAGCAGTTGCAACTTTATCAGTTAGGTCTCCACGACCTTAATCACAAGACGGTCAAAATGCTTTCCCAGCATTCTTGACATAAAACAGCCATTTACAAACAACATTTACAATAGTTTACAAATACAGTTTCTATATTAACTCTCAATTTTCCACATTATCCCTCATTAATCCACATTACTTATTCCACATTCCATTTATATATGTACTCATCCAATCACATCATTTTCCATCTCTTCACTTCAGATTCCTTCACATCACATATCATATATTCACATCCATATCCACATCCATATCCACATCCATACATCCACATCCATATCCACATCCATACATCCACATCCATATCCACATCCATATCCACATCCATACATCCACATCTACATGCTTACCTCCATTTTCACATCCACTTCAGATTCCTTCACATCCATATCCACATCCATACATCCACATCCACATCCACATTCACATCCATACATCCACATCTACATGCTTACCTCCATTTTCACATCCTCATTTATACATCCACATCCCGTATCCACATTCATACATACACATCCATATCCACATCCATACATCCACACCCACATGCATACATCCACTATCACGTCCTCATTCATACATCCATATCCACATACATACATACATCCACATCCACATTCCACATTCACATCTATACATCTACATCTACATCCACATTCACATACATTCACATCCACATCCACATTCCCATTCACATCCACATTCCCATTCACATCTATACATCCACATCTACATCCACATTCACATCTATGCATATACATCCTCATGCATACATCCACATTCACATTCACATTCACATCTATACATCCACATCTACATCCACATTCACATGTATGCATATACATCTTCATGCATACCTCCACATTCACATTCACATCTATACATCCACATCTACATCCACATTCACATCTATGCATATACATCTTCATGCATACATCTACATCCACATTCACATCTATGCATATACATCTTCATGCATACATCCACTTTCACATTCATACATCTACATCTACATTCATCTATTTCTAGATTTCCATTCATATGGCCTCATACGCCTTCACATCTATTCTTTTACATCACATCCATTCTCGCCCTATCACAACCCATATACATCTTATCTCATCTCATACACTTCTTATCTCATCCCATACACATCTTAACTCATCTTATCACATCCTAACTCATCCCATAGGTCTCTTATCACATCTTAACTCATCTTATCACATCCTAACTCAGCCCATAGGTCTCTTATCACATCTTAACTCATCTTATCACATCCTAACTCATCTTATCACATCATAACTCTTCTCATATACGTCTTATCACATCCTATCCCTTCCCATATCTATTTATAGAATATAAGAGAATTCTTATATTTGATATAAAAATTTCTTTACGCATCTAATTATGCATAAATTCTAGTTAAGGATACTAACACTTTCGAAATAAAAATCAATCTTTTATGCATCTTCCTATGCAGAAATTCATTTTAAATGAGAATGACACTTTGAATTAAAATGAATCTTTTATGCATCTTCTTATGCATAAATTCAATTTAGATCAGAAAGACACTTTTGAATTAAAATCAATCTTTTATGCATCTTCTTATGCATAAATTCAATTTAGTAGGAATTACACTTTTAGAATAAAAGAATTTCTCTTATGCATCTAATTTATGCATAATCTATTTATGATGAAAATCACACTTTTAGTATAAAAAATATCTTTTATGCATAACCCTATGCATCAAAACCAATTATGACAAAAGTAACATTTTTACAATATAATAATCATCTTTTATGCATACCTCTATGAATAATTTCAAATGTGATAAAAGCAACACTTTTACTATAAACAAAAATATCCTTTATGCATACTTCTATGCATGAAAATAAAAAATGATAAAAGTAACACTTTTGATATAAAAAAAATTATCCTTTATGCATACTTCTATGCATGAAAATGAAAAATGATAAAAGTAACACTTTTAATATAAAAAAATTATCCTTTATGTATACTTCTATGCATGAAAATTAAAAATGATAAAAGTAACACTTTTGATATAAAAAAAATTATCCTTTATGCATACTTCTATGCATGAAAATGAAAAATGATAAAAGTAACACTTTTAATATAAAAAATTATCCTTTATGTATACTTCTATGCATGAAAATTAAAAATGATAAAAGTAACACTTTTGATATAAAAAAAATTATCCTTTATGCATACTTCTATGCATGAAAATTAAAAATGATAAAAGTAACACTTTTGATATAAAAATTTTCTTTTATGCATACTTCTATGCATGAAAATTAAAAATGATAAAAGTAACACTTTTAATATTTAAAAAAAATATCTTTTATGCATACTTCTATGCATGAAAATGAAAATTGATAAAAGTAACACTTTTATGTTAAAATAATAATCTTTTATGCATACCTCTATGCATGAAAATCAATTATGCATAATATCAATTTTCTCTATGATTATAATGAATATCTTTCAATTAATCTAGGATGATAATTCCTAGAATATGGTAGGAAGTCCTCTTTTCATGCTTTGAATAAAATTATATTATGCATAATTGTTATAAAAATTTTGCCATAGCTCCGTTGCTATGACTGATAAATCTCAATTTTTCTAAGAGATAAAGCTTATCATTAAGGAAATAATTAGAATGGTCTCTAATTGGATCATCAATCCATAATGGATTGAATCATCAATATACATAAACTAAAAGCATAGAAAAAAAAAACCATTAATTCGGCTTCAAGCATAGCTTAATCTTGGGTTAAGGAAAAGCTTTATAAAAAGCTTGATTTGGATTGAGAATGGGTCATGAGTATGACCATTTCTTGAGTGAGAGAGAGAAATTACATAAAAACCATTAGAATTTAAACATAAATGAAAATTAACTTCAATAGCATTTATTAAATTATGTAACTCTTCACTACTATTCACCAATTAACTTCAATAGCATTTAAAAAAACCATACCAATTAAGCTTCTCAAGCTTGAGAGGGGTTGAGAAGAGAGAAACATTGAGAAATTATAGAAAAGATCAATATTCACTAATTACCTTACAAATTGCTTGATTTTTTGTTCACGGTAGAGGCCCCCAACCAATCAATTGGTTAAGTATGTTGATGGAGCCACTAATGGGGATTGAAGAAAGAGGGAAGCTCCAAAAACTAGTGAATTATTAAATGAATTCACAGTTCTTGGCTTAGGTGGAGTAGAGTAACGATGCATAAACACTATATATTTTTCAACAAGGGGGAGGCTTCTATTTATAGGAAAAATTGAGCTCCTAACCAAACAAACTGATTCTAGAATTTTCTAAATCAGTTTGGTCAATATTTGACCATGTTTAGGTCGGTTAAGCTAACTTTTTGGAACTAGACTTGAATGAGGAGAGAGGAGAGATGAAATATCTCAATTTTTATGAGTTTAAAACTCATTTAAGCATGTGAAATATGCACCTCCTTTAAAGAACTCCCCTTCCTTACATATGTGTCATAATGGAATCATTTTAATATTGCTCATAGTTTTTTACTAATAAACCTTGTACATTTTCAACTCTTCATATTATGTGAAATATGCACCTCCTTTAAAGAACTCCCCTTCCTTACATATGTGTCATAATGGAATCATTTTAATATTGCTCATAGTTTTTTTACTAATAAACCTTGTACATTTTCAACTCTTCATCTTATGTGAAATATGCACCTCCTTTAAAGAACTCCCCTTCCTTACATATGTGTCATAATGGAATCATTTTAATATTGCTTATAGTTTTTTACTAATAAACCTTGTACATTTTTAACTCTTCATCTTATGTGAGCATTTACTCATTTTTGGATACCCAAAATATCTCATATTTTTAATATTGCTCATAGTTTTTTACTAATAAATCTTGTACATTTTCAACTCTTCATCTTATGTGAGCATTTACTCATTTTTGGGTATCTTCTTTTACAAATTGGATTTATCTCCTCCCTACACATGGATTGATGCTATTGGCCCATAAGAACCTTAATTGGACCATAATCCAAAAATTTCTGAAAATCTAGACCCTTAGGCTAAGGTCCTTTATACCCATTTCCAATTAATTCCAATTGCACATTGGAAAGTTCTTTTTGAATTTCTGTTTCAGGGGAACTTATTTTAATAAGATGAGATAATTTTATATCTAAAAATATTAAAAATTTGAATATTCTCTCTCTAGAATATTTTCTCTCTCTAGGTTAAAACAGTTAGAAACAAGTCTTTTATATTTCTGAAGAGGGATTGATTACAGGGGAAGATGCTAGACATCAAAAGGGGGTTGGGGGAGGAATCTTACAAAATGGATGTAAATGAATGTGGATGTGGATGTGATAAGATGTGATGTGATGTGATGTAAATGGATGTGGATGTGGATGTGAATGAAGAGATGAGAATGAGATGTGACGATATGTGAAAGGATGTGATGTGATGTAAATGGATGTGGATGTGGATGTGGATGTGATAAGATGTAAATGGATGTGGATGTGGATGTGATCAGATGTAAATGGATGTGGATGTGGATGAGATGTGATGTGATGTAAAGGGATGTGGATGTGAATTTGATGAGATGTGGATGAAATGTGATGTGATGTGAATATATGTGGATGTGAATGTTAATAGATGTGAAAATATGTATGGGTGTGATGTGATGTAAATGGATGAGAATAAGATGTGAAGGGATAGATGTGAATATAAATGAATGGATGGATGTGGATAGACATGCATGTGAATGACTGGATGGATGTGGATGAATGAGATGGGATGTGTATGGATGTGATGAGATATGGATAGATGTGGATGTGATGTAATGTGGATGGAATGAATGAGATATGATGTGGATAGATGTGGATGTGATGTAATGTGGATGGAATGAATGAGATGTGATGTGGATAGATGTGGACGTGATGTAATGTGGATAGAATGTATGTGATGGGATGGGGATGCAATGAATGTGATGGATGTGAACGGATGCGATGAGATGTGAATTGATGTAATGTGATGTGAATCGGGATAGATGTGAATGGATGAGATGTAATGTGAATGGATGTGATGTGAATCGGGATAGATGTGAATGTATGAGATGTGATGTGAATGGATGTGATGTGATGTGAATCGGGATACATGTGAATGGATAAGATGTAATATGAATCGGGATAGATGTGAATGGATGAGATGTAATGTGAATGGATGTGATGCGATATGATGTGAATCGGGATAGATGTGAATGGATGAGATGTGATGTGAATCAGGATAGATGTGAATGGATGAGATGTGATGTGATGTGGTGTGGATCGGGATAGATATGAATGGATGAGATGTGATGTGAATGGATGTGATGTGATGTGATGTGGATCGGGGTAGATGTGAATGGATGAGATGTGATGTGAATGGATGTGATGTGATGTGATGTGGATACGGGTAAATGAGAATGGATGAGATGTGACGAGGATACATATATGTGATGTGATGTGGATAGATGTGATGAGATGAAATATAATGTGATTAGAAGAGAATGGATGAAGGACGATGGGAATACATATAATTGGATGTGGATTAAGCAATGTGAATTGATGTAGAAGAATGTGGAATAGCGAGAAATGATGTGGAACAATGTGGAAAGATGAGAGTTCGTTAGAAGCTGTATTTCTGACCTGTTTTTAAATGACTGTTTTATGTCAAGAATGCTGGGGAAGCATTTTGATCATCTTGTGAATGGGGTCGTAAAGACCTAAGTGATAAATTTGCAACAATTGACGGAGAGTCAATAGAGGACGTCTCCCGTAGCAAGGTTGGCCGAGGTCTTGACTAGCCTCGATTCGATTTAAATGATGGTGAGCTTCCGGTATGGTGGATGAGGGACCAGTGGGATGTGTGGATTGATGTAGTTAATGTGCATTGATGTGGATGATGTGGATTGATGTGTGGATGATGTGGGTTGATGTGAATGAATGTGGGAATGATGTGAATAAATGTGGGAATGATGTGGGATGATGTGAATTGATGCGAAAAATGTGGGATAATGAGAAATGACGTGGAATGATATGGAAGATATGAAATGATGAAGAATGATATGGAAAGATGGGAATTTTGTTTGGAAACTCTATTTGTATGTGAAATTTTTACATCAAGAATGATGGGGGAGGCATTTTGACTCTCTTGTGAATGAGGTCGTGGGGACCTAAGTGGAAGATGTTACAACAGCTGATAGAGAGGCAAAGAAGGATGTCTCGCATGGCAAGATCGGCCGAGGTCTTCACGAGCCTCTATTCGGTTAAAATGGTGAGCTTCCGGTACGGTGCATGAGGGACCAAGGAAGCGGCCTATGAGTGAAGTGCTAGGTCACCTACGAAGAATCCTAGAGAGTGTTGACCATATGGTGCTGGGGCTCTGGGTCGCCCAGGATACCCACGCGTGCATCGAGGAAGAAAATGAGTTGGAGTTGTTTTCTGAACATGGGCATGGATCTGGTTGATGGGCCTTGCTGGTCTTCAACGGATGAGTTCATGGCTCTTTTACATGGACTTGTTGGTTGATCTAGCTGATCTTCAATGGAGAGTCCATATGGTTTTTATGTGATTATACTCCTAGGTACTATGAGCTAGGAACTATTGACAAGGCCCCTAAGTGAGCAGGTAGTGAGTGTTCGGGTTACCAATGATGCCATAGGTACGTTGAGGGGAAGGAATGAATGGAATATGGATTTTATGGAAAAATCTTGATTATATTCCTGGGTACTATGGGCCAGCAACTATTGAAAGTGCCCCTGAGTGAGCAGGTGGTGAGCGTTCGTGTTGCCAATGATGCCATAGGTACGCCGAGGAAGGAATGATTGGAAATTGGACTTGGAACTAGAATACTAAGAATTATGTTGGAAACACTGTGGTTTTATTGCAATGCTGTTTTGGAAATAGTTGAGTCTAAGAAAAGGCAATTTCATATCGGGTGCGTAAGTGGTGTGTCTATTTAAATTTTGCATGAAGTGCCGGCCAGGGGTCCTGGGAACTCTTTTCCCTGGTCCCCAGGACAGAATATAACCCAATGTTTTTAATGGATCCTATCAATATAGTGATTGGGCGGTTGGCTAACCCATGGGATTGGATGGGGTTAGGCTAGATTGATGGATGTCTATAGTAAAATTCAATTTTGTTCAAGTTACGATAGTTGAAGTAAGTCACAGGATAATTCTTGTTTTATGGAAAAGAATCAACAGTTGTGCCTCTTTTGATGGGGAAACAAGTGTTGTTCTGTATGAACCAAGTGCAAGTTCCTCCTTTGATTCGACCATGTGACCCGCGCGAGTTCAATCAGAATACAAAGGATAGTTAAGGCTCTTGACTACGTTAGAAGATTTTCCTAGAGGAATCGCCTATGCTTTCTTGCCAAGGGAAGTTTTTTCTAGGTTCGGTTTTGGAAGAACCGAGGGATTAGTCTCTTGTCCGGACATTTGTGGGCGAGGCCCCGAGTGGGAAGCTCTGCACTACGCGTAAGTTTGCTACTTACGCTGCCAGCACTCCAGGGGGGGCAGGGATCTCACAGCTGTGGTATCAGATTAATTTGGTTGAAGTTGATAAACCAAGAAGCAAGAAATGTCAAAAATTTATGAATTACCAGTGAAAGACTGTAATTAATTGTTGAAACTCGTACAAATTGATATCCAGAATGGGAATTCATAAATTGGGAATTGGGTTTTTAGATGGAAGTACCACGTTTGTGTGGAATCCTCGACTTGCTTGAGGCCTAGATATGATGGTATTTGCCTTATAACACCAAGGACCATGAATACTTGTATATATTGTGGATATACTGCATTTCTTTACTGACAATATATAAGAGTGAATCTAAGACCTTGAAGTTATGAGCAAAAATACTATCCTAGATGATGATTTCGAATGCTGGTTGATATGATTTTTGAATTCTGGTTGAGAATTGATGAATTGATTTGGATTTTGATTGAAGAAAGATGATTTTTGAATTCTGGTTGAAAGTAGATGAGTTGAAAAAGTCATGATGAGTTGAAAGTAGATGAGTTGAAAGTAGATGATGATGATGAGTGATGAGTTGAAAGTAGATGATTTTTGAATTCTGATTGAAAGAAGATGAGTTAAATAAGTCATGATGAGTTGAAAGTAGATGATTTTTGAATTCTGGTTGAAAGTAGATGAGTTGAATAAGTCATGATGAGATGAATTCTGGTTCAAAGTAGATGAGTTGAATAAGTCATGTGAGTTGAAAGTAGATGAGTTGAATTCTGGTTGAAAGTAGATGAGTTGAATTCTGGCATGGTTGGTGAGATTATGAGTGATATGTGGCCAGTGGGATGACAGGCTGTGTGACAGCCATTTTGGATTACTAGAGACAAGCATAGTTATAGCGCCAGCTCATTTAGTCGGGTTCACATTATGGACCGACTCATGTATGTTGTAGTAGTTGAGTACTAACCCATATAGTGTGTACTCTTATCTTTATGTTATGTTGGTTGAGTAGAGAAGAAGAAGATAGAAGAAAATTCAACCATACATCTCTCTCTTGTGTGTTTCTCTCTCTTGTGTGTGTGTGTTTGCTTGCTAGAGGGTTTGAAGCTCTCCCTCTCCCCCACATTCTCTTTATGGTATCAAAGCCTAGTTCATGTATAAGAGCTAAGGAGCAAGCAAGAGGCAAGAACAAGCAAGCAAGGAAACGGTACTACACGGGTAAGAGCATCATCATCTCTTTCCCAATCTTGGTTTCGATACAATACCCCCTGAGTAGCTCTGGGAGCTACACATCCCCAATTGAAGAGATGTCTTCATTGGAGTGGAGCTACAAGGTAGGTCTACTGTCCTATTGGAATCAATTTTTTTGGTCAGAATTACGTTTTGAGCGCATTATAGGCCCTGTTTTGTCACTATAGGGTATTTTCGACAGTTTTCTGGAAGTTCTGGTAGAGAATTATTTTTGCACGAAATCTGGTTATTGCAGTGCAGCAGTACATTTTGGAAGTGCAAACAGGGTTTTCACATGTATTGTTGATACTAGGTGTATGTACATGTACTCTGGTCACAGTTGGTGACACACAGGTTATGCTGACTGCTGCTGTAGCAATTACAGGAGATACTACTATATTGTAGGTTGCATACAAAAGTTGTTTGTTTGTAGGTTATTTTATTGCTGCTGCTGCAGGAGGAAAACATGTTTGACGGAATTAATAAGATTGTTAGTGAGAAGCTAGATAAGAATAACTTCCATGCCTGGAAGTTATTAATAAGAATTAATAAGATTGGTAGTGAGAAGCTAGATAAGAATAACTTCCATGCCTGGAAGTTCAGAATGACCAATTTCCAATGGGTAAAGGATTTTGGGATTATGTAGGAGACAATGAGAAGACCTCAAAGTTATCTGAGGAGAATACCACTCCTGCAGATATAAAGTCATTCAAAGATTGGAATCAAGGTACAAGAAAAGTCATGTACTAGCTTTAAGTTAGTGTCACATACACTATGATAGGACACATACAGGATGCAAACACTCCAGCAGTTGCATGGCAGAATCTGGTTCAGATGTTCCAGACTAACACAAAGGCAAGGAAGTTACAGTTAAAGCAAGAGTTGCATACTGTGAAAAATAAAAGCATGTCCATCAACGAATATGCCTTAAAGATCAAGGGCATTGTTGAATCCCTTGGGTCTATCAATGTATCGGTGGAGGCTGATGATTTGGTGAGTGTCTGTTTGAATGGGCTTGGCAAAGAGTACAAGCCATTCAAGAACTCCATTGTAGTTAGGGAGAATATTCCCAACTTTCGGGACTTGATATCTATACTGATCATAGAAGAAAAGGCTTTAGGTGAGGATTCTTCTTCACAAATCAAGAACACATCCAAACAGGCCTTTTAGTCTAATTTAGGTAGAGGCAGAGGTAGAGGCCGTGGTCGAGGCCAAGGTGGTGGCCGATAAGGAAATCATAATTCTGGACAACAACAGTCCAATGATTCAGAGCAGCAATCTTACACAGGTAGAAGAGGCCAGTCTAGAGGCAGGGGGAGCCAAAGAGGCCGAGGTGGTTGGCAAAGAAATCATAATGCAAAGAGCATAGAGTGCTATTACTGTGGCAAACCACGACACATGGCAAAGGACTACTACAAAAAGTAGAATGACATTATAAGTGGGAAGTTGCAGCAAGGCAACTTTGCATCATCTAGCAAATATGGAGGTGATGACAGAAGTGAGCAGCTGTTTGTGATGTAGCACATGATTAGTTCCATAACAGGGGATGTTTCAGGATCTCAAGATATATGGTATGTGGATCTGGGTGCCACTAACCACATGACCAGTCATACTGAGTGGTTTAGAGATATGCAGAAAATGGAAAAACTAGGTTATGTAGAAAGAAGCGATGATACTACACATCCCATTGCACATGTTGGTAAAGTGCCATTGTCTATGCAGGGTGGCAAAATGAAGTACTTTGCTGATGTACTTCATGTTCCCAATATTACAAATAACCTCGTTTCTATTGGATAAATGGTTGAGCAGGGTCTGCAAGTGAGGTTTAATCCTCAAGGATGTTTTGTGGAAGACTTCAAAAATAAGTGTCGCTTGGTTGCAAAGGGTAATAGAAATGGCAGGATGTTTACTTTGGATGTGAACATGCTTGAGATAAAGGCAGCCATGTTTGCGCATGGACAGGTTTCATTGCAGATATTGACATATGGCACAAGCACATTGGTCATGTGAATGTACAGCGACTAAAGTCTATGCAGGCCCAAAATATTATTGCAGGTTTGCCAGAGTTTAAGGTTGACGGTATGCATAAGGTATGTGAAGCATGCCAACTTGGTAAGCAGGCCAAACATGCTTTCCCACATGAAAAACATGTCAGTGCAAGGCCATTGGATATCATACATTCAGATGTATGGGGACCGACCAAGACTGCAACAATTGCAGGGTTGCAAGTACTATATGTTACATTCATTGATGACCACACTAGGAAAATGTGGGTTTATTTCATGAAGGCGAAAAGTGAGGTGTTTGCTCACTTTCAAAGATTTAAAGCCTTGTTCGAGAAGGAAAAAGGCATGCAAATAAAATGCCTAAGATCAGATGGTGGGGGAGAATATTTCTACAATGAGTTCAGTGATTTCCTGAGAAAGCAGGGAATCAAGAGGCAGTTTACGTATAGGTACACTCCACAATAGAATGGTGTTCCAGAAAGGATAAATAAGCATATTGCAGAAGTGGCACATGCCTTGATGGCTGAAAAGAATATGCCACATTACTTTTGGGCAGAAGCAGTAGCAATTGCTGTGTACATTATGAACAGGACACCCACTGTAGCTGTTCATGGTATGACTCCTGAATAGAAGCTTATAGGCATAAGACCGGATGTGTCTCACTTGAAAGTTTTTGGGCGTATTGCATATGTACATGTTCCTGATGAAGTGAGAACAAAGTTGGATCCAAAGGTAGAGAAATGCATCTTCATTGGTTATGCTATAGAGCAAAAAGGTTATAGATGCTATAACCCTACCGCTCGTGAGATGCGAATAAACAGAGATGTTGTCTTCGATGAGATGAGTAGCTAGTATGCACCAATAGTGAAGGCAACAAAAGATGCAAATGTAAGAAGTGTTGATGTTGCACCATATGTAGAGCAGCAATCACAGGTGCTGAATGGACCTAGGGAATCCTTGAGCAGTGGATCCAATGTTAGCCCATGGTCAGGCAGGTTGAGGAATGATGCAGGTACATATGTATCACGAAAAGGGAAGGAAAAGGTGGATCAACCTTTTGTGCACCTGATCTGTCAGAGCAGGTCACTCATATGTGGATGGTGACTCTAGTGGGTCACTCATATGTGGATGGTCACTCTAGTGGGTCTAAGCATAGCCTTGATGAGGAGCTTGGCATTCTGTCTATGGTTACTCCTAGTGTAAGGAGAACTAGGCTGTTTTGAGGACATCTAGCAGTGATCCAGATATATGCAGGTCTACGAGGGTTAGATACCCTGTTGACAGGTTGAGATATGATGGATATACAACCCATCATTATGCTTACATGGTAAAAGCAATACAAGAGGTTGAGCGGCAGCATTGGATGCAAATACATGGGAGTTAGTGCCTTTGCCTAAGGAAAAGAAGGCAATGAGATGTAAGTGGGTGTATAAAGTCAAGCACAATGCTGATGGTTCAATGAGGAGATACAAGGCAAGATTGGTTGCCAAGGGCTATGCGCAGACTTATGGCATAGACTATGAGCAGACATTCAGTCCGGTTGTAAGAATGGAAAATCGTGAGAGCTGTCATTGCTATGACTGCAACAAAGGGTTGGTCTTTATATCAAATGGATGTAAAGAATGCTTTCTTACATGGTGATTTGCAACAAGAAGTGTACGTGATGCAGCCAACCAAGTTATGAGAGTGATGCACATCCAGATTTTGTGTGCAAGTTATGCAAAGCCTTGTATGGCTTGAAGCATGCACCTAGTGCATGGTCAAACAAGATAGGGGAGTATCTTGTTACCATTGGATTTCAGATATCCAATGCAAATTTTTCACTATATGTGAAAAAGACAGATAGAAGGATCATGCTATTAGTCATCTATGTGGATGACTTGATTATCATTGGTGATAGTGATGCAAACATTCATGATGTTAGGATGCTTTTGAAGTAGAAGTTTGAGATGAAGGATTTGGGTGAGCTGCGGTATTTCTTGGGCATAGAGGTGGTGTGAGATCACCTCATGGCATTTTTCTATTGCAAAGGCCATATGGCTTGGACATGTTGTCCAAGTATGGTATGACAGGCTGTAAGCCTATTTCAGTGCCATTGGAGCAGAACACAAAGCTTCCCACAGATACAGGTGAGCGTTTGGAGGACCCCACTACATACAGGTGCATAGTGGGTAGTTTGATCTACATTACCATTATACGAGGCCAGACTTGAGCTGAAAGATCCCTACCCCCTCCGTGCAACAAATTCTAGGGTGCTAGCAGCACTTTTTGCGCAGGGCAGAACCTCTCACTCGGGGCCTCGCCCACATATATCCTGACAAGAGACTAATCCCTCGGTTCTTCCAAAACTGAACCTGAAAAAACTTCCCTTGCCCAACAGACATAGGCGATTCCTCCAGTATATTTTTATTCTAACGTAGTCAAGAGCCTTAACTAACCAAACTGATCCGACTGAATCCGTAAGTCACATGGTCAGATCAAGGAAGAGACTTGCACTTGGATCATAGAGACCAACGCTTTTTTCCTCATCAAAAGGCATAGCCATTGATTCTTTTCCATAGAACAAAGACTATCCGGGATTTACTTCATCTATCGTAACATAGCAGAATTGAGTCTCATTTTAGGGATCCATCAGTCCAGCCAAACCCCATCTAATCCCATGGGTTAGCCAACCCAACCACTGTAGTGATAGAATCCATTTAGAAATTTGGTTATATTTTGCCCCGGGTACTAGGGAAAAGAGTTCCCAGGCTCCCTAGCAGGTGCTTCAAGCAAACTTCAAGATAGTCACACCACTTACACACCCAATATGAAATTGCCTGCTCCATAGATTCAGCTGTCTTTAAAATAATCTTCAAGCAAACTTCAAGATAGTCACACCACTTACACACCCAATATGAAATTGCCTGCTCCATAGATTCAGCTGTCTTTAAAATAATCTTTTAATGAAACCATAGTATCACTGATCATAATCCTCCAAAATATCTAGCTTGAGTTCCAATTTCCAATCACTCCTTAATCGGTGTACCTATGGCATCATTGGCAACCGGAACACTCACCACTTGTTCACTCAGGGGCCTTTTCAATAGTTCCTAGCTCATAGTACCATGAAATATATTCACTTAAGAAAGTCCATATGGACTCTCTGTTGTTGAAGATCAGCAAGATCAACCAACAGATCCATATAAAAGAGCCATGTGAGAGGGGTTGAGAAGAGAAGTCATTTGAGAATATTAACAAAAACCATAAAATTCATTCTTACCTCAAGGTTTAGCTTGCTTCTTTTTCTAGAAGTGAAGCCCCCAACAAATCAATTGGTTTAGCAAGTGGAGAAGAGAGCTCCAATCTCCCAAGAGAGGAAAATTTAAGGGATAATAGAAAATATGATTATTTTAATATAATACTGGCATAGTATAGCTCCAATATTTTTTTACAAAAGACTAAGGGTTTATTTATAGGTGAGGGAGGCCACTAACCAAGTCCAACTGGGTTCTAGAATTTTCCAGGTTCAGTTTGACTCAATTTGGACAAGATTTGGACCAGTTTGGCTCCCTTTTTTATTTGGTTTGATCCACGAGAGAGGAGAGATAAAAATATCACAATTTTTTTGAATTAAAAACCCTTCCACACATGTGAAATAGGATCCTACCTCAAGAGTCCCCCTCTCCTTACCAAGGTGTAAAAAATGCATCATTATTCTAAAATATCTCATTTTTTTAGTAATATCTCATTATTTTTAACTAATAAACCTTGTACTCAGTCAACTCTTCATCTTATGTGAGCATTTACTCATTTTTGGGTATTTTCTTTTATTCTTTTGGGTTTATCTCATCCCAACACTTGGATTAATCCAATTGGCCCATTGGAACCTTAATTGGACCATAATCCAAAAATTTCTGAAAATGTAGACCCTTAGGATAAGGTCCCTTATCAATTAATTCCTAATGCACATTGGATAGTTCATTTTGAACTGTTTCAGGAGAATCCATTTTAGACACTAGGAGGATTTTTATATCCAAAGATATTTCAATTTTGGATTATCTCTCTCTAGGCCAAAACAGGGCAAAACAAGATCTTTCTTCTATTTCAGAGAGGGAAATAATTTCAAGAACAGAAGGGGAGGTTCTTACACCTCTACACCTCAAACGTTGGAGGGAGAAATCTTACATGATCCGGATTGTCAAGAATGGTTTCTAGCATACCACCTTTCCAAAAACACTCGTGTTACTTTTATGCACCGTTAGGAGTGACTTGTTGTGGAGATGATTTCATCGATTTATTTTTACTGCAATTCCATACCACAACTCCATGCCATGCATGTAAACGATGCATGCTTCTTCCCGATTCCCACCTTTTTTGTAGAATGTATTTTTGATGTGATGGGACCATGTTACTTGAATCCATGGTAGGAGTAACACCATAAAGGCATGGTGACTTGAGTGTTCTTTACGCAATCAATGGACCTAACCAAGTAAGAACATCCCAAGAGGAGGCAATGAGGCAATGGATTTACCTTGTGTTCATAAAGAGGAAGCAATGGATTTACCTTGCACTCAACCCACCACTTTATGAAATCCTCTTGCCCACACTATGTTTATTCTGGGTAGGCGGCATTTATAGATGATTTCCAGGGCATGAGATGCTTGACCAACTTACCTATAGTACTTATGCCCTTTCATAGCGAGGATGCACAGACACCATTGCCTTCCCATCCAACTAGAGGTTATGTTTTAGAGGAAACCCAAGTGAGGGAAAATCAGCCTCTAGTGGCATGGAATCGAAGCATGCTTACGAGCTATGGTTATCTGATGATGAGCTTGTTAGATGAGTTTAATTTCTAGAAATACATTTATAGAAGGGGTTTTTAAAATTTATTTTGAAAAAAAACCCATAAGTTCATAAGGGGTCATTTAATTCATGAAAAAATCATAGATAAGGGGTTTTTTAAATACCCCTTGAATGCATGTGATAGATAGGGCCTTACATACTCTTAGCAGAGGTCTCTTGACCATTCCTTGGTCTCATGAGGTAAATGCCTTATCCCTTTATGAGGGGAAGCATGTTAACGTGCTACACGTTTATCTGTTCGGGATAGGTGCTAGTTAGCATGAATTTTTATAATAATTTTTGGATCTAAAGATAACCCATGATGCAAAATTTCCTATCATGCTATACATCATTGAAAATCTCTTGAAGACGAGAATATTTTTGGTATAATCTCCAAAACCTTCTATTTTTATTTAAAAAAAGTTTACCACATGCCCATTTTTTTATGTTAGCACTTCTAAAACGCAATGCTAAAAACCTAAAAAAGCATAGCATGTTAACATGCTTCCACCCTTATATTGTATTTACTGAACAACCAAAAAAAACCTTCACACTTAGCGCGCTAATTCTAGTAAAGTTTGTGTATCTTGAAAGTGAACCATAACCATAGGCATGTGACTAAGACTATTTTAGGTACAGATAGGCTTCTTTTACTAACCTCTAAGTTAAATTGGCCTTACCTTTCCTCTTCATAGCACAAATTGAAATATACCTAGTCATAACAAAAAATGCATGCATAACCATATTTCATCTTATTGCTACACAGAACTCTTTACTGGTTGATTTGTCTTTCACATAGGTATCACAACTTGGCCTTCAACTATCATCACTTTCCTATCGACATCATCAACCTATCTTCACCAACATATTTTGAAGATAAAATCTACATCAAGAAGGGGGGCATATTAACCCTTATTAGATACCTCTCCATCATCGATGGTATCCATTAGCACAATTGTCACTTCATTTAGTCATTGGCATTAGAAATGCTAATATTATATATATTTATGGTGTGTGATCGATGCTTGTCTATGAAAGGCACACCACAAGATTGAGATTACATGCTTAGTTTAAGTGTTTGCACAAGCCTAGGTAGCCTTGGATAGCTAGGGACCTATATTTTAAGTATGACCGACCAAGGATTGAATGCTTGGGGTCAAGATAAGGTTCAATATATAATTCTCACCATTCATTCTCTTATGCAGCTAATAGAGTTCTGTTCTTCTCCATTCTCTTACTTCTTGCCTATTCTCTTATCTAGTCCAATTAGAGCTTTTATAGTCTTATTGTGTATGTGTGAGTCTATGTGTGAGAGAGAGATTGAGTGAGAGCGTGACAAAAGTGAACAACTGTTTATGATGTAGCACATGCTCACTTCCACAAATAGGAGATGTGTCAGGATCTCAAGATATATGGTATGTGGATTTTGGCGTCTCTAACCACATAACCAGTCATGGTGAGTGGTTTAGAAACATGTAGAAAATGGAAAGACCAAGTTATGTAGAAACATGTGATGATACTGCGCATCTGTTAACCCATGGCGGACATTGAGACGTACTATGTTTTACGTCATTAATTTAAATATTCTGAGTCATGGGCCGGGCTTGTCGGCACCATATGTTAAGGATAAAGGGATTGGGTGATCGCCGATGAGAGGCGGACCTTGAATATCAGTAGGATAAGGGTTAGGATTGGCCGGCCATGTATGGGCGCCCAAGTGTGAACGGCCAAGTCACCTATAAGAGTCAAATGTAACCCTAAAATCCTCATTCTCATGTGTTGTGAATACAAGAGTGCTCTTGCCTTATCTCTTTGGTTTCCTTCTCCTGCTGCGTGTGTAAGAGAGAGAGAGTGAGAGAGAGCGATCGAGCACTGTGTAGCGGCACGACGGTAGAGAGGCGGTAGAGCGGCGACGACGGCTCCTTCTTCACTGCTGCGGTGCGGGAATCCTTCAAGGCGGAGGTTGAGCGGTGAGTGACACACCCTTTGCATTCTGTTTGAGCTTCCTTCCCTGGTTGTATGCTTGCAGCCATTCGTGGCTCGCATACGGTGTCCGGCAAGTCCCCAGCTACGACCTGTGCGGCAAAAGCGCACATTTTTGGCGCCGTTGCCAGGGAATTGCCCTGCACCAAGCTCCAGTTTGCAGCTCGGCTGCTGCATGAAGTTTAATCTACACTGTAGGAAAGCGACTGTGTGTTTGTTGTTGAGGTGTTTCTGTGTTTTGCAATCTGTTTCTGCAATTCTGCATTTCTGTTTCTTGTTATTTTTTCGCTCCGCGTGTGGGAGTGCGCTCTGTTATCTGGTTATCTGCGTGCGGGGGGGATTTCTGAATCCCCAGATCTGTGCTGTGTGCGAACTGCGCCGCGGCCAAGGCTGAACCCTAAAGAAACCCTAGAAAACTTATCTAAAAAAAACAGAAAATAAAAATTTAAAAAAATATAAAAAATTAAAAATTAAATTTTATTTTTAAAGAAAGAACCAAACGTGTGGAGAGGAAAGATTTTCTAATTAGAGAAAAAAATTTTGAAAAGAAAGAATCCCAATTGACCCACGACCCACGCCCCGGCCTCAGCCTCGATCTCGGTCTTTTGATATATATATATATAGGAGAGTGAGCCTCCATAGCTTTCTTTCAAGTGAGAGCTTATGGGAAGTCGTGCCCTATATGTAGCCCACTCCCCAAGGAGTAAAGTGAGCATGTGGGATAAAGCCCTCACCCTTTCCTCCACAAGCAAATAGGCTTTTGCCCCTTCCCCCCAAGGAAAACGGACTGTTTTGAGGACTACATGAGCTCTAGATAGGCGAACACGGTGCTGTAAAGCACACTAGGACCCTTTGAACGATACGCTCGTTTCGAGCTATCACACGTCCTAGTCCAAGTTTGACCGTGGTGAGTAAGGGGGTCAAAAACGAGTTAAAAACAATCTAAAAACAATCTAAAAACAAGTAAAAACGGAGTGCGAAACACCTAAGAAACCACTTGTGTGAGTTTCAAGGATAGTTACCAACGCACGTAGGGTACCCACGTCACATGCATCTACGTTTTGGTCGGGTGCTAGAGCCTGGGCCACTAGAAAGCATTTCAGTTTACGCAGGCTCACACCATCCCTCCACGTTGGCATCTTGGCCTTCGGCTGGAACCCAAGGGAGTGCAACCCAAGATCCACGAATAGTGGATAGTGACTCGTCCTCTGACTCAGAAGCCATGGAAGAGCACCCTACCAAGAATCCTGAGGAGACAAGCCAAAACATGCCAGTGTGGGCCCCACAACCTGGATCTAGCATGTTTAGTCGTCTAATAGAGACCTTTAGTAGAGCTACACGCTCTGAGCATGCGACAAGCGAAGTAAATGAAGAAGGAGGGGTAGTAGATTCACCATTCACATCTTATGTAGACCCTACCCTCCCAAAGAGTGTCCATGTGGATATTCTACCCACTTCGTTTAATGAGGACCCTACTGAGCTACCAACTTCCGATGCTCTTCCTAAAGTAGAGGTCCCTAGAAGCCAATCCATAAGAAGTGACATTGCGTCCACTTCAAGAGAACCGTTTGGCACACCAAGTCTAGATGGGATATTTCTCAATGAAAATTGGGAATATGATCTACACACAGAGACTCTAACTGACCTATACACGGGCTACACATACCATGTAGGTTGGTTAGAAGTCCTACGATCTACATCTAGCGCCACTAATCTAGAGGAGCAACAACAAATGATATGTGAGGTTATTCATAGAATTATCCAAATTGAGAGGCAAAATAGGGGAGTGAACCTAGTTTCCACTGGCCCTATGAGGTTTTTGGATACGGGCAAGGCCAAACAACCAACCCTATCACAATTGGAGACTCCCTCGGTGAGTCCCATAGACCCTTCGTATGTTGTTTCGCCTGGAGTCTCAATGCAGGTTGAGCCCACGAGCAGTAACTTTAGTTTTCCAACCTTGGCTCAACTTTCCATTAAGGAATCCACAATGCCTACCCCAATGATGAGCATGACAGAAAGCGCACCTGTTACCACTGTAGTTAGTACAACACCACTACCTAGTGGAACAGTACCTACAACAGTGCGTGCCAGTGCCTATCGACCCTATGTACCTATCTCAACTCATGCTCATGTAGCTCCTACGCCTCTTAGTATGCCAATGGTGTATGCTCCACGACCACCTTATCACAACCCTTATCCAAGAGGAGCTAGGCCTAGTCATACATCATATCCTACGTCATTTGCCAACATACTCAGACCAACGCCAACTCCTATCAGCCAGGCTATCCCAGAAGTGCCTCCACCAGCTATGCCTACTCACCTAGGTGATCTCGCAGCGTTTGCTCAGACGATCGGACGATCCATTGCGAAAAACATGCGGGGCATGCCTGAGAGAGAACCTAGAAGCAAGGCAGTACAAGTGGCTAAGCTCACTCAAAACTTCAGTGGTAACGAGGATGTTAGGAAGCACATTGAAGTCTTTGAACACGTGTGTGATTCCTTGGAAGAGCACAATGAGCTGCATAAGTGTAAAGCCTTAGGCTTAACCTTGAGTGGGAAGGCCGGAGATTGGTATCGAACCTTAAGGGTTGAAGAGCGCACTCACTATCCCACTCTCAAGAGATTGTTCTTGAAAGAATACATACGTGAGGGTGTGCTTTGGGGAGTAGCATCTCAACTCCAAAAAGCTGAACGCGAGGAAGGGGAGTCAATGAGAGACTTTATAAGTCGATTGAAGCATCTAAATTCTCGCTACACTCCCGACGAGCACTTCAATAATAACCAACTGCTCGATAGATTCATCCGAGGATTGCGCCACGAGGACATTTACAATGGCCTAGTCATTAGAGGTCTTACAACGTGGGAAGCAGTCACTGCCAATGCAATCCAGTTAGAAGACAACTTGATGATTGCACAGGTAAAAAGGTGTCTTCAGAAACAAAATCCGTTAGTTCACAAGTATCTGGGCACGAGCCAATGACAGTAAAACCTATTGCCAAGGAGCCCAAGATATCCGAAATGTCTGTGACCGACCTTACTAAGGCTCTCCAAGAATACTTTAGGGGTAATCGAGCTCCTCAGAATAGCCATATGTACCCAAGAAGAGAGCAACAATGGTGTTCGGTGTGCTTAGGACCACATAGCACGAGTGAATGTCCTACATTCAGAGTCAAATTCAATGGGAATTGCAATGCATGTGGTAAGTATGGCCATCAATCTAAAGATTGCCTAGTACTTAAGCGAATGTTGGCAAATCAGGCACCACTGGCCTGGTCAAACACACCTCAAGTACCCGCGCTAATGCCTGCACAACCGGTCGAGCAACCGTCACAGCACATAGTTCCAAGGAATCCGAATGTAGTCCAGTCTATGCCGTTACCACCGCCAGTGCTAGGACCACAACCTCCACATCCAAGGATTACCTCAATAAACCAGATGGGTTGTGAGTCACATAGTGCGTGTGGGGATTATGAAGAGGAGATAGACCCCACTGCTCCATATGGGATTGATACGTTTGAAATGATTCCCCAGTACTACATGGAGGATCATTTCGGGCAAGTCAAGCCTGTATATCAAGCGGTTGCTCTCGCCACAAGAGGGCAAAACCTTAATACCTTGGCGAGGAGACCACCTCTTCAATGCTACGATTGTGATGGACCGCATCGTGTAGCGGAGTGCCCTAATAGGCTACAGAAGATCGCTACTCAAATGCAACCAAATCAAGGGAGCACATCGGGAATGCCGGTACTTACATGTAATCGTTGTGGCATAGATCATTTGATCGCTCAATGTCCACATAATCCTAATGCACCCAAGATTACGCCATTGAATTTGGTTGAGGTCACCAACCAAGCACGAGGAACCACACCCGTTGTACCCGCGAATGTAGTTACACGGTCAATGCTTCAAAATCAAAACTACATTCTTGAAGAGAGGGATACTGCATCAATCACTCAGGCAAAGAAAAAGAAAACACGACGATAGAGATCGATTAATGCCACGAGCTCCAAGCCCAGTTCAAAGACTAACATAGGGACAGGAGACGACCCCGTGTATATGAATGATCCTGAAGATGATTCCGATTCAATAGAAACCATAGGGACCAAAGCCACTACCTTAAGGGAGGAACCCACTCGGAAGCTCAATGGAGGAGAATCAAGCGAGTACATAAATAAAGGAAAACAGAAGGAAACTTCCTCGGCCCCACAACCAAGTCAGTTAATGCCCTCTCAACCACCCAAACTGACTGAGACTCCCCAAGACAAGCCACGTGGGCCAAAACCCCTCAAGAAAAAGATTGGAACTTACCCAAACCCAATTGAGGAGATTGAACAAGTGCAACACTTAAGGGGTTTGGTGGAAGAAACACAAAGAGAA
This sequence comes from Cibotium barometz, assembly GCF_041138505.1. NCBI lineage: Eukaryota > Viridiplantae > Streptophyta > Polypodiopsida > Cyatheales > Cibotiaceae > Cibotium > Cibotium barometz. Next base: position 11,773,120 of record NC_141059.1, read on the forward strand.
CTGGAGCCAAACCCGAGAAAAATCAAAATTCCAGACACAATGTTTCCTACGCAAGTTCAGCCTCACAGGAACCATAAACCGTTAGCTATTCCTAGTATCATTCGGGAAGAAAGTGAGGATAGGACATCAGGAAGTGGACAAACACCCTTTTTGCTTGAAAGAATGTTTAGTGAGGGAATGCCTGACCCCATCGAAGAGGAAGTAATTCCATCTTCACCAGTCCCTAGTCAAGGGACGATATCTCGAAAAGTACCGTTGAATGTGTCTAAGCTAATGGATTTCATGTCCTCTGAAATCAGAACCACGATCATATCCAAATTATACGGAGATCCTGAGCTATTCTTAGCTCTTCGGGCATTTCTCAATGGAGAACTAAAGGCGGGGCTACCACAATTTGCAAATATGGATAGACCCGACACGCTTCAAGATGAAGGGGAACATTGGGATCTACAACCCAACCCAAATGAAGATTCGGTCGTTGAAATACCTGTGAACAAGTTGGGACAGTACTTTGAAGGTGATGAATCTAATGCCACCCTCCCCAAACTCACCGCTCAACCACCCAAACTGACTGAGACTCCCCAAGACAAGCCACGTGGGCCAAAAACCCTCAAGAAAAAGATTGGAACTTACCCAAACCCAATTGAGGAGATTGAACAAGTGCAACACTTAAGGGGTTTGGTGGAAGAAACACAAAGAGAACTGGAGCCAAACCCGAGAAAAATCGAAATTCCAGACACAGTGTTTCCTACGCAAGTTCAGCCTCACAAGAACCATAAACCGTTAGCTATTCCTAGTATCATTCGGGAAGAAAGTGAGGATAGGACATCAGGAAGTGGGCAAACACCCTTTTTGCTTGAAAGAATGTTTAGTGAGGGAATGCCTGACCCCATCGAAGAGGAAGTAATTCCATCTTCACCAGTCCCTAGTCAAGGGACGATATCTCGAAAAGTACCGTTGAATGTGTCTAAGCTAATGGATTTCATGTCCTCTGAAATCAGAACCACGATCATATCCAAATTATACGGAGATCCTGAGCTATTCTTAGCTCTTCGGGCATTTCTCAATGGAGAACTAAAGGCGGGGCTACCACAATTTGCAAATATGGATAGACCCGACACGCTTCAAGATGAAGGGGAACATTGGGATACCCAACCCAAATGAAGATTCGGTCGTTGAAATACCTGTGAACAAGTTGGGACAGTACTTTGAAGGTGATGAATCTAATGCCACCCTCCCCATTACTACCAAGGGATTAACTCTAAAGGGAATCCTTGATCGTGGTGCTGGAGTGAGCATTGTGACTAAAAACTGTTGGGAATCTATGGAGAGACCTCACCTCGAAGTCACAAACATAGTGGTTAAGATGGCAAACGGAACTATTGCTAAACCTATTGGAATGTTAAGGGACCTTAAGATCAAGGTTCTGGGATACAAGGTACGACATACCTTCATTGTAATGGATTTCTCCAAGCATCCTATGTCATATCAAATGATCTTAGGACGTCCTTTCATGAGGGAAGCACAAATGGTGCATGATTGGTCGAAAAACCATGTCTATCTACAATTCCAGGACTCTGTCATTCGAGTTGATCTTGAGAATGGTCGTGCACATCCTTTAGGAAGCAAGGTTATCATTGATAATCGATCGGATACCACTATTCACTCCGCCCCATTAAGGTATTACTATACATGCAAAAAAGAGACTGATGATGGGAAAGATTCTCCTTATATGGATGTCCTACCGGGTATGACTGAGTCGGATAACGTGGATTGGGTACACCTAGCGGCAACCATAGACACATGGGGAAATAGAGGCACAAGTTGGGTAACATCTGAGGGGCAAGATATGCCACCGTTAGTGCCAATAAACATGATAGGTGTTATGCACTTGACTCCTGATGGCGAGAAAGTGGCAAACTCCACTGACACTGAAAGTAGCGAAGACTCTGACTAATGCAACTCTGAGTATGAATCTCAAGAAGAAACTGACCCTGAGCCTGATGGGGGGGATGAATCAAATATTCACCCAAATGTGGAAGCAAGGTGCTCAAGGCCTAGGACAGTGACCTCCTGCAGTTCATCCGAAAGTGAAGATCGACCAAGTGAGTCTGAATCTGATAGAAACAAAAATCAAAAACTTGGTAAGAAGAAAACGAGACATAAGCGCCAACGCTATCGAGCTAATGTACGAACTGCAATAAACAAGAAGAGATCCACCGCAGAATGGCTTAGTTATGTAGGAGCCATTGATGCTCATCGGGAAGATAGCGGATAATTGGAGACAATACCTCCAAAGTGTCATGTGGTGTATTCCGCAACCTCATGACGTCGCCCAATTAGAAATCAAAGAGAAGTCGAAACTAAGTCGTACTGCAAGAAGGCGGCAAAACCAAGAGTTGGCTCAGCAACAAAAGGAAGCGGAATTAAAAGAAAAAAGCCTGGCACAACAAGAACCAGTAGACTTACACCCCGCACCCGAGCATTTCAAATCATTTACCACCACAGGGGAACGTAAAGTGGTCTACACAAAAGCCCAACGAACGCCTACCAATGGGAGTAGCGGTGTCTACGATGGCCCTGCGGTAGTTAAGGAGATAGACTTTGCAGATCCGGGTGAGGAGTCTAAACCAGTTTTTATTGCTCAAGACCTCACCAAGGCGGAAGAAGCTGCACTTACGAAGCTTCTCAAAGAATTCAAGGACATATTTGCTTGGACATGTCATGATATGAAGGGTGTTCCACCCTCGGTGGTGCAACACACGATTCCAATGATTAGCACTGCTAAACCAGTCCAGCAACGTCCCTACCCAATGAATCCTAAGTACGCAAAGATTGTACAAGAGGAAATTGAAAAGCTTGTAAAATGTGGATTCATATACCCTATTGAGCACTCAGAATGGGTTTCTCTGATAGTCATCGTACCAAAGAAGAATGGGAAACTCAGAGTGTACGTTGATCTCAAAAAGGTTAATGCAGCCACCAGAAGGGATCATTACCCCTTGCCATATTCTGAACATGTGTTTGAAAGAGTGGCAGGCAAGGAGGCATATAGCTTTTTAGATGGGTACTCGGGTTACAATCAGATCACAATTGCAGTCGAGGACCAAGCTAAAACAGCATTTATCACGGAGTTTGGAGTGTTTGCCTTTCGCGTCATGGCTTTTGGCTTGACCAATGCACCTGCAACATTCCAACGATTGATAAACACGGCCTTTAAGGAATATCTAAGGGACTTTTGTGAAGCTTTCTTAGATGATCTTTATGTTCATTCCTCTTGGGATGAGCACTTGATGTGTTTACGAAAAATATTTGAAAGGTGTAGATTATATCGCATCTCCTTGAATCCTTTCAAATGCCAATTCTGGGTTAAACACGGAGTTATCTTAGGGCATATAGTGTCCAAAAATGGGATTTCCACGGACGAGAGTAAAATCAAGGTCATTCTGGAACTGCCACCACCCACCAACTACAAGGGAGTCCAACGCTTTATAAGCCACGTTGGTTATTATCGAAGGTTTATTCTCTTCTTCGCCGAGATAGCTCGACCATTGTATAAGCTTCTCATCGAGTTTATTTGGACCGAAGAATGTGACCGTGCCTATGAGCTATTAAAGAAAGCCTTGGCGAGTGCTCCAATCTTGAGAATGCCTAACTGGGATTTACTCTTCCATGTGCATATTGATGCATCAAACTTTGCTATTGGGTGTGTGTTAACTCAACCTGGAGAACACAAGCTAGACTACCCCATTAGCTTTGCCAGTCGCCAGTTGAATGATGCTGAGATGAACTACACCACTACGGAGCGAGAAGGGTTGGCAATGATATATGCAGTAAGGAAATTTCGTTATTACCTCCTTGCCACCAAGTTTGTTTTCTATGTGGATCATCAAGCATTGTTGTATCTAGTAAACAAACCATGCTCCACAGGAAGAATCACATGATGGCTATTGATTCTTCTTGAGTTTGATTTCACTGTTGTTGTGAGACCTGGCAAAAAACATGTTATGGCTGATCATTTATCTCGCATACCTAATGGTGAGGCTCCTACGGGGGTTGATGATGACTTACCTGACACTTCCCTGTTCATGGTGGAGACAATGCCTGAATGGAGTGAGAAGATTGTTAACTTTTTGGTTAATGGCTTTCCACCCAAGGAGCTTCGTAAAGATCTAGCTCGAAAGCTAATCAAAGAATGCGAACCCTATTGCCTGATAGCCGGGACTCTTTATAAAAGAGGAAAGGATGACGTTCTTAGGCGTTGTGCCCGAGAGGATGAGTATCTATACATTTTGCAAGAGGCACATATGGGCGTAGCCGGTGGTCACTTCTCAGGAGACTTAACTGCGCGAAAGATCTTACAATCAGGGTATTGGTGGCCCACTATGTTCCAAGATGCATCACTCTTTGTGAAGGGATGCGATGAATGCCAATGATACAAGAAACCCCAGAGGAAAGATTAGATGCCTCTACATCCAATCAAAGTAAACCAACCATTTGAAAAGTGGGGTTTAGACTTTGTAGGTCCAATTAGCCCAGCGGCCCGAAACACACAATCTCGCTATATTATTGTGGCCACTGACTATATGACCAAATGGGCTGAAGCGAAAGCAACACGTAAGGCAGATGCAAGGACAACAGCCAAGTTCCTTTTTGAAAATATAATCACACACTTCGGTTGTCCTTTTGAACTTGTGAGCGATAATGGGACGCATTTTATAAATGACGTGATTAAGGAGCTCACAACAAATTTCATGATATCCCATCATAAATCTACTCCTTACTATCCGCAAGCGAATGGCCAAGCCGAGAGTACCAACATTTTGGTTATGCCTGCGGGTACCATGGAAGGGACTGTAAACTTAGGGTGCAAATGGATGATGGCCACCAAGCGCAATATCGATTGGGCAACTAGATGAGTCACAACGCAAGAACCAACACTAGGTCTGACCGCTCAAAATCCCGCACCTAAGTCATCCACTCAAATATTAGATAATGAAAAATCACAAAGCCCAGTGGCAAAACCATCTTTGATTGTTTGCCATCCCTCTAACGCTTTAACGCCAAGAGTGGAAACATGCAAGGTGGTCTCTAAGGTTCCGCTTACTATGCCAAAGAGTATATACAAATGGGTCCCAAAAGCTTCGTTAACAGCTACTTCCCCTGCTCAATCTCGTTCATCCACCAAGAAGCCTCGTAAAAGGAAAGCAGCTACCCACCCGAGAAAGGGCAATGTAATATCGCGATGGATCCCTAAAAAATTATTAGTAGCCCAAGGGTACTACGAGGGGAATGACCAGATTTGGGTCCCTAAACATAAGCTGAATCCCTCTACATCACCTGTAAAACCTTGCAAACCAATTGTTGCCACCCCAATGACAATTCAAGACCGTGGTAAGGGAAAGGTAATAGAGTGCTCCGCACCACTTCTTCCAGAGTTAGTTTGGATTCCCAAACGTTATAGATCATTACCACCTAGCTCAGGAAGGGGGGAGCCACATGAAGCTTCTAGCTCCTCATGCCAGGCACACACTCATATAGAAGTTTCTACATGCTCTACACCTACTCTTGTCAACACCCAACAAAAGACCGATGAGTCTACGCCTCCCCTTGTAATAGTATCGTCGGAAACCATTTCCTCCATTCGTCAATGGGAGCGTACACTACCATCTTTGCAATTGGATGTGGCCACAAGGGTCATAAAAAGCTATCTGCCCACATCACAACCTATGACCCGCTGGACAAATTGGTTCCAAGAGGCTGCAACATCATTGCAAATAATATGATCTACCCAAGGAAAGGGGGACATGTACTCACGCTCGACATTCTAATGCTTCCTCCTTAGCCTTCTCCCCTGACCATGTAATTGCCAAATTCAAGGGGATGTATATATATAGCTTCATACATTTTTTTTAAAAAAACAAAGAAAAGAAAAACAAAAAATAGTAAAAAGAGCAAGAGCACGTTAAGAGCAGAAATATCCGTATATACAATCAAGAACTAGATTGACCTGTCATAAACCGACTGATGCTATATCTGTGTTTGCAGATATGGCAGATGCACGATCATCATACACTTCATCCACTCCCACCTTTGATGAGAGGTATCATCTGTACCTTTCTCAGATATTTCACATGTGCTATCCTGTAATTGAAATTGAATGGGATCATATAGATGTACTAGCCAGGGAGGAAAATATTGAGGAATTAGAATGGCTAATTCGCTTATTGACCATGACTGACCCCTACTCCGTAGAGGACATATCCCCGATAGCCCAATGCTTTCCTTTTCCACAAGATGACTATCCTCGCATGGTTACATTCTTGATGAGTTTATGTGGATGGGAAAATGAAAAGGAAATATCTGACAATGATGAATGGACGGATGAAACTCATGGCACTACTGAGGTTGACTTTATTTGTTTGGATGATGCGGATAGAGGCTTAGCCTTAGGGTTAGAGCCAAGACTCTACAACATCCTCTTACCGTATCCTCTTCAGTAACTTGATCTCCAATTTCAGGTGTAATTCTTCCATGCCCACTCTCTTTAATTTTTTACTGTTCAATTAATTGCATGAACTATAATGCATGACCACATGGAAATTGTCAATGTACTACTTAGTTTTTGAAGTTGCCTGACGTGCTAGTGTAAATCATTAATGAGCTTAACCTTATTGGATATATTCCTGAGAATGCATGACGTCTTTAGTTAACCTTGGAATATGATTGTCTTAGGTCTAGGGTCAAACCATCTTAATGTTTGACACCTGGCCATGTGTGTGTTGACCTCTAGGACATAGCTTTTACCCCTTTGTCGAAAGGATGCAAGACAAATTATAGTTCAGGAGCGAAGATCAAAAGAAATCATTAAAAAAAAAAAAGAGAGCTTACAATAAATGGCAATAAAAGTCTATGATGTGCTTTAATGTTGGCCTATCGCCTTATTGATTCTTGGTAGGCGAGAAGTATTCTACTCCACATCGATGCCTTGGTTGGTAGGGGGTAGCCTTGCCTAAAGTGAGCTAATAGATTCCTGGATAATGCCTTGTGTTAAACATGGTACCAGGATCGATGTTAGTTTTGCCTTAGGAAGGTCGCTATTGAGTGTAAAAATTGTCACGTGCATAAAAAAATAAAGGCAAAAGGCTCCTGTAACTCTGATGTTTCTTGTGTCCCTAGGCTCGTGGTAACTACTTGTTCTTAGAGTAGACACAGTGTGGTCATCTGTTTATTTATTAAGCTTGGTTATTTTCCTTGACTTAGGCCAGTTATTATAAACCTTGATTAACCTTTGACACCTTGCTAACTCTTGATTTACTTTCAATAATTTTAAACTCCTGTTAATTTGCTATACTAGCTCATTCATGTGACCCTTAAACTAAGTTCTCATAGCAACATCCATTGTGGTCTAACATGCTTGAATTTATACACTTTATATCTTTTGAATTCCAGCATACCTTCACTCTACTTCCCTGTTTTGCAGACGGTCCACCACAACAACCCTATCGAGCTTACCATACCATAGCTTCCGAGGATGGAATCTACATCAGGAAGGGGGGCATGTTAACCCATGGCGGACATTGAGACGTACTATGTTTTACGTCATTAATTTAAATATTCTGAGTCATGGGCCGGGCTTGTCGGCACCATATGTTAAGGATAAAGGGATTGGGTGATCGCCGATGAGAGGCGCACCTTGAATATCAGTAGGATAAGGGTTAGGATTGGCCGGCCATGTATGGGCGCCCAAGTGTGAACGACCAAGTCACCTATAAGAGTCAAATGTAACCCTAAAATCCTCATTCTCATGTGTTGTGAATACAAGAGTGCTCTTGCCTTATCTCTTTGGTTTCCTTCTCCTGCGTGTGTGAGAGAGAGAGAGAGAGAGTGAGAGAGCGATCGAGCACTGTGTAGCGGCACGGCGGCAGAGAGGCGACGGCGGCTCCTTCTTCACTGCTGCGACGCGGGAATCCTTCAAGGCGGCGGTTGAGCAGTGAGTGACACACCCTTTGCATTCTGTTTGAGCTTCCTTCCCTGGTTGTATGCTTGCACCCATTCACGGCTCGCATACGGTGTCCCCAGCTACGACCGATGCGGCAAAAGCGCACAGCATCCCATTGTGCATGTTGGTAAGGTGTCATTGTCTACACAGGATGGCAAAATGTACTTGTTGGAAGATGTACTTCATGTTCCAAATATTACAAAGAACCTCGTTTTTATTAGACAGATGGTTGAGTACGGTGTGCAAGTGAGGTTTAATCCTCAAGGATATTTTGTGGAAGACTTCAAAAATCAGTGTTGCTTGGTTGTAAAGGGTAGTAGAAATGCTACGTAGGATGTTTACTTTAGATGTGAACATGCCGCCTGAGGTAAAGGCAATTATATTTGCGCATGGAATAGGTGTCATTGCAGATATTGACATATGGCACAAGTGCATCGGTGATGTGAATACACATCGGGACTAAAGTCTATGCAGGCCCAAAATATTGTTGTAGGTTTGCTAAAGTTTTAGGTTGATGGTATGCATAAATTATGTGAAGCATGCCAACTTGGTAAGCAGGGCCCTTTTTCATCTCGTACAATGCCTTCTTCAGCCTATAAACTTTATTTTTTGATCAGGGCATCTCAAACTCTAGTGGTTGAGCTACATATACCTCCTTCTTGAGATGCCAGTTCATAAATGTTGATTTAACATCCATGTGAAAAACTAGTCACACTATTTATGAGTAGCCAAGGCCAATTACCGCCTTGATAGCTATCATGTGAGCATTAGCTATCAAGGTGGTACTTGGCCTTGGTTGCTCATAAATAGTGTAGTTTTTCACATGGATGTCAAATCAACATTTCTGAATGGGCATCTCAAACCCTAGTGATTGAGCTACATATACCTCCTTCTTGAGATGCCCGTTCAGAAATGTTGATTTGACATCCATGTGAAAAACTAGCCACTATTTATGAGCAGCCAAGGCCAAGTACCGCCTTGATAGCTATCATTTGAGCTATGGGAGTAAAGGTTTCAGCAAACTCAAAACCCTCCACCTATGAAAATCTCTATGCAACCAACCTAGCTTTGTATTTTCCAAGTAAGCCATTAGCTTTATACTTAGCTTTCTAAACCCATTTGGTACCAATTACCTTTCTATTTGGTGATCGGTCAAGTAGCTTCCAAGTGTTGTTCTTTATGATGCTATCATACTCAGACTGCATTGCAGCTTTCCACTTTGGATGTGCTAAGGTTTTGTCCAAGGTGACTGGCTCCTTCACTGTTTCCATTATCTCAGCCCCATAAAGGTCATGTTGATAATGAGATTAGATGCTCTTCTCTGCTCCTCTAGTTTGTTTGATCTACGTGGTCCATCCGCTAAAGATTCTAGCATCTCAGGTACTGGGTTGCGCTCATCAAAGTGCTATTGTGTCCATTTTGGAAGTGGCTTTCCATGTGGTGGTTGGTGTGGTGTGTGAAAGTCTTCATTCTCTGAAAACTCCTCCTTCTTAAGAGTAAATTTGGCTTGTGGGTTGGGCTCATGGTGGATTATTTCTCCGGTTGATGAGGATAGAGTGGATGGACCTATCTCCTCCACTAAGTGTGGCTGCTCCACAAACACCACATCTCGACTAGTGATTATCTTCTTCACCTTTGGATCATAGAGTTGGTAAGCCTTTGACTCTTGACTATATCCAGGAAAGATACACTTCTTGTTTTTGGCGTTAAGCTCCTTTCTGGATGCATCTGGTATATACACATAACATTCACAACCAAATGTTCTAAAATGAGACATTGAAGATCTCTTACCAGAGTAAGCCTCTTGTGGTGTGATACCCTCAAGCGCCTTTGTGTAGCTTCGATTGAGGATGTAAACTATTGTGCTTACTACTTGAGCCTTGTAGTCCTTTCCCTTTTAGCATGCATCAAGCTCTAGAGGAGTCTTTTCTCTATTGTTGCTCTCCTGTGGAAATGCTCTCCTATAGAAATGCTCCATTGCACTGTTGCTTGCCCATCATGCAAGCCTCACATGGTTCCTACAATTGTGAAAATGTAAGAAAATTAGCTACTACCATTTCCTTTTTCTACACTCCTTCAGCACTGCAAATTCGATGTGACCAAATCACTCGTGCCAAAGCCTGCTCATGCTCTTATCTACAGTTGTCATTTGTAAGGGCACTCAGTTAATACAAATTATTATGCCTTACTCCTTTGCCGACTAACTTACCAACAACATCTAGAATTTTTACTTCATATTTCTTGGAGCGTACTTCACGTCCACAATCTCTCATGCAGAGCAATTTACAGGAAGTTCCTCTTGATTTGAGGTACATAGAGTACGTCTCATAGCTTCTTCTCTTCACTTGTATAGCTGCCACAAAAGAGATGTTTCCAAACCCTTCAGATAGACATTTAGCATTATTCCTAACAACAACACTGATGGGTTCTTGCAGAGGTTTCCAGAAACTATATCAACCCTTTTTACTAGTCATGTGTTGGGATGCTCCACTATCCAAAGTTCATGAACCACCAACAGCTAGAGCTTGAGCAGATGAGCATACTTTTTTCTTTAATGGTGATCCAAAGTTCCAACTCGGTCTTAGCATTGTTAAACTAACTCCTTTCCCTTCTATGAGGACTTTAGGGTGCCATTCTTCTTGTTAGCTTGCTTCTTTCTGTAGTCTTTGACAACATGACCCTTCTTGTCACTCACAGTAATAGCAGCTCCTTTGAAACTTCTTCTTCTTTGGCTTCTTCTTCTTGTCATCAGAAGATGTCATGCCTTTGCCTTTAGAGGTGGTACTCTAACCTGAGTGTTTAGTACCACAATTGTACTTTAGAGGTGGTACTCTAACCCGAGTGTTTAGTACCACAATTGTACTTTTGTGGAATTCGAATGCACCTCCGGGCTAGTTCCTCACTAGTCTTTAGCCTCCGATGCCTTAGTTGTGTATTGAATTAGAGTAAGAATAGAATCACTTATGCTGGCGAATAATGGCACAAAGTGCATGAGTGTTGCATCTCTTTCATGTCTAAAGAAGTGTAGCATTATTTGGTGGAAGTATGTTCATGTTGTTGTTGGGTTCTGGGGTTTCCACTGGTTCTACATCCGCTCCTAGAACAATTTTTAGAAGCTCATAAGAGTCTAGAATGGCAGTGATTTTGAATTTCCAGAAAGTGTAGTTTGTTCCATCAAGCTTGCCTTTTGTGAAGGCTAGTGATGAATGCATAGGACTAGTGCAGCATCACAACAACCAAGCTAGAAGTCATCACTCATAAACTTTATGCAATACTTATGGTAAAAGCACCTAAGCTTTGATACCATATAAGAATATAGGACAGTGAAAAGATAGATAGTAAAACAAAGTGCAATAGATAGAGAATTTAAAATTTCAAGATAGGTACAATGTGATGGTGCTATCCACCCATGCACTCTCAAGTAGAGTTTAGATGGTGATCTAGGCAGACTTTGGATAGAGAAAGTAATGAACCCATACCATCGGGGTCGAGAGCTCCCACTCCCAGGCCCTAGTTAACACTTGCACCCTTGGATCATCTCTTAACCATCAATGGTCACAATAACGACCCCATCGGCATGTAAATCGGGATTCCTGCCAAAGACACCTCCACTAATGGCTTCTCCTCATAATGGGGGTTTTTATAAATGTGCACCAAATATAGATGTGAGATACATGTGCTGGGAGGTGGGTATTGATTGAGTGTATACTAACACCACCCCCTCAATGTCTCCCTGAAGACAGATTATGTTCTTAGCCCAACGCTAAGTCGATGAAGATGCCAAGTGAGCTGATGAGCCTTGGTGGTGAAGATGTAGTCACAATTCTAGTCTGTAGAATAGTACTCCAACTCCACTATCTCATCCTCAATCAGTTCTCACATATAGTGATATTGAATCTCAATGCGCTTTGTTCGAGCATGAAATATAGGGTTCTTGGCAATAGCCATGCAACTTTGGTTGTCGCATTACAAGGCTGTAGTCCCACTAATCTAAACTCCCATGTCTAGTAAAATCCTCCTTAGCCATACTGCTTCACAAGCAGTAAAACAAGCTGCCTCTTGTTTGTAGTTAACTTCTGTGAAAAAAAGTACCACTATAGGCTGCTTCTTGCTGGTTTAGTTAATGCTTGTACCCCTAACCATCTCCTAATCATATGTACGTGACAAAGACACAGAGAATGCATGTGAGAGAGAGACACACAAATATGCGTCTATATGAGAGAGTCGCACATAAACACATGCACGCAGGCATATACAAACACACACACCACACATAAAAACACACATGCACACACACTCTCTCACGTACTCTTGCATATATATACATATACATAGATGCACACACATATGCACACTTATGTACGCACACACATATGTATGCACATATGCATATATGCATACAAGCAAAACTTTATGCCTCAACATGAGGGTCACGTACTTGAAAATAAGTGGTGGTGCCTAGGCTTGTGCTCGTTTTTTAACCCTAGAGGCTAGATATCTATTTTGTTTCGCGGCAACACGGGATCGCTTGGGCGTGCCCTAAGAAATAAAAAGAAAGTGTGGGCTTATTGTCTGTGTAAAACATTGTAATTGTTGCTGACGTTGTGGTGGTTTTGAAGTCTCCGAGAAGAAGGTGGGCTATGGCGAGCTCTGCAGGCGGAGGGGGACCGGGCAGCATCAGTAGCGTGAGAGTGGTGGTGGGGGGCGATGGCGGAACGGGCAAATCCAGCCTCATCATCGCCGTGGCCACCGACTCCTTCCCCAGCACTATCTCTCCCGTCTTGCCCCCTACCCGCCTCCCTCCCGATTTCTACCCCGACAGAGTCCCCCTCAACATTATCGACACCTCGTCCAGGTCAAATCCCGAGCCCTTTACTGCGTTTTCTTAATTATCGTTCCCGCTTTAATCGTGTACTTAACCCGGTTAACTTTTAAGACAAAAATTTGATTGTGTTTCCTTAATTCTTCGTTTCGGTACGTAAAACCTCATCAGGGTCTCCATTTCTGTGCTTAGATACGTGTACTTTACCAGAGCCTCAGGGTTTAACCTTAATCTGATTCGAAGCCATAATTATCGTTCCCGTGCTTAACTTTAATCGTGTACTTAACCCGGTTAACTTTTAAGACAAAAATTAGATTGTGTTTCCTTAATTCTTCGTTTCGGTACGTAAAACCTCATCAGGGTCTCCATTTCTGTGCTTAGATACGTGTACTTTACCAGAGTCTCAGGGTTTAACCTTAATCTGATTCGAAGCCATAATCAGAGGCAGACCTCACTTTTCATTCAACCCTAATCACATTGCTGAGGTGTCCATTCATTTCTATATTTAACCCTAATCACATTGCTAGGTTTCCAACCATTCCTTTACTTAACCCTGGTGATACTGTTCTCGGTTTCCTTTCAGTGCTATACAGTCCTGTTCAGATCTTAGGGTCCCCAATCGTCATGGTTGTCAGTCAACGCAGTGCAAATCGAGGCTGTTCAACTGGGGTTATGCTACCTGATGCCAACTCCTTAGCTGTTCTGGAACAGTCTAACACAAAGCTGACGATGAAAGCCCGATTTGAGCTAGGTTCCTGAGATGCTGCCGTGCTGACAGGATTGGTTGTGGGCTGACCATTTTCCCAGGTGGAAAATGGATCACTGCCAATGCCATTCCCCAGTTTCCGGGGGGTATGGTCTGTCTCCTGAGGGCCATTCGCCAATTCATTGTGACTCTAATCAGGCTTTGAGGGCAGCTTCCCCTGTGATTTGAAGGGTTTCTATTAGTTTCTAGCATGCTGTCATTGCAGTACCTTACTCTTTTTTTGCATGTCCATTTTTTTTTAACTGTACGTTATTGTTGGCTTGGCAGACCAGAGGACAAAGGGAAGCTGGAGGCAGAGTGCAGAAAGGCTGATGCAGTCGTGCTCACATATGCATGTGATAGGCCAGAAACTCTCGACCGTCTATCTACTCACTGGCTGCCTGAACTACGACAACTTGGTGTAAGTGCTTTTTTTGGGGTTTTTTCCTGCCACCACACTTGTAATTCAGTAATATTGTGCTACTGGTATACTGAATTCAGATTGTTGATTACAGGTGAAAGTGCCTGTTATCATAGTGGGTTGTAAGCTGGATCTTCGCAGTGATCACCAGCAGAGTCTCGAGCAAATGATGACACCTATCATGCAAGAATTTAGAGAGATAGAGACTTGCATTGAATGCTCAGCTTTAAAACAAATTCAGGTGTGCTTGTCTGTGTGTGGTTGAAGCTTTAGTTTTGAGATACATAAGGAAGTAAGCAAAATGGTTTGGATAATATTGGCATGAATTGGCGCTTCAACAAGGGATGTATTAGCCAGAGAGAAGAAAGGAGGAGGGTGAAGGAAGAGATTGAGAAGAAATAGAAGAGGGAAGGAGCAAAGAGGAGGTGGATGAGAAGAAAGAAAGAAAGAAAGTTATATTAACATCTACGGAAGACCCCAAGGGCCTATGAGACCAAGAGTAATACAATGGTACCATGGATATGCTGAGCCATGGAAAACTGAAAGAAAAAGTAAAATGAAAACATCTAACAGTACATGTGATCAACAGATGATCCTGTGTAGAGTGAGATATGCTGTGATTAGCTAATGACTATACCCGCCTCGGCCAGAACCGATTTGATGGTGGAGTGAATGTCCTGTCTCTATGATGGGAGCGTGTTCTGTCGGCGGAGAACCTCACGAATCTATCTCTGTGTGGTGGAGGGTCTTGATGCTTTGGGTCGGGGATGTCTGGTTCGTAGAATGGATTGAGCTCTCTCGCTAAGAACTCCTATGGGCCGTGGAGCTGGAGCGTGGGTATAGGTAGGTGGTGGGCTCTGATGTCGTAGTAGAGGAAGTGTTGTGGGCAGGGATTTCAATGTGGATGTGTGTACCACAAAGAAATCTGAGATGGCCCTCTGTAAGGTGTCCTGTCGGAGCCTGGGCTGTCTCTCAGCATGCTACCTCAACACTACATTCCTGAGTCGTCTGAGCTCCATCAAGTACATGCCCAATCACCTCTGATCCTCAAATTGTATCACCCGTGTGAGTGGTCCGAATCCCTCTCGGAAGAGGTGTTGAGAAATGTAAGTCATTTGACCTATACATGACCTAAAATGGTGGTGTAGAAGGGAATTTGTTGAGATTGGCGGTGTTTTGGTGGCGTTTGTTGTTGTTGTGGATATGGCTCCCTCCTGCACGAACAAGGAGGACAAGCTTGATGGGACAAATTATGCTCATTGGAAGCTGAATCTGTGGGTCTGGCTTATTCATAAGGGTATGTGGGAGATTGTTCAGGATAGTGAGAAGATGCTTGAGCGTCCTTTGACACTGAGGAGACGTTGAACCAAGGATCAGGAGGATGAATTCCTTGCGGAATTACAAGATTGGGAGGATCATGATTCAAAGGTGCACTCGGTGCTTGTGCGGACCGTTACAAAGGTCTCACCGGCCGTGCAAACTCTCGCTAGTGCACATCAAGTTTGGTCCTAGTTGGAGGATCTCTATGCACGAGCTTCCGCGATGAGGGCAATTACTCTGCAAGAACAATTCTACATTTGGTATTTTTTTTGGTAGTTTGATGTAGTCGTTTTTAATGAAGGCCAAGGTTATACATGACCAATTGCTGGCAATGGGTGCAGCCTTGTCCTCTACACAGTTGGCTGCACTTATCCTTACAAAGCTTCCTCCAGAGTACGATGTGGTTTCTCAGGCTTTGCGGTGCCAGGTCACAGAAAGCAAGTCGGACAGCTGAGCTCCCTTCTCTTGGAAGAAGAGTCCATCCTCGTTTCACAAGGTAAGGTCAAGATGTCTCTTAATGGTCAGAATCAGGCAATTTCTATAGTGCAGAAGAAAGGTCCGAGCCGGTGTTGCTCATGTGGGAAGAAAGGACATTTGTCCAAGGACTACTTGTCCAAGAAGAAGGACAAGGGCAAGGGCAAGTCTTCATCCTAGAAGAAGGGCAAAGACAGTGATTCACATGCTTGCAGTGACTCATCTAGGGCTCCTAGGGTGTGTCCGGCCCGAGATGGTGTTCTTCTCTAGTCATACAGATAGTTTCCCCCCATATGCTTCCAACCAAAGGAGGCTTGTGGGTAGGAGAGGGGGTTGTTAGCAGCTCCATTTTTTGGTGCATGGGAATTGTAAGTCGGAGTTACAAGCATGGAAAATCTGGCAAGACAAGGTTAGCTTTGGTAGCTATGGATTGATTGCTTTTCAAATTCATTGCTCGGTGTAGCAGAGATTATGGACTAGATGTGTTCCAAGTTTTGGGACGTGATGTGTTCACAGTTCACTGTTGGGAGATTATGGGTGTCGACAACTCATCATTCTATACTTGGGAGTTCACTGCACGTTGGGAATTTGGAGCCAAGCATATTTCTTTGCTGTTCAGGGTGGCATTTTGTTTGGAGGAGCCAGGTTGGCAGGTGCTCTTCCCAAGGTGTTTTCGATATCTACAGAACTGGAGTGTCCATGGTTGCATCTTTATTAGGTTATCTTCTTCAAACTTTTGCACACTGAGCTGGAGAGGGGGTGTTAGAATTTGTGCATCTCTTAGTGTGGGAACTGGCCTTGTATAGGCGCATGTGTATTTTTTTCTCTCACCATTTATAGGTAATGGAGGATTTATAGGTCGTGGGATATTCATGTGAGTAGGGCAATCATGTCCTATGCCTATTTAAAGGCCCCCATTGTACTCATCCTTTCCAAACACATTGTAACGCCAGCTCCTGGCTATGTATTGCCATCGTAAACCTCTTGGTAATTAATCAAGGTGATCTTGTCCGCTCTCTCTCTATCTCTCTCTCTCTCTCTCTTTCATTGTTCACGCTTTCGTGTGTTCACGCTACACATGTGGCATCCAAGTGCGGGATGTACATAAGGGCTTGTTACATGCATTGAGGTTGATCATGGTAACGTACAACAGGGCCTTCTTTATACCTTTATGTGGTGAGATCTTAAGCATCCAATCCGCAGAGTAGAGAGAGAGGAGAATAGAAGAGAAGTAGAGGACACAATATTGGGTTCCAATTACCCATTGAGCCCCCCCCCCCCCCCCCCCCCCCCTTCCCTTTTGCAAGGAGGAGTTATTCACCTATATTAATTCTTTGGAGAATTGCGATCTGACTACCCAATGCAAGGACGAGGAAGATCACCATCATTTATCAGTCGTCGACTCCACCCCTTGCACACAGCAGCAGCCCGACTACATACAGCCACATCATCGACACTCTTGCAGTAGTGTTTCTGTCCCTATTGCTATAGCCACATCAACAATACTCTGCTCTCTGGCAGCACACATCTGCCCCCAGTCTTACTTAGCAACATTGCATTCATAGTTGCCAGGAAACGCGTTTCCTTCAGGGTAGGATACATGGAAACGTTTCCTTGTAGGAAACGTGTTTCTTTTATGCATTTTTTTTGACTTGTTTTTTTTTTTGCCCCAAATCCAACGTCTAAAAATTTTGACTATTTTGATAAAGATGTTTCTCTTGTAAATTGTTACAACTTACATGTAGGCTTCAAATTCATGTTTCCATATATTCTATGCATTCAGTGTTATTTTTACATATTTTATACAGTATATATTTGAAATTTTGTACATGCAAAAACTTGTAAGTAGGAAACTTGTAGGAAACTCTGGGTTGATTTTACGTAACCCATTTGAAACGTGTTTGAAACTTTTAGTAAACCCGTTTCAAAAACAACCCCCTAACTATTGAGCTTGTTGCCTTGACTTCGTCTTTGCTTCTTCGCTGGTCTACTACTGAGTCACCTCACATTAGAGGGCCTCTTGTACTAGATTACTGTCACGTGCACACCCATCAGGTGTACAAGTGGCATGGCATCATCAAGCATTAAACAGGATATCTAAGTATTATTCAGGCATAGGCATATATCAGCATAAGCATGTATATGGGGGTGTTTCAGCACCAACATCAGTACCTTAGCCTTCATAAGCATATAAGGCATTTAGTTGCATCAGGTCGGGGTTGTTAGCACCAGCCGACATCACATGATGACCAGCCGACAGCACATTATGGGCAGCATATTCAGCATATAAGTCATCATTCCTACCTCCTACATAGAGGGAAGCCGGCATCGAAGGGTGGACCTCAGCATTGGAGCAAGGAACAGTCCTCATCTTCAGCATTCAGCCCATCCAGCTCATCCCGAGAAGGATCTCCATCTAGGACAGCATCATAGATCTATTTAGATCTCATTGTAAACCCATTCATCTAATATAGCTGCATTGCATTGCATTGACACTATTTGTCTATCTCTTAAGCATCATTAAGTGAAGTTTAGTTAGCCTAAGGTTGTGTTTACGACGGTCAATCCCTCACATGTCACATTGGTATCAGAGCGTTACAGGGTAACCAGTCTTAGATCATTTTCATTCCATCAGTCATTCAGTCAGACATCATGTTAATCGCTTCCGCACAGTTAAACCTAGTTCTCAAAATCTTGCAGGCCTCCCTTAGGGATTTTCCCTTAGGTATGCATTAGTAACCCATCCATCTGCATTCTTGCACAACATATAGGGTTGCACATGGCTTGCATAGCAGACATCTTAGTAGACAGTCTTGCATCTGCAAGGCATACATGTTTACCCATGAATTCTCTGGGAAAGAATGACATCCATCATCAAAGGAGTGCATAAAGTTTTGGTCTTCAACTGGCAGCAGCAGCAGGGGGCTCTCTTCCACAGAAGAAGACGGAAGTTGGCTCCAACATCGCCTCAGAAAGTTCAGAGTTTCAGGAACGACGGAGATGGTAGGTCAAAGGATTCCACAGACAGGTCAAGGGTGACTCAGGTATTTCCAAGCAGTTTTAGCAGCATTTGCCATTCAGTTCCCGCAGTAGACAAGTCTTTGGTTCAAAGGATTCAACTCCTACAGTCGACCTCAATCCCGGCAGAAGAAGTCAGAAGGGGGCAGTGGTTTCAGTGGAGAAGGATCACCAGAGGAGTCGAAAGTTTGCCAGGTATACCACCTAGCAACAGTTTAGCAAAGGGGAATGTCACGTGCACACCCATCAGGTGTACAAGTGGCATGGCATCATCAAGCACTAAACAGGACATCTAAGTATTATTCAGGCATATATCAGCATAAGCATGTATATGGGGGTGTTTCAGCACCAACATCAGTACCTTAGCCTTCATAAGCATATAAGGTATTTAGTTGCATCAGGTCGGGGTTGTTAGCACCAGCCGACAGCACATGATGACCAGCCGACAGCACATTATGGGCAGCGGACAGCCTTCAGGGCATTTATGGCAGGTCGTGAGCATTGAGGAGCTGGCCGAGAGCGGCAAGGCTGGCCGACCAGCATCATGTTCGCATATATATATAGAAGCACATCCATTCAGTCCAGCATATCTCAGATCAGCAACGCATTGATCATCCTCTCCTCAGCGTTTCCTTCTTAGGCAACAAGGAGAGCATCAGTTCGTCATCTGTTCAGCATCAGTACATCAGCGTTTCAGTGTACAGATAGCATCGCATTAGTTCCAAGCATTCCCTTCAGCGTTTCCTTCCCAGGAGACAAGGGAAAGCCAGTGGGACAGCAGTTCATCCAGCATATAGTCATCAAATCAGCATATTCAGCACCATAGGCAGCATATTCAGCATATAAGTCATCATTCCTACCTCCTACCTAGAGGGAAGCCGTCATCGAAGGGTGGACCTCAGCATTGGAGCAAGGAACAGTCCTCATCTTCAACATTCAGCCCATCCATCTCATCCCGAGAAGGATCTCCATCTAGGACAGCATCATAGATCTATTCATTGTAAACCCATTCATCTAATATAGCTGCATTGCATTGCATTGACACTATTTGTCTATCTCTTAAGCATTATTAAGTGAATTTTAGTCAGCCTAAGGTTGTGTTTACGACGGTCAATCCCTCACATGTCACAATTACATTCAGCAGTATACATACATACATTCATTCATCATTTTCATGTTGTGTTGATTTGCTCTGATCTCTCGCACATTTGGTTCTTTCGTCCTTTTGCCTTCAAACTACTTTAGCTTATCTTCTTCCGATATGCCCAATTACTGGGCCATGGTAATGACCTTGTTGGAATAGGTCAAAACAGGGGAACCACCATGAGTGAGTTTATAAAACTCGTCCTCAAGATTTGGTCATATACTGCGGTGGAAGAAAACGGGCCTTGAGATCAGCCACGAAGTAGCCCCATCAAATTGGAATTGGCCTGTGAGGGGGTCTGTGTGAAATTGTGACCAATGCTGCCACCTAGTAATAGCTTCCCCAGTGAGTTGGGGTGCTGCCACATGGACTTTGTCTTGTGGATCTGTAATTTTAGCTAAGGAAGGAGACTTATTTGCGGATTTTACTGCTGAAGACTTTCTAAATGAATGATGATGAATTGATGCACTTGCATTTATAGTCCTAGGTGGAACTGGTTGGTCAGCTCTTGATTGGACAAAAATGCTATATAATAGCATTTGATCTTGGAACTAGTGACTACAGCTAGTTATGCAACGATTCGTAGCTCGCTGAAGCTCCCGCCTCCACCCTGCACTGCGCGCCCGCCTGTTCGCCCCCCCTCCCTCTGTCGCCTGTTCGCCCCCCACCTCTCCGCCTGTTCGCCCCTCCACCCCCCGCCTGCCATCGCCCCCTTCTTCTCGCCGTTGCGCCCCCTCCTGCCTCGCTGCTGCGCCTCCCCCCTCCTCGCCATTTCGTCCCCCCCCTCCTAGCCGCCTCTTCGTCTATTCGCCCCCCCCCCCCCCCTCTTCGCCTGTTCGCCCCCCCTCCCCTTTGTCGCCTGTTTGCCCCCCACCTCTCCGCCTGTTCGCGCCCGCCTCCCTTCAGCAGCGCCCCGCCTCCCCTCCCTTTCGCGTTGTTGCCGCCCCCCCCTTAGGGCTTCTCCTTCGTTTTCGCCCCCTCCCTCCTCTTTCGTGCTGTTTTTCATCCCCAGGGGGTTTTGTTTTTCTTCATTTTCATCCGGTCTTCCGCCTCTTTGTGTGCAGCCCGCTTCTTGCAGGTTTTCCGCTTTCGCCTCGCCTTCGCCTGAGCTTCAGACTCTGATGGAGACTCCTCCCGCCTCGCCTCAGAGGGACTCATCCGCAGCCCCCTCGCCCGCCCCCGAGGACATCCCCATCAGGCTTTCTCTTTCGCCGGAAGAGGAAGCGAGCCTCACCGCAGAGGTGGAACGCCTCCAGGCTCATTCCACCATCTGTCGTATAGTCGGCACTCGCCCCAGCAGAGGGGAGATCAGGGATCTTCTTCAGGCTCGCCTTCTTGCAGATGTGGGCAAGATCCTGGATGTACAGCTCCTAGGCCGGGGCCATTATCAGATCGAGTTCGAGGCCGCCCAGAGCGTTGCCAAGGTCCTTGCCACGAGTCCTCTGGACATCAGGGGTGCTCGGGCTTTCTTCAGACCTTGGCAGCATGGATTTGACCCAGCAGCGGCGGAGCAGGGAGAGCGCCTCTTCCATATTACAGTTTGTTTCCCTGGTCTCCGCCGGGAGCATCTTCCGCTCCTCTCCAGGCTCGGTACTAGAGACGGGCCCCTCAGCAGCTTCAGTGGTGGCCAGAGCAGCTGGGCTACCTTCGGTCAGAGTGTTGGTGTCTGACATCTCCTCCCTTCCTAAGGTCATTCAGCTACCTAGGATAGGGGGGGGTGGATAGATCAGAGAGTGGAGTTCTCGGGGCTCCCGAACCAGTGCTTCATTTGCAGGCAGGTCGGTCATCTGGCCAAGGCCTGCCCTCGCAGGAGACCTCGACCCTCACCACAGCAGCAGGCTACTGATGGCCCGCCCACAGATTCGGCTCGGCAGGCTGCGTCAGGGACGCTTGCTCAGGCCACAGAGACCTCGGAGTGGCAGCCTGGACAGGGGCGCCGCCGAGGGAGACAGCCACAGCAGCACGCCCAGAGACCGCTGCAGCAGCAGCCACAGTCTCAGCCTCACTGGGTTCCCGTGAGGAACAGCTTTGCTCCCCTTCAGGAGGAGACCCCTGCAGCGACCGAGGACCAGGAGATGCCAGCTCCCCCTCCTTCACCCCCCCCACCCCCGTCCCCTCCCACCGCCTCGCTTCCACCTTCGCCTCCTCCCGCCCCCGCTCCGGTTTCGGCAGCGGCTCCCTCTCCACCTCCTTCGCCTCCCCCTCCTCCCCCTCCGCCCGCCTCACCTTCCCGGGAGACCCTGGCAGTTCCCTGGCGCTCACCTGCAGTCCGGAGAGCGTTGAGCACTGACCTCGCTCGAGCATCACAGAGGAGACCTATGCCGATTAGGGCCTCACGGATTTCATCTATCCGCAGTCGGCTGAGTCGCCTTGGCATTAGACAGCGCTCGGAGGCCTTTGATTATACCTTTACACGGCTTTTTGGAGCAGAGGGCCCCCATGAGCCAGCACCCATTCAAGTTCATGTAGTGATACCTCCGGCCCGCGGGGAGGAGGCACTAGACTCAGCGGTGGCCTTCTCGTTCCCTCTATGTGGACCTTGTGATCGGGAGTGGACTCTAGAGCTCGCTCTCAGCACTTTGAAGACTCAGGCAGTTGAGTTTTCTCACCACATGAGCGATCTGGAGGTGACAGATGTGATAGGCCGACTTTGGGAGTTGGCTCATTTTTTCTTGGATCCCGGGAGTGTGGATACCTCAGGGATTCGGCATTTGGTTGTGTCATAGTGGCAGACTTGGCACGCGACCCTGGATATGTGAGTATACACGAGGTTTCTCTGTCAGAGCAGGAGGCAGTCGCCATGGGCCACAGCCACTGGTGCCTGATCCGGGATTCTTGCAGTACACCGGGTGGGCAGATTCGCAGCCGTTCGGATGGGGACTACTCTCCATCCAAGCCGCTTGCGAAGGCCCGCCGTACGGCTGAGACAGCATCCACCTCAGCAGGGCATCCATGAGGATCATCTCATGGAATGTACAGGGCCTTGGCGGAGCACACTTTATACGCTATCGAGGTTGCTTGAGGCAGGAGCTTCAGAGATGCCTGGTTGGTGGCAGCATTGACATTTTGATGATGCAGGAGCACCACTTGGGTGAGAGCAGGATCCGGAGATATGGTTCGGTGATGCCTGGTAGATGGGACACTTTTTGGTCTGCAGGGTTTGGTCCTTTGGGTGGACAGGGAGGAATATGCATGGTTATTGCAGATGTATGGCGGCAGGCCATTGTGGATCGAGGGATCATTGTGCCTGGTAGAGCACAGTATGTCATTCTGAGGATGCATGATGAGCTATTGGGTGTGCTCAACATCTATGCGCCCAATCATGCTAGTGCCAGAGCAGAGTTCTGGACTCAGGTTACAGATGCATTGCCAGAGGCCGCACATTGGTGTGTTGGGGGAGACTTCAACATGCTTGAGGACCCGGCAGATAGGGTGGGAGGCAGTCATGTTACAGTGCACGGCACGGAGCTTGCAGCTTGGGACCGGTTTTGCATGTCACTGAGGATCACTGATGCATGGCAGCATGGGGCTTTCTCCCGGTCTCAGGACAGTCTTAGTTTCTCTTGGTCGGATCGCCGGCAGGGAGGGACTAATCTATCACGGATTGATCGCTTTTATGTGGGCGATTGGTTAGGGGAGCGAGGGGGCTCCGTCGGCATTCTCGCTGGCACCTCATTTTCAGATCATGCGCCAGTTATATTGACATTGGAGGAGGGGACACGGGAGCCCAGCTTGCAGTTGAGGATCCCAGAGAGGGTACTTGCAGATCCCAGTCTCGCTGAGGACATTGAGAGGATCTGGCATGATAGTCAGTGCTTTGACCAGGATGCAGCGGGCCAGTGTGCCCAGGGACTCATTGATCTTAGCTCTTTTCTACACGCTGCAGCTTTGACACGACTGGGAGAGATTCGCGAGCGGGAGCAACGGCTGAGACGCAGCCTTGCTTCGCTACAGCGCCTTCAGGAGCAGCAGCCTGCATGTGAGTGGGTGGCGTCCCAGCTGAGCCAGGCACGCCAGGAGGTTAGAGAGGTAGAGGAGCAGAGACATGAGTTTTACTATCGTCGTCAGGCCTCTCAGTGGACGCAGCTTGGAGATAGAGTGACTGGGGAGTCTTTTGAGATCACTGGACTCCGTCATGCGCGAGCAGGAGTCCGCCAGCTTGGTAGACCGGATGGATCGGTAGCTACTGAGCTCGGGGAGATCAGAGCCATTGCCACTGCTTTTTATAGTGACCTGCTTTCAGCGGAGCCAGCCACTGAGGATCGAGATGTTTGCAGACAGACTATGTGGGCCCATGTGCAGAGGAGGGTCACAGACCATATGCATACAGTTCTAGGTGCGCCTCTGTCAGAGATTGAGCTTGCCGAGGCCTTGAGGGTCCTGCCGCGACATAGTTGCCCAGGGGAGGACGGACTGACGCCGGCCTTTTTTATGCGCTATTGGGACCTTTTGGGGCCAGGCCTCCGCAAGGGCTTTCAGCATGTTTTGGACACTGGGGTGATGCCGCAGAGCTTTTCAGAGGGCTTGATCTATCTTATCCCCAAGGGGGAGGGAGTATCAGATGACATTCGGCATTGGAGGCCTATTACGATCCTCAATACTGTCTACAAGGTCTTAGCAAAGGCCTTGAGTTTGAGGATCCAGCCCTTCTTGGGGGAGTTGATTCATGCTACTCAGACAGGATTTGTCAAGGAGCGCAGTATCCTTGACAACATCTTTACTTTCTGGGAGGCGACGGCCCGAGCTAGATTTCTTGGCGAGGACTTGGTCGTGATGCTTCTCGATTTTGAGAAGGCATACGATAGAGTTGATTGGGGATTCTTAGAGGGCACTATGCTTCGCCTGGGCTTTGAGCCAGGATGGATCAGAGGGGTGGCAGCTCTGTATTCCACAGCTCGCAGCCAGGTGTGCTGATTGCAGGAGGACGGGGGCCGAGTTTTGAGCTGACTAGATCAGTCCGTCAGGGGTGTCCTCTCACCCCTTTCCTTTTTCTCTTCTTTGCGGAGGCTATGAGTATGTATTTGACGGCAGAGGAGGTTGGTTTGAGAGGACTTCAGCTCCCAGTCCGGGGGGAGGATTTGCTTGATGCTGAGTTTGCAGACGACATGGGCTTATTTTTGCATGGCCAAGAGGCCAATCTTATTCGGGCTGAGCAGTCGCTCCAGGTTTTTAGTGCAGCTTCGGGAGCATTGATCAATTGGCGCAAGACAGTGGCCTTTTGGATCAGTAGTGCTCCCACTCCGGCATGGAGCCCGGACCCCGGTTTTAGATGGATTCCTCCAGGCACAGCAGTGCGGTATTTGGGATGCCAGATTGGCCTCGATTTGTCACCTGAGCAGCAGATTGCCCCGCTTCTTCTGAGCATTCGGAAGAAGCTATTGTATTGGAGTACAGCTCGACTATCCTTGGCTGGGAGGGTGGTGGTGGCAAATCAGGTGTTGTTAGCGACCATGTGGTACATTACGTCTTGCTGGATTTTCTCGAGCTCTTGCATCAGCCAGGTACAGAGGCTGATCAGGAACTTTCTGTGGTCTGGGCGGGACGGTCAGCCAGCTCGGGCAAAGGTTGCATGGGCAGTTATTACACTTCCGCTGGCTCAGGGCGGTTTGGGCATTATAGATCCAGTCGATCAGAGTAGAGCCTTATTGGGGAAGCTTATTGTTCGGGGGTTGCTTCCAGGCGCTGAGCCTTGGAAAGAGCTCCTCTTGCAGCGACTGCAGGCTCGGGCGCCCCCTGCAGGGGGTACTTGGGCACCAGAGATTCGCTGGATCTTCATAGAGATGAGGAGGACAGGCCTCAGTAGAGGATGGGAGGACAGATTTGCTTTGAGTATCCTGAGAGCTTGGGAGCTGCTGAGACCGGGGCTCTCTCAGCGGCCTCCTTCTTGTGTTGAGGAGCGGGCCAGGCAGCCGCTCATCTGGAGCCCAGCGGTTCGTACGGAGCAGGGTCATATGCTGGGTTCTCGGCCTCGTCTAGCCTGGGGACCTTTAGCGGCAGGCCCAGCTCGTAGTTTTGGAGACTGGCAGGCTTTCTGCAGTCTACCAGAGGAGATCCAGGTGGAGAGGCTGAGTCACTTCAGAGGGGGGTTGATTATGAGGGATGATATTCAGGAGGCACTTACAGAGGAGTGGTTCACACCTCTCGAGCCAATGGCCCCACGGTGGATGGGAGCCTTTACACAGTTGGAGATCCTGATTGCTGTCAGAGCTAGCACTGAGGATGGCAGATGCCTCTACTATGAGATTCAGGATGAGGGCAGACTCCAGAGAGTGGAGGTGGAGTCGCCTTTGGTTGCAGAGTGCACCTTTCAGAGGATTCGGGTAGTGGCTGCCGCTTCTCGGAAGTGGCATATTGACCCCGACCCTGCTGATGTGCTCCCAGATTGGCGCATATGGGCATATGCAGCGCGCCCCTTGGCCCGGCTACAGTGGGACCCTGGGGAGTACGAGTGGCATGATCCTTATGCATCCCTTGAGGCCACAGAGATCACCTTTTTCCAGTATACTGTTCGGCTGGGACGGCATATTTTGACGGCGGCGAGGACGGTTTCTCCAGCGGCAGCGGTGCATTGGCGATTGCAGGGACTCTCACAGGAGTTCCTGGAGGATTTCTGGGCTCGGCTCTGGGCTAGTCGGCAGGCTCGCAGGATCTCGGCTTTTCAGTGGCTGGTCGCCCACAGGGGCTCAGCAGTTGGCACTTGGCTTGTTTACAGCGGTCTTCCGGCGGCCTGCGTCCGATGCGGCCACCCTATGGAGACATAGAGACATTGCCTTTGGGACTGCCCTGAGGCACAGCAGATTTGGCTGCGGATACTGCGTATTCTGGCCCCCCTCTCTCCAGAGGGTATGTTTACGTGGGGTGCCGCTGCTTGGTCGACTTCGTCAGGGCCTGCTATGGGCTATGAGATGGAGCAGGGCAGTCAGGCCATCAGATTTATTAGGGGCCAGCCTCGCCTGGTTCCGGCACCGGATTTCTCGTCCGCCAGCTGGACACAGGAGAGGGATTTACGATGGGAGCTCCTCAGCAGCCTCACCATCTGGTTCACCTGGAGGGCCCGGTGCTTTACGGCCTTTGAGGGGAGATTAGAGCCACCAGCAGAGACTGTTCGGGGGATTTGGCAGGAGTTGATCCACACCCTGCGAGGACAGTACGACCGCATCCGGGGAGACTCGGATGAGGCGATCTTACGGCGCCAGGCCTTTCACACCACTTGGCGTTGTGGCCCGTTCTACACCTTACACACGGGATCCCCCCGTTGGCACTACAGGCCACCTGTTTGGCTCTTCCCCCCCCCCTATTGTATGATTTAGCCGCTCAGTTCTTTATACTGATGCTTGTATTTTGCAGCACCTAGGGAGAGTCTCCCGGGCTGCCATGATGTATTCACTGCTCTTCTCTCTCTTAGGAGCAGGAGAGATCTTTTGTAGCCCTACGGGCGTTTTTATATAACTAATGAAAGGATCTTTTCTCGGAAAAAAAAATAAAATAGCATTTGATCTTATAAAATAGCTAAACACTCCATAGTGGACAGGTTCAATTCTACAAGCCTCAAAGAGTGAATGAGCCAATTGCAAAGATAGAGAAGTTCAAGTAGTGGGGTCTATTAACGTAACCTTGGGAGCTGATGGTTGTGGGCAAAGTACTTGTGGCATGAGGGCAGGTAAATATGGACTAGCCTCTAAGCAAGATCTCATAGTGCTTGTAAAGTCCAGCTGATACGGGTCCAAATAGGAAAGAGATTGACAGTGTTGGACTAGAAAAGTGATGCTTGCCATGAAACTTGCAAGTGCAAACTGATGCATAGACAAATGGGCAGGTGATGAAGCGACGAAAGTGTGCCTATGGGTTTTGTGAGCACAAAAGTGGGCCAGTAAACTGTAAGAGGCTGGTTGACAAGACTTCTGGGCCAATAGTGGGCTGGTTGACTTAGGC
Source organism: Cibotium barometz (assembly GCF_041138505.1). Classification (NCBI taxonomy): domain Eukaryota; kingdom Viridiplantae; phylum Streptophyta; class Polypodiopsida; order Cyatheales; family Cibotiaceae; genus Cibotium; species Cibotium barometz. The sequence goes on from NC_141059.1 coordinate 11,800,998, forward strand.
TAAGTGACCCAACTTTCCATGCTCGTACTTTTCATGTGCTTTCTTAGCCCAGCAAAGTAACCACTCTTTCTCACTGAGTGGAATCGTGCAAACATAAAAAAAGGGATTAATATTGGTGTCAGTTCTGACATATATTTAGCTTCCATTTATAATCCTAAATGAATGACGGCTTCACAATGGATGTGATAGGCATCACATATCCCAAGCTATGAAAGTATTAGTATGGTTTCTTCTCAAATACTTTTGAGGGGGAAGTACTTGCTTTCTATTCACCTTCACTCGCAGAATGACTTTGTTGTGTTAACCTTGGGTTCAGCTCTTCAGAGTGCTAATCCTGAATTTACGAGAAAGATACGTGAAAGCACCATGAGGGGCTGAGCGAAGGGTTGCATAGGCCACATGTTCTTTTCTGGTTGCATAAATTGTATGCTGTGTAGCTGTACAGTGCAGCTGATATAGGGAGGTCAGAAAACAGTGAGGTGCTTACGGTTCTAAAGTTACACTTCAGAGTTGGTGGAGATGGAAAGAACTAGGGAATGGACAAGGTGCAACCATTCTTGTATATCATAGGCAGCTGGAGGTAGACCTGGAACCCGTTGTTCCTGTAGTTGCTGATGTGCCGCCATTGGCTTGGGGGAGAAAGGAGTGATTTTAGAGGTTGCTGATGTGTCTCTATCTCCTTGGAGGAGGAACAAGTGATTAATAATGTGTGACGATCTACTCAGTGTTCCTGCGCAGGTGATGATTTCCCCTCCGTGACATGTTGGATTTAAGACCACGACAGTTCACAGTAGATGTTTAAGTATTGTTCAGTGGCAATATGTTGTCGTGTAACGTAACTCGATGCTCATTCCATGTGTGGGAAGGTTGGTGCATGCTGAACATAGCTTGTATCACATCATTTGATGCCCTGAAGGGAGAAACAGGCCAACTAATTTGGCTCTGGTGGAGGGTGTTTGTAGAATGAATTGTATTTAATATATGCATTTTGGTCCCTTTACAGGTTGCTGAAGTATTCTACTACGCTCAGAAGGCAGTATTGCACCCAACAGCACCCCTATTTGACCAAGAATCTCAGACATTGAAACCCCGCTGTGTACGAGCCTTGAAAAGGATCTTCATTTTATGTGATCATGATAGAGATGGTGCTTTGAGTGATGCTGAGCTTAATGACTTTCAGGTTAGTCATGTAGTAGAGCAAAAACACTTATACGATCCGCTAAGCAGGCAGAAATGTTTTTTTTAGCGTGGCTGATCATGAATGGCTGTTCTGCAGGTTAAATGCTTCAATGCTCCCTTGCAACCGTCTGAAGTAGTGGAGGTGAAGAAAGTAGTGGCAGAGAAGCTTCCCGAGGGTGTGAATGAAAGTGGCCTGACACTGACTGGTTTTCTGTTTCTGCATGCTCTTTTTATTGAACGTGGCCGTTTAGAGACTACATGGACAGTTCTTCGAAAATTTGGGTATGATGATGAGGTTAAATTGAGAGATGACTTGCTACAAACTCCGTCGTTCAAACGGGCTCCAGATCAGGTAGTTGAATCTTCTGACTTGGTGTCCGTGTTTTCTACTTGAGCAATGACGGCTTATAGTACATTACGACATTCATGCTTTTTTCTTTACCTCCAGAGTGTGGAGTTGACAGACAAAGCAACAGATTTCTTGAAACGTGTCTTCTCTGCGTACGATCTGGATGGGGTAAGTATTTATTGAGCTGCAGAGATTGCTTTCAATTACCCTGAAGGTTAGTCAGACTACAGATTGTGGATAACTGCCTCTGCCCAAGGATATACCCCATGTATATAAGCAAAAGCAGTGCATGAGGTGTGGTACACAGATGCATGTGCATGTGTGTCTCCGTGCATCTTGCAAGTAGACACTCATAGTAACTGGAATATAGCCTACTACTCGAGGCTAATAAAAATTATATTTTGCTGTCTATATAACTATATAAACCAAACAGCATGAGACTTGCTTTGCCATGTGGCACTTAAGGCATTCTTAAAATCAAGGATACTAGCCAGAATCAATGCCATCTAAGCACAAAAACATCTTTGAACCTCCTCCCCCCCCCCCCCCCCCCCCCCCCCCCGTTTTCTTTTTACCCCCTCCCACCAACAAAAAAAAAAACCTTCAAAGGTCTCCTTGTGCCAGACTAACTCTCAGTGGCCATTTGTTCCTTTGTGGATGCCTTGTTATGCTAGACTGACTGGTGAAGTATCTTGTAATGATTTTCGATGCGGAACAAATTTTACTGCTTACATTGCAGGATGGGGCCCTACAACCTCAAGAACTCGAGGATCTCTTTTCCACTGCTCCTTCCAGGTATGCAACTTTTCCAGATAGTATTCAGGTCTGAATTTAATGAAATTGAAACACGATGAAAATGTAAACAGAACAAAACAGATGAAAATGCCATATAACTTGTAAGTATATGATGCCTGAGCTCCTGAAGGCTAAGCCAGAGCTATCTTTGAAAATACAAGTATTAAAAGCCCCCACAGGAGGGCAGGAGAGAGATGGAAGGGAATAAAAAGGTAAATCCCAAATGGTGTGCCTAGGTGGGTCGATGGAGCACGAGAAGGTTGCAATCATAGTGACTCACATCCTTTGCAAGTATATTTCAGAACAACAAAGCGATGACTACCACTCTTACTTGATCGTATGTGAATTGTGTGTTTTTCCACAGCCCATGGGAGGATGTGGTGTATAAAGATAGTGCTGAAAAGAATGCCATGGGCGGCTTGACTGTCAATGGCTTTTTATCACAGGTTGGTCCTTTGGAGATTCATAAATGAGGATGCCTTCTTCTCCTATGCTTTGTTTTTTCTGTTATATCAAAGATCAAAGTTTTACCGAGCCTCCCTCCTTTTTTCGTCTGCAGTGGGCTTTGCTGACATTGCTGGAACCTGTCAAGAGTCTTGCCCACCTTCTATACCTAAATTATCCGGGAGATGTTTCTACTGCTTTTCAAATAACTCGACGACGGCGCCTAGATCGCAAAAGGCAGCGTTCACAACGCAATGTCTTGAACTGCTTTGTTTTTGGACCCGTGAGAGCTGGAAAGACTGCTCTTCTTCGTGCCTTAATTGGAAGGTTATATTTTGTTCATGCTTTTGACACTTTGAAGCTCTATTGGCTGTTTGTTCTCAGGCAAATCCTTGGTCATAATGATAGTACTTCACACAGCTTCCATCCTCTGTATAGGCTGCAGTAGTACAACACATGTACAGCTGTGTGTGTGTGTGTGTGTGTGTGTGTGATCTGTCTGTCTAGAGCTTGCAGCCCGTGATGACCCGTTGGTACTGCAATATGCAACAGAGCCCCTGCTTGATATGATACTGAACAGTTTGCTTGATGGGTTGACTGATTGTACCCCTATGGTCTCAGCATATACAGAATTTTAGGGTCTGAAGATACTGGCTCTTACTATTTTTTGTGAAATGGAACGTGACAGGCCCTATGTTGATACATACACACATACCCAAGAAGAACAATACACTGTACATATTGTGGAACCCATAGGGGTAAGCTTCTATTTTTAAATAATGTAAATCACATGTTATTTAAGTTTGTGGTTTTGCGGCCATGGGTGTGGTGAAGGGTTTGGAGTCTGGACTACAACCCTGCAGATGCATGGGAGTCTATAACTAAATCATATTTATCTGTTTATTGGTTATATGAATTATATTGTTGTTTTGAATGCCATAGGGCTCAAAAAAAGCACTTATCTTGAGAGAGATCCCAACAGAATCTATCTCAAAGCTTCTAGCCAAGAAAGATGCCTTGGCCTCTTGTGATGTGGTGGCATTTGTCTATGACAGGTATCAATCTTTCTTCTAGATTTTATTGCCTCCTAGAAACTCTTAGGTAAGTAGGTAATTAATATTTGGAGAGAGAGAGAGAGAGAGAGAGAGAGAGAGAGAGAGAGAGAGAGAGAGAGAGAGTATTTATGTCCTCAAAAGACCCTGAGGGTCTATGAGACCAAAGAGTCTTTTGGTGGTGGAAAATGATGGCTCTGATCCTCCTGTTGTGACATGAGCATGGGCGGGGCCACGGGGTCGGGGGCATTGGGCTATGCATGGCTTGATGGCTTCTAGTGTCACTCCTCTCGGTTGGGCTCTTGCATCAACCTGGAGGTCGAGTGTAGTGGGTGGATCTGCTCTCGGAGCTCTAGTTTGGAAGAAGTAATATTAGCATCTACAAATAGATCCGAGAGAGAAAGAGAAAGAAAGTTCTATTAACGTCTACGGAAGACCCCAAGGGCCTATGAGAACAAAAGTAATACAATGGTACCATGGATATACTCGGCCATGGAGAACTGAAAGAAAAACTAAAACGAAAAAACATCTGACAAAACATGCGATCAAGAAATGATCCTGTGTAGAGTGAGATATGCTGTGATCAGCTAATGACAATACCCGCCTTGGCTAGAACCGATCTGATGGTGGAGTTAATGTCAGGCCTCTTGTGATGGGAGCGTGTCATGTCAGCGGAGAACCTCATGAATCCGTCTCTATGGTGGAGGGTCCTGATGCTCTGGGTCAGGGGCGTTTGGCTCAGAGAATGGGTCGGGCTCTCTTGCTAAGAACTCCTCTGGGGCGTGGAGCTGGAGCATGGGTACGGGTGGTGGGCTTTGAATGTTGTAGTAGAGGAACTGTTGTGGGCAGTGGATTTCGATGTGGATGTTGTACCACAAACATATCTTTGATGGCTCTCTGTGAGGTGTCCTATCGGAGCCGGGGCTCTCTCTCAGTGTGCTGCCTCAAAAATACATTCCTATGTCGTCTGAGCTCCATCAAAAAGAAAAGAAAAAGTGTGCATGTGTCTAGATACAACTGTGAATCATCATGGATCGGTGGAGCCCATATACAAACAATATAAAAGGGGGGTGGGGATGTGGATGGAGTGCTAAGGCAAGATGCATCTCTATATGCTGAAGGGGTAGTACAAGCATGCTATGCAGATCTATGTCTAACTCCATCCAGTGCCATAAGAGGGATATAAGATATCATACATCGTCGATGCTGAGGCTGTGAGTGGCGTGAACATGTACCCTGAGTCTGAATGAAAGCGAGCTAGCCTCTCCTGTGTCTCCATCTGGTGTCTCATCCGGATAGTTGCTATCTCTCGGTGACGGAGTCGGGGTGCTCTGTGTCCAGTCTGTCTAGGTCTCCTCCTGGCTCTCAATTCCTCTGCTCTCTGTGCGGTCACCCCATGTGGTACATCAGCTGGCACTGGCATAGCTCTCTGGAAGAAATCTGTGAGCTGGGACTGTCTCCCACCCCTAGTGGGAGCCCGGAGCGGGTGTCTGGAGGAGTCTCTCTCGAGAACTATGAAGCTCTAGTAGTAGTCTGCCAAGCTGTCGCTGGTCCGAGGCCTCCATCAACTGATGTAGTGAAGAGTGCTCCTCAAACAATCTTGCATAACCCCTGGTGGGCTCTACATCTACATACAAAGTGATCCTCAGTCTCCACCTCCTCGCGGCACAATCTGCATATCCGCTCGGCTCTGGGAACCCATGCCGCTCTCCCAGCCTCTATCTCTAGCTGATGTGATGAGACTCGTAGCTGTCCAATAGCAACGCAAGAGCTGTGTGGCATGTATACATCCATATACCGCGGTCGCTGTATAAACCCATCCCCTGAGATGCTCATAAAGTGGTCTCTGTAATACAAAATCTTCGGTGGTAGTGGGCTCTCTGGTGCTGTCCATGTCTCCTGTATGTAGCGCTGCCATATGTCCTATCTCATCACTCTGTTCCTCTCATTGAGAGAGAGGTAACCCCATGGAGCAGACTGATCATACTGAAAAGGTGGCAACCGCTCAATGTCTATCCCATGATGTGAGAACCACTGTAGCATCTGTGCATACCAAGATCCTGTGTGTCCAGCCTCGGCCAGCTGTCTGGATGCCTCAAAAGCTCGGCGGGATAATCTCTCCGTGTGCATCTCCTTGTATATAAAGGAGATCGTCTGGAACAATGCCTCCACTGCCATATGTGGTGCAGCAAACTCAGCTCGAACAATGTCGTGCGGGACGGATGGGTTGCTGCGTATCATCCTCGAGAGCATCAAGATCTGTGGTCTTTCCAGCTGTACCCATGTGGAGGCTGCAAGCCCTGGTGCCCAAACCGCTGCTGCATACATCCAGGCTGGTGTCACTAATGTATCAAAGAGCCACCCCTTCGTGCGGGGTTCCTGAAAATGTGCCTGATGACACTGACGCTCAAGGCCAGCAAGAGCTATAAGAGCTCACCACCTCGACCCGCCCTCTTGCTAATGTGGGAGTAGTGTGGCTCCTGACTGCGGGCGAGGTGTGGAAGATCATAACCTTGGTTTTCCCAAGGTTCACTGTGAGACCCTGCTGTGCGTAGAAGTCATCAAGAGCCACAAGGTGTCTTTGAAGCCCAACCTGTGTGTTGGATACCAAGACGATGTCATCAGCATAAAGCATAACATGGACAGTAATACCTGATAGCTCAACCCCAGAGCCTCCTCCTTGTGTGATGTAATCGACCACCTCATCAATATAGAGCCCAAAGAGCGTGGGGGAGAGCGGGCACCCTTGCTTCACACCAATGGTGCTAGCAACTGTGTCGGACAAGCCTCCTGAGATAGACTCATTCCATAATGTCACGCATAGGTCGATCCAGCATAGACAGGCTGAAGCGCCGAGGCCTTGTTGCACGACGGCGTGCCAATACTGCCTCTATCCTCTGATAATGTCTCGGCTGGGGCCGCGGCCCAATGGGTCGTGGTGGACGCCGTGCTCTACATAGCTCTCCAGCTCTGTCCAGGGTGACTCCTCGAAGCGGTTGTGTGGGCCCAATCGACTCGTGGGGTCAACGGTGCGCGATGTCGCTGCCGCTCTAAAGAAGTCGGTAAGGGTGCGTTGGTCTGTGTCTCGGACATGTCCCCCTTGTCTGGAGTGTAGGATGTGATCTCGGTGTCTACGTAGCTTGAGGAGAAAAAGCCCAAGGCAATGCTGGTCTGAGTAGTCCATCACTCTGGATAATGGCCCAACTCCATCTCGGAAGAGGCAATGAAAGCGCCCTCGGATCTCGTAGTACACTGGGCACCGACATAGGTAGTGCTCCTCAAGTCTCTGGCTGTAGTTGACAAAGCTGGCAAATCCGATCCTCAGGGGCAAGGGAACGGCTCCATATCGACCGGTCTCTATCCTCAGCTGATGTGAAGACATGTGGATCTAGCCAATAGCACATCTGACTCCATGAGGGAGGTGAATGTCCATGTACCTCGGGTGGACAACAAACCATTAGGGGATAAGTGGAGAAGACGCTTTCGGTAGAAAGCCATCTTCGTCCCTAGTGGCTCGGCTGGTGTGATCCATGTGCGTGCTATGTGTAGCTGAATGATATCCACCATCTTGATGATCTTGTTGAGCTGACTCTAGCTCAACTCCGGGAAGGGGGAGTCCAAGCTGTATTGTAAAGGTGGAAGGCGGTCTATATGCAAACTGAAACCGATCCCGTCAAGTGGGAATAGACTCCGTTGGACTCCCACACGCGTAATAGCACAACTTAAATATCACAATTTGAATGGACAACTTAATAACAACTGAAAACTGAAATGAAATGAAATGTTGATCAATGGACACCAGCGCTGGGGCCGGAACGGGCCGACCCCCCCTTAATATATGATATATTATTGGGAGTATTTAAAATATACAATGCTCCATGGGTTCAATGAACCAGATGATGTCCATGTACAACTGAGATGAATACAGTTACCAAACAAGAGACTCGAAGGAGACGTTGGAAGGAGAGTAATCCACTTGAGTAGTCTAGTCTCTACGGTCCTGTGCCTTCACTGGAATCCGCGGACAGCGCCCCACTGGTGTTCCAAGACCGCGCACAAACAGGCGCTCCTGTACTAATGCTTGGCTCTCCCGATCCCGGCACCCATGGACCGTGGTTCTCCAAAAGCTTGGACTACCCGGCACTGAACGGGTGTTAGCGGTAGAGAGTATCCCTTATCAGATTTACATCAAAGTCCTTTACTTAAATCTCAAGCCACTTACTTGTAGCTGGCTAGTGGAAGACATATACAAGAGACGTCTAAGTGCAGCCGCCTGGAGATCTGGGTGCAGCCGCCTGCTGAATGGAGAGGAGGCCTGGGCGCAGCCACCTGTGGAAGAGAAACACAGTCGCCTGAGGAGGACAGAAGAAGCCTGGCGGCAGCCGTCTGTGGAGAGGAGCGTAGCCGCCTGTAGAGAGGGCAGTCGCCTGTGTAGAGAGAGATTCTGACACTGCCCAAAATAATAGTTCCCTAAATTTTAGGGATGATGTCATCTGCATTCCTTCTGGTCTCCTGACCATCTTTGACCACTATGGTCACTTCAGAATTTGCTTAGAATTCAAGATACATTCACATTTCGGTGGCGGCCACTTACTAGTGTAAACCAGCCTATGCCCTCATTCAGTGGCCATGTCCTGGACACTGTCATTCATCTTTTAGTGCCCATGTCCTGGACACTGTCATTCATCTTTCAGTGCAGTTCTCAGGCTTAGCCAACCACTGGTCCAAAGTCCCACTGGTTGATCCATTCTGACATTGCAATGGCCCAAGCCCTTCCAAGAGATCCCGAGGGAAAACAACAGCAATCAAAGAGAAAGAAAAGAAAAATATATATTTATAAAGAAATGTAAATAAAGAAAACAACTGCAAAAAGTTTCACCTCCTGGTGACAGCTATCATAGCAAAATGCCTTATGAAACACCTATAATATGAACATAATCCCAGAAAACTACGTACTTGATGTACGTTTTGCAATTCTGGCGGCCAATTCCGAATGGTCTCTATCTTTGCAGGATCCATTGTTACTCCATCTTTGGATACAATGTGACCCAAATAATGTATCTCGGAAAGAAAGAACTCACTTTTCTTGGCATTAATGAAAAGTTTATGCTTCTGCAACTCTTCGAACACTGTGACCAAATGAGTTCTATGTTCCTGCTCATTCTTGGAGAAAACCAAGATGTCATCAAAGAATACACCTGTGAATTTGCGATGGGGTCGGAATATCCTATCCATCATACGATTAAACGTGGCAGGAGCATTGGTGAGACCAAAAGGCATCACCAAGAATTCATATAATCCAAAAGCTGTCCTGAATGCAGTTTTATGGACATCTTGTGGCACCACTCGTATTTGGTGATAACCACTCTTCAAATCAAGACGGCTGAAACAAGCCGAACCATCAAGCTTATCCAAAATGTCATCAATACGCGGAATTGGGAATCTATTCTTGATGGTAAGCTTTTTTAAAGCTCTATAGTCCACACACATGCGGAATGACCCGTCTTTCTTTTGAACAAGAAGCACGGGAGAGCAATAAGGTGAGGAACTAGGCTGAACCAAACCTTTCTCTAAAAGCTCATTTACCTGCTTCATGATCTCTTCTTGTTGTGCGGCACTCACACTGTATGCGGGTTTGTTAGGTGGAGAACTGCCTGGCACAAGATCTATGCGATGATCCTCGAGCCTTTGGGGAGGTAATTCACCTGGCAATGCATCAGCAAAACAATCGTTGAATGCATGAAGAAAATTCAGCCAATCGTAAGTCATAGCATCCACATTTTGATGACTTGGTACAATGCTATCATGGACAAAAACCAAGTACGCAAAAAGACTCTTTTTTTATTGCTTTATTAATCTGGATGTGAGATACAAGTGGGATGGAATCCCCTTCCTTGCTGGCATCAATGAAATGCATGCGGCCTCTATGCATAAAAGAAATCATGTTGGTCTTGTACTCTTTGCAGGGCTCAAGCCTATGATGCCATGGCTTTCCCAACAATACATCACATCCATTAAGTGGTGCATCTAAGAAATGTTCATTATCAAGGTAACCCTGGATATGTATGCGCAACTTCCCTATTAGTGGGGTAACTTGCACCTCTTTACCAACAAAGGCAGCTTCTGCTTCAATCTGAGGTCCCATGTTCTCAACCTCAATACCCAAGGCAGCTGCCGTTTGTATAGAGATGAAGTTATCGGTTGCACAATCATCAAACATGAATAAGGCGGGCTGATCCTTGATTTGACCCCAAGCTTTGCATACCATCCGCTCTTTTACATCATGTTTTGTGTTTCCCTGCACATCGGGAACTGCATGCACATTAGCCTTGGTTTGCTTGTCCTTATGCTTTGGTTTGCGGTCAGGGCATTGTCGAAACATGTGCTCTTTGCTGCCACAAAAAAAACATTTTCCCTCGGCATATTGCTCTCTTTGCTCGGGGGTCGAGCCAAATTTGTTCTTCTTTGGCCCTTGATCTTTAGATGAGGTATTTTCAGCTTTACCTCCGTTCTGGATCTCCCGGAAGTTCTTTTAGGTGGCTGTCCACCTTTTTGCAGATTTGGGACAGCCTTATCTTTCCCCTTTGAACCGCCTTGATCTTACTTAATTTTGAGCACCAATTGCTCCGTAGTAAGAGCAGAGGCTATAAGCTGTTGTAAAGTATGTTTCGGGTGCAATTCAATGCCCGAACGATAAGCTGGTTGCAATCCGGAGCGAAACTTCCTCTTTCTTTCATCCTCAGTGATTTGCATAAAAGGAGTTACCTCAAGCAACACTTTCCAAAACTTATTGACATACTGTTGCACACTTTCATTATCTCTTTGCTCAAGTCTATCCCACTTTTAGGTGAGAGTTTGCTCCGCATTAGGTGGCAAGAACTGAGCATAAAATCTGTCCTTAAACTCTTTCCAGGTGCAAAAGGGGTCTTTGGTGATCTTTTCAGTGATCCACCAATGAGCAACGGTCCCCTTCAAGAACATGCTAGCATGGCGTACTTTAGACTTCTCAGTGAAGTCCTCATCGCTAAAAGCAATGTCAAACTGTGCCACAAATGCTAATACTTTGGAAGCATCATGCTCTCCATGAAAAACATCAAACTTAACGGACTTGTCACCTGCTTTAAATTCCTTGAGCTTTCTGGCATGAGGCTCATGGTCCTTTCTTTTTCTTTTCCCTTTATCTAACGGGGCAGCCCTATCTGCATGGGCTCCATGGGCCATCGTGGAAGTTTCATGAAGCACGGTGGCATGTGCTCCACGAACCTGAGAATCAGATGCATGTGACCTTCCTGCATAAGGCAATGTCTCTCCATGAGACAACTCAGTAGGCAAAGCTCTTCTAGTGGCAGACTTGTCACCCCTTCCATGGGATACATGTCTTGAATGCATGTGACCATCATGCCCTCCATGAGCACTAGCATACATATACTTGTCAGCCTTTGTGCCTTGTGGAGAAGATGCATGACGAGAGGTGACTGTCACCTCTTCCCTTTGCATAAATGACCTCAACCTTTGAGATGCGGGATCTCCATGCTTCAAGCGAGGTGGATTTCTGAATTTCAGCTCTCCATCTTCCCCCTCTTTGATGTCACCTTTGCGGAGGAGGTAGGAAAGTGCCAACTCCCTTGGCTTCTTGTCCACTTCCCGTGCCATGGACTCAAAAGTCACGTCTACCATTGCATCGGCTTTCCTTGCTTCAATGGCACTTTGCACATGGGGATCTTCATGCAAAAATTTCAGCTCTTGCTCTTGTGCCTGCAAAAGCTTTCTCATATGCTCCAATTCAGCCCTCATTGCATCAGGCTGTTCTTCTTGCATGACTGTCTTTCCTCGAGACAATTGTCCCCTTGAATCACTATCATTTACCCTCTCAAGGGGCTTGTGCCTTCCCTGTAAAGCATCAGAACCACGCGAGGCACTTGATGGGCCCCTCGAATTAGGCACTTCCAAAGGGTTGCCTTGGCTGTCCATTGTGTTAAGTGTGCTAAAAGCGGGGTGTCCAATACACAGGTTCGTTTCCCCACTAAGAAGAGGAAAATAACCGTGCTTTGATACCAATGAAACCGATCCCGTTAAGTGGGAATAGACTCCGTTGGACTTGCACACGCGTAATAGCACAACTTAAATATCACAATTTGAATGGACAACTTAATAACAATTGAAAACTGAAATGAAATGAAATGTTGATCAATGGACACTAGCACTGGGGCCGGAACGGGCCGACCCCCCACTCAATATATGATATATTATTGGGAGTATTTAAAAGATACAATGCTCCATGGATTCAATGAACCAGATGATGTCCATGTACAACTGAGATGAATACAGTTACCAAACAAGAGACTCGAAATAGATGTTGGAAGGAGAGTAATCCACTTGAGTAGTCTAGTCTCTGCGGTCCTGTGCCTTCACTGGAATTCGCGGAGAGCGCCCCCTTGGTGTTCCAGGACCACGCACAAACAGGCGCTCCTGTACTAACGCCCGGCTCTCCCGATCTCGGCACCCATGGACCGTGGTTCTCCAGAAGCTTGGACTACCTGGCACTGAACGGGTGTTAGCGGTAGAGAGTATCCCTTATCAGATTTACATCAAAGTCCTTTACTTAAATCTCAAGCCACTTACTTGTAGCTCGCTAGTGGAAGACAAATACCCGAGACGTCTAAGTGCAGCCGCTTGGAGATCTGGGCGCAGCCACCTGTTGAATGGAGAGGAGGCCTGGGCGCAGCCACCTGTGGAAGAGAAACACAGCCGCCTGAGGAGGGCAGAAGAAGCCTGGCCGCAGCCGCCTGTGGAGTGACGCAGCCGCTTGCAGAGTGGGCAGCCGCCTGTGGAGAGGAGCGCAGCCGCCTGTGGAGAGGAGCGCAGCCGCCTATGGAGGAACGCAGCCGCCTGCAAGGGAAGCGCAGCCACCTGCTGTGGAGAGCGCAGCCGCCTGTTGTGGAGAGCACAGCCGCCTATGGAGTGGAGGGAAGTGCAGCAACCTGAGGGCAAGCGGAGAAGAGATGATCGCCTGCTAGTCCTTTCCAAGCTGGTGAGGTGGTCGCTCCTTTGTAGGTGTTGGAGAGAGAGCACACGTCCACAGCTGGCCGGCCTCCCTAGCTTGCATGGAGGCGGCCAGTTCCAAGGTGGGGTGTGGGTAGGTGGCCATGCACCCACCCCCACACATAGGATTAAGAGTGGGGTTTCCCTCCCCACCTTGGCCCATACGTGGGTGCCCATAATGGGTGCCCACCCTATCAAGGACATCATTAATTATTAGGGAGGGTGCCCACTCTTTAATGAATGTGAACTTACAACCTTATAAAAAATAAAGGTTAGAAAGAAAGCTATAAAACAAACAAGTGCAATACACTTACCACCTGTTCAAAGCGCAACAAAACTCGTCAGAAGACAGAGCAAACTGTTTTCGCATGACTTGTATTTTTGTGTTTGCCTGTTTGACGTGCCACTTACTGAGCGGGGACGCCTGCTAGTCATGCGAAAACAGTTCCAAACATGCAAAACATGAATGCATGTGCAACAGTATCATGGACATACCTCCCGTTCATGGAACAAGTACTAAACATCTGTCGGGCACAATGATGGCACGACAGAAAACATAAATCCCGGTCTTCCTATGGAGTGACAGTCCCATAGGTAAGACACAGATCTAGGCACGAGCCTCCCTATGGAGTGACAGTCCCATAGGCAAGACACGGCACAAATACTGGCTCTTCCATGGCGTGACAATCCCATGGATAGAACACAGTCCAGGTCATACACGGGTGGCACCAGTCTGGCTCCCATCCATACGACACCATCCTGCTAACACATGGGTGGCACCAGTCTGGCTCCCGTCCATGTTATGCAAAAATACTGGCCCCTTCACATGAGACACCGGCCTGGCCTCAAGTGAACGAGACACAAATCTGGAGATGGACCAAATGGTCGGCCAATTGGTGACACAAACCATGTGGTTGTAACCATGTGCTAGTCTGGGCACAGTAGCACTCCGTGTTGCCCTGTGATGCGAGCTGCTTGGACGGTTTTTAATAAACAGTCGCTACCCCCGGTACGTGCCGCTTTCCCAATCCAGAGTATTTGTGCTTGGAGAGGCTCCATAGCCTATGTATGAAAGTGATCGTCTGGAAGAGGGCCTCGGTTACGATCAGTGGGGTTCCTATCTCTGCCCGGACTATCTCATGTGGTACTAATGATTTACTCTTGATCATGTGGGAGATCATTATAAAACTCCCCTCCACTTGAGTTGTGATATGCAGCGGAAGTCTTTTGTATTGGAAGATCCTGTCACACAAATGCTCACACCGTCTTCTGTATCCTGAGTTTCGTGAGTTTAGCAATCCACTTTAATACTTCAAACTTTAAAGAGATGAGAGAGAGATATATGAGAACTGTACACCAGATTGGGTCCCGAATTACCCACTGAAGGGCCCCCTATCCCGATAACGAGATAGTATTTGCTTTATTACTTTAGAGAGAATGACTGGGGACTGTAGATAAGCCAAACGCAAGATCTCGGAGGATCGGAAGCTTGGCTGAACTATACACGGCTGTAGAGACACCTCAATGAACTGATCTCGAGCCTATGCACTCTTCCCAAGGGCATGAGGAAGGGCTGCACACCTGAGGCTGAGAAAAGAAGGCGGTGGACTGTTCTAAGCTATGTTAGAATGCTGTGTTACCTTCACCAGATGGCTGGGGCAGATGTGGATGATGATTAGAAGGCTGAGGACTGCTGTAGACTGAAACGCAGACTGTATGGATGAGGCTGGACTGGAACGCAAACTGTAGGCTGATGCTGGACAGAAACGCAAGGTTGTAGGCTGATGCTGGACAGAAAACGCAAGGCTGTTTGCTGAATTGGGGACTGTGGAGGACTGTACGGCTGCGCCTGATTGCTGTCCTACTGTACTGCTGCGTTATGACTGCTGAATGGCTGCGTTGGTACTGCTGACTTGCTGCGCTTGAGACTATGGAAGACTGAAACAAAAATGCAGATGCTCAGAGGGTTGGAGAAGCAAAGCTCAAGAACTCCAAGGCTAGATGAGACTAGTCTAGTGCTGAAGGCAAGGGAACTCCTAGGGCTGAGGAGGAAAGCTCTTAGCACACTGAAGATTGAATGGGAAACTAAGCCCTATGCAAGCCTATTTATACTAGATAGGGGTTGGTCAAGTTGGCTGGTCATAATTTAATAAACTTTATGTTTATAAATGACAATAAATGCCAAATAAATACCATAAAATATGGAAAAAATACCAGATAAATCATAGTAAATTCCCTAAGGCTTCTGGGATGTTCTAAATGATGCACATGCATATGAATGCATATTATGCAGGATGCAGAGTGCTTTCTGATGCAAACCCTAAGGCTTCTATTGACTCTACATGCATGAATGATTCTCTCCAAGTGGGTTAAGGGATTTGACTGACTGACTGACTGACCGACCTGCTAAGGCTGAGGAATGACCTACGTAGCTCGTGCCTAACTTATCCTGGACTGAGGATGTACAATGGGGTCACGGCGTACGACAAATATCATTCTACTGGGTTCTAATAATGTACAACTGTTGCACTGCTGATGATGAGCCAGTTTGTCACCATGCACTGAGTGCAGAATGCATGTGACATGAGTCTGGTTGCTCTGCTGTAGATCCACTCCTACGCTTGTGATAGAGACTCGGCCCCCAGATGGGAGCGCCATACAAAAGCGCTGCTGCTGATCTCCTCTGCCATCCCCCTCGGACCCCGGACCCGGCCTCTGACTGACTCATACGATGCTAAGACTCCCCATCTCATCTCAGCGGGCACCCCCATGTCCTGTAGCCTCTGCATCAGTCTCCCTCGTGGTATTGTGTCAAAGGCCTTGCAGAAATCCACAAAGCAACAATATACTCTCCTCCCTTGAGCATTGCCCTCCTCGATGATGGCCCGAAGCGTGAAGATGTGATCCAGGGTAGCGTATCCCCTCCTGAACCCCGCCTGTCCATGTGCTTGATGTTGATGTGTCTCCGCCCATTTACTCAACTCATGCTCTAGGACCGATCCATAGAGCTTGGCTAGCACGTGGCCAACCATGACGGTCCTATAGTCACTCGGAACCGTAGGATCACCCGCTTTCAGGATTGGTACTATAGTATTCGCTGACCAACTGGCAGGGAAACCTTCGCAAAGGGCCCGATTGAACAGGTGGGCTAAGAGTGGCGCGAGCACACCCCTCGCATGCGAAAGTTGCTCTACCACTAATCCATCATGATCCTGGGCTCGGCCATTCTGCAACCTGTCAATGGCGTCGCGGATCATGCCAACGGAGAAGAAGGTGGAGGAGGTGAGTCGGCTCTCTGGTGGTCGGGGGAGAGGTGGCTGTCCGGGTATGTGGTAGAGCGAGGTAGCATAAGTATGCCATGTCTCCGGCGATGTAATAGGTGTCTGGAAAACTCGCCACGCCTCTGTAAAGCCCCAACCAGATAAACCCTACGATTAAGCATAAACATGGAAACAAAAAGACATAGCATCAAGCTCACCGCCCAACCATAGAGCCATTCAGGCTCACCCCTTGCTGATTAAGCATAAACATGGAAACAAAAGGACATAGCATCAAGCTCACCGCCCAACCATAGAGCCATTCAGGCTCACCCCCGAGCAAGGGGGACAGTAGCATCCGAGACATGCCTCCATGTGCAAAGTCCCTGGCGTCCCATATCACCAGTACACACCCATCGGATGTAAGCACGGAGTAGTCTCAAGGCCTCGAGTCGGTCTGAGTAGCTCTCCCCCAAACTGACCCATAAAGTGACTTATATAGGCCTCCTATAAACCAGGAGCCAAATATAGCACACATCTCATAAAAGCTACTAATCCCCCCACTTAAGATGCCTAACCCTGGGCTATGGTTAACCCAACTCGAGGGTCTTAACCTTGGTTAGCCCTGGGACGTAACGTTCTTCCCCCCTTATGAACCATTGATGTCCTCAACAATGAATTCGGGGAATCGACTCTTCAAACTACGCATTGACTCCCATGTAGCCTTGACCTCAAACCGTCCCTTCCACTTGATCAAGTACTGTGAATAAACGGTATTACGAGACTGTTTTGTACGTTGATCCAGAACCAACCTGGGCTCTAGGGGAATATACCTAGTAATATCCTTGAGGTTAGGGATCTCCTCCACTGGGACAATCTCATTACCTTCACCCAGACGTTCCTTTAAACGATTGATGTGAAAAACAGGGTGAATCTTGATTCTAGAGGAAGTGCTAACCGATAAGCTACCTCCTAATCTTCTTTGTGATTTGATAAGGACCACAACATCGAGAAGACAGCTTGTAAAACTTACCAGTTCTCATCGTTTTAGAGTCCTTTGGGACTTTAAGATACACCCACATGCCCTCTTGTAAGGCTCTAGGAGTTCGTCGTTGGGTGGTGTAAAACTGAGCGCGATCTTGAGTACTCTTTACGCTTTCCCTTGCAATTTTCAGCATGTCTTGCATATCTTGCAAGAAGTCCATTGCTGATTGCAATTTGAGTCCTCTTAACCCAACGGCTATAGGTGACTTTGGTTGATAACCATACATAAGCATGAATGGGCTATAACTAGTAGCCGCATGCTTACTGCTATTATAAGCAAACTCAATTTGTGGGAGGTACCTTTCTCAGTGAGACTGTCTCTTGGAGACATACGCCCTCAACATATCCTCCATAGTCTGGTTAGTCCTATTTGTCTGACCATTCGACTCAGGATGATCTGAAGATGACATTCCAAGCGTGTTTCCAATTTGGAAAATATGGATTGCCAAAATTGTGCAGTGAATTTGGGATCCCTGTCAGTCACAATCTCCTTAGGCAGTCCATAAAGCTTGTACAACTACTCCACAAAGAGCTGAGCCAACTCGTGACTCTTCATCGTTGACTTAGTAGGGATAAATCTTGCCATCTTCGTCAATTGGTCTACAACAATCCAGATTGAGTCATGGCCCCTATTATTCCGGGGTAATCCAACTATTAAATCCATAAAGATACATTGCCATTTGTTCTCAGGACTTTGCAAAGGATGTAACAACCCACCGGCTCTAAGCCTTTTAGCTTTGTTAAGCTGGCACTGGGAACACTTCCGCACATAATCCTCGACAAAGGCCGCCATGCGCGGCCAATAAAAATGCTGGCCAACCAAGGCTAAGGTTCTATGTATGCCCGGGTGCCTTGCACTAGGTGCATCATGGTACTCATGCAATATCAAAGTTTGGACGTTCAGATCACTGGCACACAAACCTTGCCATCCTTAAACAGTAATCCACCTCTAATGGAATACTTTTCCAATATCTTTCTCTTAACAGCACTCACCGGAGTGTCCGGAACACTTGGATCTCGCAGGCTGCTTCCGGGCTGGACCAATTGCCAAATTCAACCAAAATGGGAATCTTGTTGGCAACGCCCTTTGAGAGATAGCTAAAAGTTAGTCGTTATCTCGACAAAAGAGATAGCATTAACCTCGGGGATCCTACCAAGGGCATTAGCAACCCGATTTGTTGTTCCCCTACGGTAATGGATCTCAAAGTCAAACTCCTGCATGAGGTCAACCCATCTGACTCTTCAGGTCAGGCTGATCACAAATATACTTCAACGAATGGTGATTTGTCCAGACTACAAATCAAGACCCATACAAATAGTGTCTCCAGATCTTCAACGCATGGACAACTACCAGAAGCTCCTTTTCTTGGGTACGGTACCTCATCTGTGCATTTGAAAGCTTTTTACTTTCAAATGCTATGGACCTCCCATTCTGGAATAGGGCAGCACCTATTGCATAATCACTGACATCCGTTTCAACCACAAAAGGTTTACTGGGATCCACAATCAGCAACATAGGCGTCGAGGTAACAAGCTCCTTCAGTGCTCCAAAACACTGGTCCAACTTGTCACTCCAAACCACCGGAGGACTTAACTTGCCTTTCTTGCTTCTCACCCCCTTTAAGAGTTTAGTCAAAGGGGCGGCAATCTTGGCATAAGCCTCGATGAACTTCCTGAAAAAGCCAGTGAATCCCAAAAAAGATTTCACTTGCCTAATTGTCCTTGGAATAGGCCATTCAAGGGCCTTTCAAACCTTTTCCGGATCAATCTTCACACCGTCAACGGTAATGATATGATCGAGATACAAGAGTTCTTGCTTAAAGAAGTCACATTTTGACTGTTTTGCATACAACTTCTCTCGTGTGAGAATCTCTAAGACGACTTTGAGGTACTGTATGTGTTCTTCCAATGACCTACTATAAATCAGTGTAACACGCGGAAGCTCTGGGAGTCTTCTTTCAGCCCTAAACACTCCTAGAAACATGCTGATGCAAAACGCAGATATGAAGAGAGAGAGAGAGAGAGAGAGAGAGAGAGAGAGAGAGAGAGAGATGCTGGAAATTCAGTATATTAATATGGTACAAAAGGTACCTCCACTACAGCCATAGGCTGCCTTGTACAAAAGGTGGTATACACCCAAAATCTTGTCCTACTCTAGGACCCTAAGGATCCAATCCCTAAAGGACTGAATACCCAACACAATGAGCACCCTATGCCTTACATAGGCCTCTTGTAACCTTGGAGTGTTGGCCGACCAGCAGTCGGCTGGCCGACTGGGCACATAATTCCATAAAAGCTGCGCCAAATGATATTCTTGCTATGTCATGGTGAGTTCTCAGCTCCCTGGCTTTCTGGTACAACCGACTGGTCGTGTAGGCAGTCGACAGCACCTTCCATGCTTTCTAATGCCAATTCAAGTCCTGGCTCCAAGTCCAAGCTACTATCTCATCTGCACCTTTGGAGGATAAACCTCCATTGGGACCATTGCCCGAGAACCTATCTGGCTCACAGGACTGCCATCCCCTCTGGCTTTGTGGAACACCACCAACAAACCTCCTGGGAGCTCTTCCCGATTCTGTGCTCCTTGCCTTGGGCTTCGTATCCGTGTACTTTCCTGTACCTTGGACCTGTACACCATCACATGGGACTGATTCATTGTTTAGCTTTGCTGAGCCTGATGCTTTGATACCAATGTAGCGTCTGCATAGACTTTATTCTCTGCACATTCACATGTCCAATTTTTTTATGCCAAATGTCAATGTCTCTGCAACAATTCTTGAACCATTTGCAAACATTGCAGCACTCACTTTAGGCATGTTTACATTCAATGTAAACATTCTGCCCACTGTGTTGCCCATAGTTGCTATGAAACGCGTTTCAAACTTTAGCAGACCCGTTTGAAACGTTTCAAACGTCTGGGAGTTTGAAACGCGTTTCAAACTTGGCTTTTCATTTTTTAATGTTATTTAAGACGGGTCATATCAGTCGATTCAGTCGCTTTCCAGAGAGCAAAAAAAACACGCCGTGCATAGTACAGAGGAGAAAGTTGACTATCCTTCTCCACGCTTGCCTTCGTTCGTGTGATTTCTCCGCCACCCGCCCCCTCGGGACCTGTGCACCGTGCTAGCAAGGTTGGTACTTGTCTGTTTTCATATTTTTGCTTGATTTTTGCACCAATTTCAAAACTTGAAATTTGGGCAACATCCTTCCAGGCTTCCAAAATGCCTTGTGCTAGAGATTCAATGTGGACTCATGTCATTCCCATGGGCAAGTATGGGGGTTCAGGCACTGAAAAATGGAAGTGCAAGTATTGTGATAAGGTCTCAGGTGGATCTGCAAACAGGATAAAGGCTCATTTTTCAGGTCTAAAAGGCAAAGGCATTGGTGCTTGTGATAAAGTGCCCTAGGATATCAAAGCCTCTCTTCTACAATGGAGGAGGGAGCAAGAAGCAGCCATGAAAGGATTTGGAAGCAGCCATGATGACATGCAGGAAGAGGAGGAGGATGTCACCAAAAGAGCTAGAGTGGGTGATGAACAAGAGATGCAGAGTCAAACGGCTGTAGGTTCTACCTCTGCTCCTTGTGCCCACAGATCTTCCTTGCCCATTAGGCCTTCTTTGAAGAGTGCAAGCATTAAAGCTCGTTTTCAGAAAGCAGCAGTTGCTGAGGCCACCCGTGAATTGACAAGGTTGTTTATTTAGTGTGCTTTGTCATTTCACATTGTGCGCACTCCAAGATGGAAGAAGACCATGAGAGCCATTAGCCGCATTGGGTATGAGTGGGAGGGTCCCAAATATGACTCCTTACGCAAGAAGCACTTTAGAGATGAGAAAGATCTTGTACAGCTTGAGATGGAGCCTTTGAAGGCAACATGGCATAAATATGGATGCACCATATTATGTGATGGTTGGACAGATATGCGGGAAAGGAATGTTTATAACATTCTGGTGTCCTCCTGCAAGGGCGTAATGTTTATGCGTGCCATTGATGCTTCAGTTCCAGGGACGGTGGTGACAGGAGCCTTTATATGGCAACACATACGCCAGACAATGTTAGAGATTGGTGCTCAGCATGTGGTGTAGGTGATTACTGACAATGGCTCTAATTGTGTGTCCATGGGCAGAATGTTAGAGGATGAGTTCCCAGAGATAGTGTGGACTCCTTGTGCAGCACATAGTCTTGACCTCATGATAGAGGATGTTGCTAAAATCCCTTGGATTTCTGAGATCTTTGCTATAGCTCGGAGCATGGTGAGGTTTGTTACCAAGAGGCTAAAAGTCCTCTACATGTACCGTGCCCATAGTGATCTAGAGTTGCTCAAGCCCTCAAAGACCAGGTTTGCGTACATGTTCATTGTGATTGAGAGGCTAGTGAGAGTCTAGCAAGGGCTACTCCGCACAGTTGTGTCACGAGAGTGGATGGCATGGGAGGATCGAGAGCAGCCCAAGGCAGTGGCATTTGTGCGTGCTGTGATGCGAGAGAGTTGGTGGGATGATGTCAAAGCACTTGTGAAGGCCAGTCAGCCTCTTTACAGTGTCCTTCGCATCACAGACATGGAGGGCAGCTCTCTTGGTCTCCTTTACGAGTTCATGGACCGTATTGGAGAAGCCCTGAATCGGTGCACCGTTCTATCAGCAGAGAGGTATGTAATATGCAATATGCATGTCTTTCCAATTTTGTACTTGTCGGGTTTATTTGGCTTTGGTTGTTGGTGAATCGTTATTCGTGACTTGGTCTATGAATAGGGTCCAGGACATCAGGGAGGTTTGGAACCGTAGATGGAATTGGTTTCATAGACCAATCCATTCGGTTGCCCATATACTGCATCTTCTATGTCGTAATGAGGAGCAGTTCAACAACGAGGAGTTGGAAGAAGGGTGGCAACAGTACATCCAGAGGTGGACAGGAGGTGATATTAATCTCTTGAGAAAATTGGAGGATGAGCTCTTGGTATATCGCAATGGGAGCCGTGTGTTTGGAAGACCCACCGCACTACTAAGAGAGACACAGCTACAGCCAGTCTCATGGTGGGAGAAATATGGGATTGGTACTCCATTACTGGTAAGTGTTTAGTATTCAAATGTTACATCAATAATAGCCATGAATCATGATGCAATGGGAGGTTAGTGCTTTATCATGACTACTTACAAAGTTTTATGTCCTTTCTATGACAGAAACGCCTTGCATTGCGAGTCCTCTCACAAGATTGCAGCTCTGGGCCTTGTGAGAGGAACTGGAGCACATGGGCTCTCTTCCACACAAAGAAGAGGAACAAATTGAGCAGTGCTCAATTAGAACGGTTGGTTTATTGTCATTGCAACCTCCGTCTAATTAAGCAACAAGGCAATCCAATCGAGCCGCGCCAAGTGAATGTCGACAAGATTGACATAGAGTTGGTGAAGGATGTACCGGATATTCCTCAGGAGGAGCGTGACATCTATGCTATGCTTTACGAGGAGTTGATGGCACCAGCTCGTATCACACGAGTGCATGCATCTAGAGATGGAGCTTCTACGAGTGCTACGGCTGCAGAACCTGAGATTTATGGAGCTGAGGCAGAGTCTTCTTCCGGCACAGAGTCAGAGACATCAGAGGATGGAGATGACCATGAGGAGGAGTCGTCGTCTCCGTCTGAGGAGGATGACTCCTGAGTCCTGACTCCTGATTCTATTTTCTACTTTATTTTGTACTATGTACTGTGTGTTACATGTGACACGGATTGTGTTTGACTATTTACTATTGACTCTTGAGCTTACTTATGATGAGCATTTACCATTGAGACTCTGTGTCATGTGATTTGTCTATTTAGTATTATCTATGATTGTTGATTCATGAATCATGATTGAAACCTGCAGGCTGCAGCCTGCAACCTTTGAAGTTAAAGTTTGGCATTTGAACTTTGTAGTTTGTACATATTCAGCATACACCATGGCTCATTTCTTTCTTGCATTGTTTTTATCTAGGATTGAAATTTGAAACTTTGAGTTTGAAGTTTGAACATGGATGACTGCCTTGGCATATTTGGCATTTGCTATCCCATGGGCCATGGGCCCATTATGCATAGATGATAGTACATACTTATTACTAAATCCTGATACATCATACAAGCATGCATATATTCAACATATTATCATTTTATCAATGCTATCAATGATCCCATATATTCTGGCATATAAATATCATATATGGTATTGGTTTTTCACATGCCAAGATGGGAAAGTTTGAAACGCGTTTCAAACTTCTGGGAAAGGTTTGAAACGTTTCCAAAACGTTTCAAACGCGTTTTTTGAAACGTGTCGCTACTATGGTGTTGCCTTTTGCAACCAACCTGCACTTTTCTTTAAAGTCTTCAACATAACAACCATCACCGAACCTGCAAACCCTGCTCAATCATGTGGCCAACTGAAACCAGATTCTTTGTTATGTTCGAAACATGAAGTACATCTGCAAGGTATTTCACTTTGCCATCCTGCATAGACAATGGCACATCTCCAACATGGGCAATTGGATGAGCAGTGTCATCCCCTGTTTCCACAAAACTTGGTCTTTCAAGGTTTTTCATCTCCTTGAACCACTCCCCATGACTTGTCATGTGGTTCGAAGCACCTGAATCAACGTACCATACATCATCTTTATGTACTGCTTCAACATTTTCAGACATGGCATTAACGACATGCTGCATAACAAACAACCTTTCATTATCCTCATTGTTTTTGCTCGAGGATGCATAGTTGTTTTGCTACAATTTTTCATTTTGCATGTCAGCCTGCTTCTTATAACAATCTGCCTACACATGTCCAGGCTTACCACAACAATAAAAGCATCCACGTGTATCATTCTACTGCCTTTGCCAATTTCCATGACCTCTTTGACTCCCCCTGTCTCTGAATTGGCCTCTTCCACCTGCGTGTTGTTGTTGTTGTGAATTCTGGGACTGTTGTTGTTGTTGCTGCTGCTGCTGGCCATAATTTTGATTACCTGTTCGGCCACCTCCTTGGCCGCATCCACGGCCTCCTCTACCTCGTCCTCTTCCTGAACTTGTGTAGAAGGCCCGTTGCTCTAAACTGTTTTTGTTTTGTTAAGACTGTTGGTCTTCACCCAAGCTCTTCTCTTCTATAATCAACATAGACACCAAACCTGTGAAATTGGGAATGTTTTCCTAAGTCTAAATAGACGTCTTGAATGCCTTGTATTGTGGCCCGAGACCACGTAGATAGACTTTCACCTTATCATCATCATCTACAGAAATGCCAAGCTCTGGGAGTCTTCTTTCAGTCTTAAACACTCCTAGAAACATGCTGATGCAAAACGCAGATATGAAATGAAATGATATATTAACGTCTTCAGAAGGCCAAAATGACCTATGAGACCAAAAAGGTTACAACAATTGGTGGATCTGATACAATGTCTGTGTAAGAAAAGCTAAAAACAACTAAACAACTAACTGAAACTGAAACAACTATGAGGAAAAGTATGGTACTAGGAGCTCCTAATGGATAACATCTGGGAGGAAAACTCCAGCAACAAAGGTAAGCCTCATACACATCACTATCCAAAGATGTCTCTCATCGGTCGATGGCGGATATCCTCAATGTCCTCCATGGTGAGTACTCTGACTGGATGTCTCCCATGCCGTGCTAGTATGGTCCTGATCCTCTGTTGTAGTCTCCGCCGGTGTCGAGATGGGCCTCTCAATTTGGGGCGCCTGGACCGCCCCAGCTCTATAGCCCGATCAATCAGTGTACCTCTAGTGTGGCTATACTCTGGGGCTAGCTGGAATGCCTGCTGGCCTGACTGCTCAATCTCTGGTCGAAAGAAGAGAGAGTAGAGAGAGAGAGAGATGCTGGAAATTCAGTATATTAATATGGTACAAAAAGGTACCTCCACTACAGCCATAGGCTGCCTTGTACAAAAGGTGGTATACACCCAAAATCTTGTCCTACTCTAGGACCCTAAGGATCCAATCCCTAAAGGACTGAATACCCAACACAATGAGCACCCTATGCCTTATATAGGCCTCTTGTAACCTTGGAGTGTTGGCCGACCAGCACAGTCGGCTGGCCGACTGGGCACATAATTCCATAAAAGCTGTGCCAAATGATATTCTTGCTATGTCATGGTGAATTCTCAGCTCCCTGGCTTTCTGGTACAACCGACTGGTCTTGTAGGTAGTCGACAGCACCTTCCATGCTTTCTAATGCCAATTCAAGCCCTAGCTACTACCTCATCTGCACCTTGTGCTCAAAATCCTAACTCTATTTGGTTCATACTCTTTATGTGGCTGCCTCTTCTGGACCAGCACCTGAGAATGTCCATGGCATCTTTCATGCACATGACAATCAGGTTGTCATCCAGGAAGACAACAATCCACTTTCCCAGATATGGATGAAATAAATCGTTCATCATTTGTTGGAAAGTAGCAAGAGCATTAGTCCCGAAAGGTAAGACTAAAAACTCATAGTGGCCATAGCGCGTCTGAAACGCAGTCTTAGGCACGTCCTCAGGTTTAATCCCTATCTGATGATAGCTTGACCGTAGATCAATCTTGGTGAAATACTTAGCACCCTGAAGATGATCCATCAAGTCATCCATCCTCGGTAAAGGATACTTATTCTTGACAGTGAGCTTGTTCAAGCCTTTGTAATCCACATAGAAGTGCATACTACCATCTTTCTTCCGTGACAGAAGAACGGGAGCGTCCCATGGAGACTTGCTAGATTGAACAAAACCTTTATTGAGATATTGTTATAGTTGCTGAGCAATCTTGTCCTCTTTCCTCCGGCTAAACCGATAAGGTTGCCGGGAGACGGGATGGATACTCAATCTCATGGTCAACACTCCGCTCGGGTGGTGGACTATCTGGTAACTCGTTAGGAAATACATCACTAAACTCTTTTAAAATATCGTCCAAAATTTGTTGTTCTTTAGTACAACTATTGCTTGAGATAGAGTTACACTCTAAAGCAGATGCTCTTAAAAAAATTTCAGAATTGAAAAGATCATAGAAACAACAAAAAGAGACAGAATTTGGATCAAAAAGTGATTCATATATATCCTCGGCCAAAGCCTGAGTTGAGTTTACAGCAGAAAATCCATGGGAGACATCACCCCGGATTACATAGAGTTCACCATCATGAACAAACGAGAGCTTATGAGTCCGATAATCTAACATTATTGTCTCGCTCTTATCAAAAAACTAGGACATTCCCAAAATCATATCCACCCTGTCAAGGTTCATGATATGGAAGTCCAAAGCCTCCCAGCAGTCCTGAATCTGGACCTCCAGTCTAGGCACTGTTTGATCCCACACTTCCACGTCTGCAACCCGAGCAAGTTTGACCACATACCGATGATCACTTGCCTCCGTGGGTAGCCAGAGTGTCTGTCCCAAACCTGAGGAAATAAAATTGTGAGTAGAACTGTTGTCAAATAGAATCCGCACCCTTTGGCCGCCTATAGATCCCTCAACTCGGAGGAGATCATGCGGACCGAAAGCAGATTTACTTATCTGACATCCACGGCAACTACTTGAGGCCAAATGATGAATTTCAATAGAAGAGATCAAAGAGTTACCTTGTAGTTCCGTAATATGTACCGAGGTCGTACCCCCTGAAGATTTCTTCTTCGGACAATCCCGATAGTGATGACCGGGTTGGTTGCACTCGAAGCACAAGTTCTCTTTCTTCGCCTTCGCTACCTGTTCTTCGGTTTGCGGAGCGGATCTTCTCTTGCCTCTCGAGTGCTTTTTGGGATTGCGTTGTGATGACTGACCATCTTGGGATGCTGCAACACTACCTCGCTTCTTGTCTTTAGAGGATTTTTGGTTCTTGCGTGCAGACTCACCCGTAGGTTCACCACCTCTTCTGACAGCAAGGGTGTAATCAAAATTCTTGGCATAGCGGTAGATGTCCAAGCAAAAAAGGCGGTCCACTTCGCAAGCCAGCTTTCCAAGTAAAGCTCCTCACACACTTTCTTCTCACTGGAAAATGATTCCGGATGAAAAGGCACTTGTAGAGGAGGAGGATTACTAGCTAAAGCTTGGGAAGCCTGGGAGCATAGCTCTGTGAGTTGTCGTTGTAGATCAAGTACAGTGGCATACAAAGTATCCACTCGTGAAGATGCACGAGGTTGAGGAATAGGAGAAGGTTGTGTCGAAGGTAGAGGAGGTTGTACATAACCTGTATACTGAGAATACGGAGTAGCAAACTGTGAAAAAGCATGTAAAAAATTGGGATCCACACCTGTTTGTAAAGCGGGTATGGGTTGTCCCACATACTGAGGGAAAACTTGTGGTATACTAGGTTGAACTGGATCACCACCCTGCGTAGGAGCAATAGATACTGTAGTTACCCCAAGTTGAGTTGTTGCAGGAGAGGTTGACCAAGTTCGAGACACCTCCACAAATGAAACCAAGGTGTCCATGTATTCAGCCATGAATCTGTCCAGAAACAGTACTTGTAAAGAGAGTAAAGGTTTGAGGTGGTGGTGTAAACAGGTGAGGTCAAAAGTGATGCACAAGAAGGAAACCAAGAGCAGGCAGTTCAGGGTGTAAAAAAGCACAAATTCTGGTCAACTACAGAATTCTGTGTGCTTGAATGACCAAACACCCCAAAAAAGCACACTTGAATCCAAAAATAGCATCTCAGATGTGCGCCCACCAAAAAAGCTCCAAATCGACCTGTTTTTTGGTTAAAAGCACCACGTGTGCTTTTTTTACACAATACACTCACCTATCTGCCATATATGGAGTACTCGGCCCTTGCTGATATGCGCCCATATTCTGGCCATCCAGCCCAGTTATGGGGCGTCCCCCTTCACACCCGGGCATGCCCACTCATGGGTACCACGACCACACATGGGCAGTCACACAGGACAGCCTGAATCGGCTCACAGCAGTGCTTTTCCCTTCTCTCTGTGCTCTGAACAGGGCCCATATAACCTTCTCTACATGTCAAAACCTCACGCATGCTGATCTCTTCCCACCCCTCTTTCCTCCTGTTCATGGCGACCAGCAGGGCTGTTCACAGCAGCTCTAGGTCGACCTCCAATCTACCCATACCACTCGTAGACAGGGTGACCAGCCCGCACAGAAACCCTAATAGTTCAGCCATGGAGAAAAAAGCTATGGGATGAAGCCTAGAGATGCAAAAGCGCAGGTACAAACAGAAGGTTTTAGGGCGAAGAATTCCCCCGCATAAAACTCAAAAAAGCACCAAAAGCACGATGCTTTTCTCTCTGCTTTTTCACATGGATATGGAGTTCTTTGCAAAACTCCCACACATCCAACCACACCGATCTTCTCCCTTGAGCCCGGTTACTCCCCGCCTTCCGTCCAAGCATCCCATACCACCCAGACCTTGGAAAGCGAAAAAGCAACCCGACGACTTAAGCTCTGGAAGATCCAGGTGATGGATTTTCTCCTCTCCTCCTTTTAGAGATTTTCAAGCTTAATCCAAGTAGGTTTGGCTCTGATACCAATGTAAAGCCCCAACCAGATAAACCATAGTCACAAGGAACGGGGGATGGTAACGGGGGACGGGGACAGGGACGTGACGGGGGACGGCCATAAGTAGGGAACGGGGACGGGGGAGGGAATGGCACTCAAAAAATACTTTTTTTTAAAAGTTTTTCCACCCTCAGGTAACTACGCAGGCACTGGCTAACTCTACTTTGTGAGTCCCCCCTATATGAGGAGAAGGCATTTATGAGTAGCACGGGTCACCTGATAGGTCCCGGTTTAAACACCGGATGGTGGCCGATTGTGGCCAGATAGCATGAGAGGATTCTGGAGAAGGTTGGCACACTGCCAACCAGGCTACATGCATATGCGGTGAGTTATTATACACCTATTGCATATAGGCTGTAAATTTTGGGTCCGTTGTGGCGCGCAGTTTCACACCAGCCTACTTGGGGGAAGGTGCGGAGGGGGGCGTGAGCCCCTCTCTGCAGGGGGTCCGGGGGGGAGATGACTCCCCCCGGGCCCGAAGGGCCGTTTACGCTAAACTCCATGCTTGTAGCCTTGTAGCCTTGTTCTTATATAGATATTAGATAGGCAAGAGAGAGGCAAGGGCAAGTGAGAGAGAGAAAGAAAGAAAGAAAGAAAGAAAGATTTTATTAACGTCTTCCAAAAGACCGAACTCGGCCTATGAGACAAATCGGAGGACTTGTATGGGGTATCCTCTGTCATCCCAACAAAATGAAAAAGTACTGAATAAAAAAGCTGAATCTGGGTGTGCAGGGGATGGAGCTCTATTACTAGGAGAATGCAAAGCTATATGCATGGAGTATACAATCATGATATGCAACCTATCTAGCTCCATCCTGTACCATACTGGGGGTATAAAATGGTATACATCAGTGAAGGGGGTGTCCACAGCTCCCTGAAGAACATGCCTGGGTGTGCTCTGAAGCGAGCCAGTCGCTCCGCACCCTCTCTGTGAAACTGAGCTCTGATCTCTGTCATCTCTCTCTGGTATAGGCGTGGTGTCCGAAAGCCAGGTGTCCTCTGTCTCCTGCGGGCTCTAAGTGTCTCTGCTCTCTGGAGAGAGGCAAGGGCCAAGCCTCAAGGGCCAAGGCCCCAAAGCTCAAGCCTAAATGCCAAACCTCAAGGCAAGAGAGAGGCCCGGCCCAAGGCCCAAGGCCCAAGCCTCAAAGGCTCAAGGCCTCCCCAAACGGCTAGAAATGGGCAAAAGAAACCACAGAATGGCTCCCTGCCGTCCCCCCACAGTGCCGTCCCCCACAGCCGTCCCCGTTCCTACTGCCGTCCCCTTCACCGTCCCTTGTGAGGGACGCCTCCAGGGGGACGTCCGACCGTCCCCTGTCGTCCCCGTTCCTGAACCGTCCCGACTCGGCGTCCCTCCGTTCCAACAGTCCGTCCCTTCCGTCCCCTGTGACTATGAGATAAACCCTACGATTAAGCATAAACATGGAAACAAAAGGACATAGCATCAAGCTCACCGCCCAACCATAGAGCCATTTAGGCTCACCCCCGAGCAAGGGGGACAGTAGCATTCGAGACGTGTCTCCACGTGCAAAGTCCCTTGCGTCCCATACCACCAGTACAGACCGATTGGATGTAAGCACGGAGTAGTCTCAAGGCCTTGAGTCTAGGTCTGAGGAGCTCTCCCCCAAAACTGACCCATAAAGTGAATTATATAGGCCTCCTATAAACCAGGAGCCAAATATAGCACGTCTCTTAAAAGCTACTAATCCCCCCACTCAAGATGCCTAACCTTGGGCTATGGTTAATCCAACTTGAGGGTCTTAACCCTGGTTAGCCCTTGGACGTAACAGCCTCCTTGCTGTCCTGTCCCAAGAAAAGATGGTACAACTCATGCTCCAACTTCACCAGGTAGGCTCGCTTCTTCCTCTGCACAAGGCGGTGAAAGATCACGCGCGTCTGGCGATGTGTACTGATCCCCTGTGCTTCCAGCGGTACATGTGGGTCCATGTCCTGCAGAGCACTGTACAAGTTGTTGGCGTAGCTGGATGCCGTCTCTCTGGTGAAGTGGTATCGGGGGTGTCTCTGGGGGCCGCTCGGTGGTGGCGTCGGATCAAAGCGGCATGCAATGCTGAAGGGGAGAGAGAAAGAAAGAAAGAAAGAAAGAAAGATATATTAACGTCTACGAGAGGCCAAAGTCGGCCTATGAGACAAAAAATAATACAACTGTGTTCTTCCGGTCATCGGAAGAAAAGGAAAAGAAGAAAAGAAAAAGTGTGCATGTGTCTGGATACAACTGTGAATCATCATGGATCGGTGGAGCCCATATACAAACAATATAAAGGGGGGTGGGGATGTGGATGGAGTGCTAAGGCAAGATGCATCTCTATATGCTGAAGGGGTAGTACAAGCATATTATGCAGATCTATGTCTAACTCCATCCAGTGCCATAAGAGAGAGAGAGAGTACAAATGATACGATGATACCATGGATGTATTGAGCCATTGAAAAAGTAACTGAGGGAAAAGGAAAAAAGACTATCACTAGTGTAATACAGATTTGATATCAGCAGCTCTTTGTTAAGGCGATATGGTTACAAAGATGCCTGAGAATCTTGTCTTTGGAGGGGCTGTTTGCTGACCCCTCTTTGCACCCAAGGAACATGTTTCTGATTTCTCTTTGGCTAGATCCTAGATTTGTGGGCTTTGTTCCTTCGGTGCTTTTAGGCAGCTAGCTGTCTGGAGGTTGTAATGAGCACTCTGTGTGGGGTCAAGTGTCCCCTTGGCACATGGCTCTCTAGCTTGGGGCTGGCCATTTTTTGTGGTTGAACGATGTAAGCATTTTTTGGCTTTAATTGTCTTGTCATCTCTGGCCTCTTATTAATTAGTCTCTAATTAGTCTCAATCCTCATGTCCCATGACCCTTTGGAGTGCCTCAAACCCCTCTAAATTGAGGCAATGGAAGTGGCCTTTGATTTCCTAGTTGCTGGGCATGATAGGATGGCATGCGTCGTAGTCTCTGAGATCGACTTATTAATGTTTGCTGGAGGTCAAACTGGTATATGAAATGGAAAAAGTGCACTATGCATACACTCTACAATATTTGATGCTAAGACGACTACAATATCTGATGCTAAGACGACCCCCTAATGTCCTCAAATGCCAATGCAGGTCTATGAAACCAAAAAGTGCACTCTGTATACAATATGTAATAGGTGATACCGAGAGGATCTGCCAAATGCCCTCAAATGCTATTGCAACAAAGAAATAGAAACTTAAGTGACCAGTAACCAAGCAGATGCTAGAAAGCTTTAGCGGGTTGTGGCTGATGCAATTTTGCAAGCTCCCTCTTTGTCATAGAAACTGAGTTACAAAGTGGGCAAATTGGATCCTTCCAGTCTTGATAGTGATCCCTCCATGTGTCTAGGAAACATATCCTCAATCCTTACCTGCCATGGCTGGTTAGGTGGCGGTTGGGGCCTTCTCTGGATTTTATGTGATTTCCTCTCAGATGGGATGCATGATGTGGTTGGAAGTTAATCCTCCAAAGAATGGAGGAGGAATCTTGATTGCTGATACCTTAAAATTGTCTTCGTTTGTTGTCTTAGCCTGAAATTTTTGTGAAAGAAAAGTGTTTAGCCTGGTATGTGTGTCTATTAATGGCTGCCTCACCCATTTGTAGAAAACAAGGAAGACCAGGAAAATTGTGTTTTTTTTTGTTTTTTTGTGTTTTTCAACAGCTCTGATGAGTCGTCATGGAAGCAAACCTCAGAATTATTACTAGAAGTCACAGCCCATGGTGAGAATAGTGGTTTCGAGGTACCTTGCCTCCTTGTTGCAGCTAAAGATGATTTGGGCCCACAGGCTGCAGCTATCTCTGATTCAGCAAGGGTAAGATCATCATGTTTAAACCACCCCACTTCCTCCCCTCGTCCACATGCCCCGACTCCCCTGTCGCTGCCGCATCTATGCCATCCTGCACTCGCCCCAATGTATAAGAATCTGAATTTATTCATACTTCTGTGTATGTGAGTAGTCATGCTAGGACGGTACTGCTCTTTTAGCCAAACCTGCACCTGCATGTGTAAAAAAATAAAATCTTTCAAAATTTTCAGGTATGCCAGGACATGGGTATGGAAGCTCCCATCTCAGTGAGTATGAAGCTGGGAGATATTGGCAACATCTACCGGCGTGTTGTTGATGCTGCTCAACGCCCACATCTAAGCATTCCAGTCACAGAGGCGGGAAAGAGCTACCAGCACTACAAGCAGATAGTCAGCCGCTCGCTTGTGGTACTTTCTGGTATGCTACTTCAACGTAGGGTGTTTCATTAGTTAGGGTTGGATGCTTTTAATTTGTGTGATGGGAGGGATGGAATGGAGTCAGTGTTTTGATTTGATGTGGTGTGCAGTGGGGGCTGCGGTAGCTGTTGTTGGAATAGCAGCCTACAGGGTCTATTGTGCAAGACGCCACACATCAAACTAAAGACGTTGAAGGAGCTTGTTGGGAGGTTTTGGTACCTTGAAGTCAGATTCATTTTTAGAACGTTAACTGGTAACGAGGTTTGGACACATGCAGAAACTGAGAGGGCCAAGGTATGAAGTCTGTAGCTAGTGTTAAGTCAAGTCTCAATGACCAGAGGTCGTTTATGATCATCTATCAAGGGTAGGGTAGTGTTTCTTTTTCTGCTTGTTTGCCTTCTCTCTTCTCTGATCAGAGGTGTGCCATGTAACGTTGATTTAATCTGTTAAATGTGACAAATTGTCTATCCAGGGCTGAAGATTCAGTTGCCTTTGCTTTCCTGGTAAAGAGATGTTATTTTGTAAAACATTTATAAGACATACATACTACGTTCATTGAGTACTGTGCATTTTGCAGCAATTTATGACAGACTATACTTCCATATACATTTGATTCGTTTACTCGTTCCTTTGTGAAGTGCTGAGTGAGGACATGGCTAAGATCAAGTATGAGCTGGAAGATGGTCTTATCAATTGGATTGAGAGCATGAAAACAGTAGTAGTTGGCTGCGGTTTGAAGCATTTTATGAGAGAGATTACTTTTAAATACATTCAATTAGTTTCTCTTTCCTTCATCAAGCACCGAGTGATGACATGGCTAAGATCAAGTATGAGCACATGGCAAGACGCATGGAAGATGGTCTTATCAACTGGATTGAGAGCATGAAAACAGTAACAGTTGCCTTGCACATCACGATGGGTCGGTTGTTGGGCATATGAACAGTCACCTGGTTACAATTCAAAATGAGTACCACAGTACATGAAGTTGTATGGTCTTGTTAACTGTTCAATGGCTCAGGTGCATTTATGTGTGACATGTGGGAGTCTGTTTACAAGCCAGGCCTTCAGTTTATGAACACATAGAGAATCTGGCAGCATCTCACTTGTGAGGCTGATTGTGGAACCCGCAAGGCTTCGGGCAGTGGCGGCCCAGTTCCCCTCATTCGTGTTTAAACTGTGCTTTGATAATATTGAGACATAGGTCTCTATTGCGCATGGGAAACTTTTTTGTTGGATGCAAGTGTGTTTATACCTTAGGATGATTTCGGCCCGTTAGGTGCTGTAGTTTGGAAGCAATTGCGATTTAGTCTTTATGCATGTTGCAATGCGGACTTTTCCTCCATTAAGAAAGCCTGTCCTGTAAATCATGTATTTTTTAAAGGGTTTTTGAAATCTATCTGATCAACCTTTTATCTCCAGATTAGAATTCATCAATCTTTAGTTCAAGCAGTGTGCAACATAGTTATGTAATGTGGTGCACTTTAAGTTGTGTGCAGTGTAGCAATCATGGCTTCCTCGGCTTCAGCCCAAACTTAGCGACCTTGCCACTCAAGAGGGAGGTGTAAGGTTTGAGTCTGCCCTTGTGGCAACGTGTTGATTGGGGCTGGCCTTGAGGTTGCCCTTGGGGTTGGCCTTGCCATTGTTGTCCTAAACGGTTTAGTAGATTTCTTACCAACTCATCTATGCTCGTGTCCTTGACTAGGACTGGTGTTAGTTGGGCTCCCTTAACTTCTATCTCTTGGTTTGGGTGGACTTTTACATCCTTGTCTTGGAGAGTGTCTACTAGGTCTATTGCCTCGCGGTAACACCTATTGAAGATGTAGTGTCTAGACTTGTACAAAAGGTCATGAAGTTTTTTGCTCTTGAGATCGATCATAAATCAATCAATGAGTAATAAGTCATCTAGTCTCTCACGGGGGTTGGAGATGCTTTCTCCCAGCAGTATAGTCTCGCATTGTTTCTCTCTCCTAGTGCTTGAGGTTATAGATTTGTGCAATGGGATTGCATCTAGCTCCACTAGGTGAGAATCCCTCGATGAATGTCTCAAGACTTCGTTCGTAGTTGGCATATGGGTTTAGAGATTTAAACCATTGGCGTGCTTTACCTTCAAGTCAAAGTCCAAATGACCATATCTTGGTGGGATCATTGATTCTTTCCGTTCAAACGGATCTAATGAGAGCTGCAACCATTATACATGGAGTACACACGTCTACTCATCATAGAGAGTAGCCACCTAAACATGGAACGTCGGCCATGAATCAGTCATCATGAACGTGAAGTCAGTCATGAAAGCTTGCATAAGGTCCAAGAAAGTTAGTGTATAATATGTGAAAAAGATCAAAAGATAGAAAGGGTATAATAATCCAAGGATTGGTGTCTTCTATAGTCTCATGGTCCTTATGCTCGATTTTTCAGTATAAATTTGTTCCCATGCGTACGTGCATCCTAAAATAACTTCATTACAAATCATCTCCTCTTACAATGATTTTATCCTCGAAATGGAAGGGTGGTCATGCACAACCAAACATATATAAGAGGCTATGTACAAAAGCGAAAAATTGACCCACAACTAGTTATCGATGTTAGAATTAAACAAAAGACTAAGATACCAAAGCAAAAGTCATGCCAAAGTCACATGATCCTTGGGATAAAATGGAAAGGGTGGTGGAATACCGTTGAAGATTGAGGTTAACCATGCAACCACCTGGATCAAAGGGAAAACCAAGCCATGCAAACCTTAGGACAATGGCCTCATGTCTACTTGTTAATGGAAAGCGAATTGCTATCGATGATGAAGCTAGCCATATATTCTCCAGTATCGAATGGGTAGCCATGGTATATGTCACGGATCCTTGAGATCAATGTAGTAATAACTTCTAGGTTAAAAGGGAAAGTTTGCAAGCTCATCCTCTTGACTATAGTGTGAATCCGGCATCCAAGGTATCCATCGGATAAACCTATAATAGATGGTGAGTGGTCTTGGCACAAAAGAATCTCCGTGTAGGTCAAAACCAAGGTGATTTGAATGACATGTCACATAATCATATACCATATATCCCAAGTGGCATGTAATGTATATCCAAAGACAGATGTCTTTGCTCCAAAGAACATAGGATCATGTCAACATCCATGGAAGCCAAATGAACATAACTCATAATGCAAAAACAAACGTGAATCACTGCCATTGTTCCCATGTAGCAGAGCGCTCAAACCATTCAACACATGGTCCACTGCGTTATCCAAAGTAATACCATGATCAACAAAATCATCATAAGCATAGTCATTGAATATTAACAATGTATCCACACATGAAAGATAGTAGTATCATCCACAAAGTCATTGATCATGGCATTCTCAAAGTTTCTAAACTCATCCTCATAGGTATGGTCTATCTCCATTAATGATGTCCCTATATAACCCATATTCCATGATAAGTCAATCTCCATCTTTACTCTATCTAAGAACATGCATGGATCAAATATAAAACTCTCAATATCCACATCATATGATCCACTAAAAATATAATCCATGTACGTAATCTTGCCTCTCCTAGGAGGCCTCACCTCAACGAAGTCATGACTACATTCATGCACTATGCTTAACCGTTCAAACACATGAACTTTATCCACATGAACGTTGCAACTATGAGAACTAGGAGTAGTGGTGGTCAAATCATGAATGCCTCCACATGTGGAAACTCGAAGAGGAGCCTTACACATCTAACACAAGAAACTCGAGAATATGCTCCTCATAGTCTATATCTACTGCATGCTCATAGGTATCCTAGGAACCCACATGTGGAGCATTACTAACAACGCATTACCAACCAAATGCTCACGATCCTCTAATAGACTCTCACGATGATCTAATGCATCCAAATGGTTTCTAAGAAGGTAGGCAGGCATAGATGTATTATCATCCACAATGTTCATCGTCATCCATATTCCCAAAGTCATGTCTACATGAACTTACTCACACACATCAATGCCACATACATCATCATTACGTGCATGTGTGTATCAATATTATTATGTGTGTATATGATACATCATCATTATCATCATCATCTGCAACATAATATAATGAATGGATTGGTCTAGGTTAATGGGAATCAATAAGACTTACTAGTAGATTGTTATGGCTCACACTAACCCCCCTTGAAACACATCCAACAAGAGATTACTTGGTGAACCGCAATTGTTGTGAGGATATTTCCAATGGCCGAGCTCGTAACCCTTGAGGTCTCCAAACTCTACAACTCCTTGAGAAGCAATTCCATCGCGTCTCCTCCGTGAGCATTGTTACACCGCCGCGTTACACTATGGGTACTCGTCCGTCCTCTCACGTCACATCACTCACACACACTCACTAGCATGCATTAGCAAGAGCAAGACTCAATTGCACAATGGAAGAGCATGTTGTATTATGAGAGAAATTCACTTATATATATGGCCATAGTGCTCACAGTCACTTACACTGTGGTCGGTCGGACACTTTAGGCTCATAAGAGGCCTAAGACTTACAATGACTACTCTCATAATATATCCATGAAGTACTTCATCCTGCATGCTACCACATGCTCTTAAAGTGGGAATCGCCTTAAGTATTCCATTGGACCATTACAGGTGCCCGTTCAAGTTGTAGATTTGGACACCATTGCTTCATATCTTGAATGTATAACCCTTTGGTGTATCTACCTTGACTTCTTGATGTGAGATAATGGCGGTAGCTCTTGTTAATCCTAGAAATGGGTTAACATTCCCTCCTTCTCTGATGGTGATCGTGTCCTCGTGATCGCATTGAAGACCTTTGTTTGGGGAGAATGGACAAGCTTTGTTGATGGCTTTGATGTTGATTGACGTGCAATGGTCATTGTTCCTCCGGAAGGAATGAGAAAGGTTAGTTAGTAAATGAAAAGGTTAGTGGTTTATTGGGAATTCCTAACGGGGTGGGGGGTGGGGTTTTTTGCGGATGATTGCATTTTTATATTTGTGTGAGCATGTTTTGTTGTTAAAAAAAAGATTATTTGCTCACTTTGTTTTGGTAATTATAAGCAAGGTTACAGTTGATTTGTGATA
The DNA here is from genome assembly GCF_041138505.1 of Cibotium barometz. Lineage (NCBI taxonomy): Eukaryota > Viridiplantae > Streptophyta > Polypodiopsida > Cyatheales > Cibotiaceae > Cibotium > Cibotium barometz. Next base: position 11,838,978 of record NC_141059.1, read on the forward strand.
GTGAGGATACTAAGAGATGTTATAATAATGGGAGAGAAGAGAGAAGGATCCGGAGGAACGTAGACATTATCATCAGAACGAGATGGTGATTCTCAGTTCCTCGTTTGATTCATTGAAGTGACATTTATCATTTGAAGAAATTGGCCTTTGATGATATCCCTTTGTGTGGCAGGAATAGGACTTGTTCGTGCGTGCTTCTTCCCATGTACTTTTTATGTTTTTTTATGTATATTTAAGTTATCTTATAAAATAGATATACATCAGTACAAGAATTAAGTCAAATAGACTCTTATTAAGCTTTGCTTTTTGTCCAAGTAGCCACTTGTGTTGATGAGGATTGAAAGAATTACGTTGACTTTCGAGGCTAAGATATGTTCACTAAGGATTGGAGATCATTGATTTGTGAAGATGGTAGCGCCATTTGGAGAGGTTTGTAATTTGAAAAAAAATTCAAGGCGAGGGGTTGTACCATTGATTAGGCTTTAGCTCACCATGGCCCTTCCATCTAGAGATGTATCTGAAAAGTTGTTGATGGTGAAGATTTGGTGTAAATGTCCTCTAGTGCATGAGTATGGATATGTACTCTCGTGGAGTAGTTGCTATATTAACTTAGCTAAAAGAATAGTAAGTTATAAGCTTAACCAAATATAATGGCTATTGAAGATCCTTGGGAGTTGCTTGTGATATTCTACCATTTCTAGGTAGGTCCTATGTGTAACTCCCTTGTGTTTATGAAAAAAAAAAAAGGTTACCACCTTGGCGAGCAACAGGTTCTTGTGGCTACTCTCCTTTTTTAGGGAATAGATTCTTATGTCTGCCGCATAGCTTTTGCACTAATGTTTCACATCCAGAGGGGTGAAAAGAGCATTGTGAGTTTGTCTTTGATGCGCTTATAAGTCTCTGTTGTAGACGTGCGAATTGATTCTTGAATTTTTGGTTCAAATGTTGTCGAGGCGGTAGGTAAGACTACTGGTTGGTTACCATTGGGATTGCTTGAACACACAAGCTCTTGTGTAGGTGCTGAATGCACGAGGGTGGTTGAGTGACTTGTTTGGTGTTGCTTGGGCCTCTATTCTTGTCGAACTTTAGGTGAAGCTGTTGGGGTTGAAGTTGGTGGTGAGGCTTTTTTCATGTTGTTCAATGTTGGCAACCATATGATGGTATTACCTTCATAATATCCTTGTTATTAAAGTACGTTCACAGGCACCCATCTTTGATGAATATTATAATGTGGTGGTGGCTAATTCTTTTAGTGATGAGGTTTCTTTTTTTTTTGTGTAGGCTTAGGTGACTTTTTGATGCGCTTGAGAATCCAAGCTTTGGTATTACTTTGATAGTACCCTCGTGCTTGGAGTAATTTTTTTGATACCTACACTTGTTGACCTGGTGGAGTTCTTTGAGGAACTTGCATAGGGTTTTGTGGATAGTGTTGTGGAGTAATTTTATTTTTCCTTCACCTAAATTAGGTGTTGCGTTGAGGAAGAGGCTTTGATGATCGAGGCACCCAAATTTGATTAGCACCTTCGTAGTAGCCTTGAGCTACAAGTAGCTGCTTCTCCACCCATATTTTGATACCATTAAGATATCTTGATTTTTGTTGTCTTGGTGGATTTTTCTTTTTGCTTGAAGTGGGAGGTTGTGAGCCCTCCTTCACATTAGTTGGTGCTGAGGTTGCAGGTTTGAGACTCATGGGCGTTGTTGATGATAAGGTTTGAGTCTCTTGCAGAGTGGCATTCGATGATGAGGCTTTTGAGCATATTGCCATCTCCTTTGGTGAGGTTTGTTGATAAAGAGGCGTTGGCTCTAGGGGTTTTCCTTTGAGTTCCTTGTTAAAGATAGATGGTTGTGCTGCGTTGAAAAATTTTTGAGGAATAGTTGCTGCTGTGACTGAGAGGTTTTGGCATTGAACTTCGTTGGTGAGGATGGGGTTGAAGGAGTAGATGCTTTATCGGAGTCAATCCTTGACGCAGAGATGGTAGGTCATTGTGTAGAGGGGTTTTCGTGGAAGAGGCTTGTAACTTTTTGCGTTCAGCATCATAAAAATCCATTAGGGTTGGATCCTCTTTCTTGCAGTATGATATTATCAACTTTGTATTGTTGACCATCATGATGACCATATCACTAGCAAAGCACAGTGGTGCTTGTATTGTTGACCATCATGATGACCATATCACTAGCAAAGCACAGTGGTGCTTGGATAGTAATAGTCCATTTACGTCCCAAGATCAAATCTGCTTCCAACACATACTCAAGTACAAAAACTTGCAAGTAAGGGGGTTAGTTTCAATATACATTATATGTTCAAAGTACCCCAAACATGACATGTTCAAGTCTTGTGTAAAGGGAATTCTTTCAAGATGAGCCGTGAGTGTTGGTTAACCTAACAAATCTCATAACTTGAGAGTCATGAGATTGTTTCTCGTGTTGGATAAAGACGTGCTTGAGATGTGGTGATTTTATTGGAAAGTTCCAATCCAACTAGAATCCTAGGGATCTTTTCAGTAAGATATGTTGGAAGTTCCAGCTCCTCCAAGGTCTCTTCCTTAATAGCAATTGTACAATGCTTGCAAGCAGGAGTGTTCAAGGTGACTATTTGCATGGATTTATCAATTGAATAACGAGTCACATATCCAAGTTCCACCTACTAGGATGACATCATGCTCATGGGAATCTATGATAACATGGAATGTAAATGTCACATCTCCACCGATTGTTTGAGTAGCATAGCTAAAGTGATAAAGAACTTCAATGTTTTGTCCATTGGCTCTTCTTGCAAGACCATTGTTTGTAGGGATGAGTTTAGGTTGTCCCAATGACACCCAAGTGTCTATTGTCATGATGTTACGACTAGCTTGAGGACTAATCAATGCGCGTTTGCGTGATTAACATCATTGCATGTAGGGAAATATAACCATACCATGATAGAATATTCAAGAGGAACCATGGATGTTTCAGTTTGTGTTTTAGCTTCAGATCCTGTTTCTGTTTCATATTCCCATTCACTTTCTTCCTCTTTTTGGCTCTCAGCTTTTTTAAGAGTACCCAATGTGTACAATGGCACACTTGGTACTCTAACAATTCTAACTGAGCTCTGTTTGGAAATTGTGAATCCTTACATTCCTATTCTATGGAGCTCTTTATGTCTTGGTATAACTCATGTTGAGTCCTTAAAGGTGCAAGTGCTGATGTTATGCTGGCTTCACCACATAAGAGAAAAGCATTTCTCCAAATGAGGTTTTGAGAGACTACTTTAATTTGGTAAGGGATTCATCGAATTTCTCACGTGCTTTTTCAATCGCATAATTCGTGCAATCTGTCCTCTAATGACTTTTCTGTAGAGAGTATGTCTTCCTCTTGAAAGGGGAAGCGGTACTTCTCTGGGTTTTATATTTTGGTTGCTTTTTTAGGATTGGCATTATTAGATTCAATCACAACCGGTGATTGAATCATTATTAGATTCAATCACAACCGGTGATCCTGTAAGACACTCAACCATGCTAAGCATGCTCTCTTGGGCTTGCTTTTTGCATTCCGCATATGTCATATGATCATGGTTTTAAATTTGGTGTGGTTGGGTGGGTTTTAGTTTCTAGATTGGTCTCGGAAGTGCACTGAGTCAAGAGTTAGAACTTGTTTCATCTTCTGACTTTCTTTGGATTGTCAGGTTTTGATTATGTTTGCCCATGCGTCGAGATCGAATTTTCTTTTGGGCTTTTGTATTTCGTGTCGTACATATGGGTTTTGTGGTTTATGTGATAGTCCTTGAGGTAGATGCTTTTGCATCATGTGTAGCTTTTGGCTATTTTGGGTTTATGTTCTCCACAGGCTCCTTTTTCCTGTCCTTTAATTCAACCTTGGATTCGATAGTTTGTTGTCTCTTGTTTTTCTTGGGTTTAGAAGGTTTTATTTTCTCTTTTGGTTTCTGCTTTAAGGCATGTTCTTCTACCCATTTCGAAGTGTTATCTTTTGCATTCTTTTTTATTGTCTCTCGTGTCTTAGCTTGTAACCGTGTAAGCACATTCAAGGGTACCATGGACAATTGACCGTTTTGTATACTTAAGATGTTAAGAGTATTTTGTGAGACAAGTTGCAAAAGCAACTCACCTTGGGAAATCTTGGAACATGTGATACCCCTTGAGCAGCAAGGATGTGTGTGTAGAAGACCTTATTGTTGTTATGCAAAAGCTCCACTCTAATAACCCCTTCTTCAATGTAGCTCTCATACTTTACCTATTTTCATGTGATTTTTCTCTATTGCTATTTGCTATGTAGAACTAAGAATCTTAGCGTGCTTGGGCTTCCATCTGCTTAGGTTTTGTTGGTCTTATTGTGTGTAAAGTTTATGACATAGTTGTGAAGAGGCTTATAGAGAAAAGACACAGTGCAAAATGATCATCTAAATTTTTTGGTGAAGCTTGACACAAACTTTGCCATTGCATATTATTGAAAGCTGCCCTATTTGGTTGACAATTATGTAATGTATCCCTAATTTTATCGTATTTAATTAATCATAAACATTCACAATATTTCTCAAATATTTAGAAATCATAGCACTTGATCATATCTAATAGATTACATAACGTTTTATGAGAAACAAGAGATTTATCCAATAACTATAATATTTTTAAGTTTGATTAATCAAAAAAAAAATCGTTAATACAATTATGAAAATCTAGGGATACATTCATCAACAGAAATCCAGCCAATCTAGGGCTTTTTTTTGACGCTTGTCTACCCAACCTCTACATTGGACGTCGCAACTATCCTAGGGATGCCTCTTTCTCAGGGTAAAGAATTTTTGCACAGGGTGGGTTTGATCTTTCAATATGTCGAGCTATTAAGGAGTTGTAGGATACAATGCAGGCCATGAAAATTACTATGGGCTCAGGTCTTAAATCTAGTCATGTAGAAGATTTTGCTCTCAAATAAGTTACAGAGAAAAAGTCATTACCAACCTTTAATGGGAAGGGGAAGAGGAGTGAAGAAGCGGAAGTATGGATTGAGTAGGTTGAAGATTATTTTTGAACTGCAACTTTAAGGATGAAACTAAGGTAAAGACAATAATACTTCTTTTTGAAGGTTTTGCAAAATTATGGTGAAAGTCTATTATGCGCAGTAGGGACTTACAGACTTACAGAATGAGGATATTACATGGTCTCTAATCAAAAGGCATATGATTCAGCATTGCTGTCTACATGGAGAAAATGAATGAATTTTTAAACTTGGAGCAGAAGAAATTTTGGTTAAAGGTAACAAGTCAACTATAGTCCAATATGCTATGCTGCACGCCATGACATATGAGCAGATGAGAAAGAATGAAGAAAGCTTTGGAAATAAAAGAAAGAGATCATATTTGTTTTATGATGACAAGATAAGTTTTATGGAGAATAGGAGAATGTAGATGGGCATGAAGAATGGTAAGCAATCTTTCACATATTTATTCCCAGAGATTGTACAAAAGGCGGGGTGTGAAGGCCTTCGTTTTCATTGTCTACAAAAGGGTCATAGAACTTTTAAGTGAAAAAACAAGCTAGCATCACGTGAGGTACATGAGCGATTAACAACAGGAGATCAAAAACCAAGGCAGAGCATGCAAGAGAATGTATGTGGGTTTTCACATAATGACAAGGCTTGTGGAGCAAGAGGAAAAGCTGTTGCAATTGTGGCCAAGGAGATTGAAGAATATGCATATGTCAATGTTACTGTTCATGCAAGAAAGGCTGAAAACCGAGCTTCAGTTATTAAGATTCCTATCAAGATTGTGAAATAATGTATTTCAAGTGCTGATTGACTTGGGAAGCATGCGTAGTTTTTTGTCAACCCACATGGCAAATCAATGGAATAATTAAACTTTAGCAAAAGAATCTTATAGTAGAGCTTGCTTTGGGAAAGCAACATACATGTAAGGAGTATGTCAAGAATATGCCTTTTGTCATAGGTGATCTCAAGTCAAAAGTTGATTTCCATATGTTGCACTTGGGAAGGTATGATGCCAAATTAGGGATGGGCTAGTTAAATGCCTAGAAAGATATTGTGTCATGAAGCGAGTTTGCATGATTAGAGATGATGGTAAATATTATTGCTTACAGGGTCAAAGATGTGATGTAGAATTTAGAATGATATCTGCCTTGCAGCTTGTTAAAGTAGTAAGAAAAGGTTGTCATATATATGCCACTGAATTGCTGATAGTAGAAAGTGTTAAAGAACAGAAAAAGGGTGATGATTATCATTTACTTCAAGAATTTTAGAATTTGTTTCTTGATGATTTGATTGAATTGCCTCTGCATAGATTTGCAGATCATGAAATAGAGCTCATCCCTGGTACAGAACCTATATGATCATCCTTTACATAAAAAGGGTGATGATCATCCTTTACTTCAAGAATTATACTTGGTATAGAACCTGTATATAGAGCTCCTTATCATTTATTTGTAGAGGGAAGTGTTGAGCTGAAAATTAAATTACAGAAGCTGCTTGAGCAGGGATTTATTAGGCATAGTGTATTACCATGGGGTTCTCTTGTTCTCTTCGTGAAGAAGAAGGATGGGACAATGCAGTTGTGTGTTGATTTCAGGGGGCTCAATAAGTTAACGTGATTAAGAATAAGTATAAATTGTTACGAATGGGAGAGCGTTTTAATCAACTTGCAGGGAGTTGTGTATTTTCTAAAATTGATATACGATTTCGCTATCATTAGCATCAAAGACAATGATATAGCAAAGACTGCATTTAGAATAGCAACAAAGACTGCATTTAGAATACGTTTTGGGCATTATGAATTTGTTGTGATGCCATTTGGATTGACGAATGTCCTTGCAACTTTTTAGTGTATGATAAATTACATTTTTTAGGAGAACTTGTGTAACTTTGTTCTTGTGTTTTTGGATGACATATTGGTGTTTTCTAAAAACAAAGAAGAGCATGAAGAACACTTGTGGAAAGTGTTTCATATATTGCTAGAACATAAGTTGTATGCAAAGAGGTCCAAATGTGAGTTTTTTAAGGACAAGGTGGAGTACTTGGGACACATAATATCTAAAGAAGGTATTTCTGTGGATCCCAAGAAGGTTCCAGCCATTGTGGAATGGCCGACTCCCATTTCTGTTAGAGAGGTTCATGGATTTCTGGGACTTGCAGGTTTAACAGAATCTTCATTTTTGAGTTTTCTAACAAAGCAATCCTATGATGGACCTTTTGAGAAAGAGTGGAATATTCACATTAGGTGAATATGGACTCTCATTTTTGCCCCTTAAGGATTTCCACACCTCCTCTCTCTAGAAAAATGGGCTCATGGTGAAATTTTTGCAAATCAACTCAAAAGTGAGCGGAGTTTGGACATTTGGAATCTACCTTTCTAGTGATATATAGCATGATAAGCAATTTTGAGCCCATTGGAGTTGATTTACAAAAATTTCACCATGAGCCCATTTTTCTAGAGAGAGGAGGTGTAGAAATCCTTAAGGGGAAAAAATGAGAGTCCATCTTTCACCTAATGTATGGATTGTACAATGTGAGCAGAGTTTTTAGATTTTGAAGCATGCATTGACTATAGCCCCATGTGCTTAAATTGCATGAACGGATGTTAGTATTATAGCACTAGGTGGGGTTTTGATGTAAGATGGTCATCCTCTTCGCATATGAGTCATGTAGGTTGAAACCCCATGAGATAAATTATTCAGCATATAATTTGGAATTACTAGCTATTGTGTGTTTGGAGGCATTATCTTCTTGGAGTTAAGCTTTAGTTGCAAACTGATCAATCTTCTTTGAGGCATTTGTTTAGCTAAGCAAAATTTTATGCAAAGAAAAGAAGGTGGATAGATCAAGGATAGATCTTTTGCAAGAATATGATTTTGAGATCATTTATAGACCATGAAGAGAAAACAAAGTGGCCGATGCATTTAGTAGAAAACCAGAAGTTGCATGTGTGAGTGCAATCACTGTCGTTTATAATAGTTTGAGAGAACATGTAAACAGAAAAATTCCAAGAGATTATTTCTTCAAAATAGATTTTGAAAGTTTGAAAAAGAAGTACAAGTCACAAGAGGAGATATATGCATTCACAAAGCATGAAATAATTGATGGAATATTATAATATGAGAAAAGGTTATGCATACATGATGTTATGGAGATCAAGAGCAAGTTGATGCATTACTTTCATGATACATAACAATCCATCCAAGATTTCAGAAGACATACGTTAAGGCTAGAAAGAGTTTCTTTTGGCCAGATATAAAAGATTATGTGGTGAAATGCGTAAAGTGTCAATAGGTGAAGGCTGAGCATGCAAAGAAACAAGGATTTATGTTACCATTAGATGTGCCAGAGATGAAGTGGCAATGTATATTAATGGACTTTATTACTAGGCTAACAAAGAGTAGAGGAGGTTATGATATCATTTTTGTGGTGGTAGATAGGCTTACAAAGTCACTCATTTCTTGCCTATTAAGAGTACATGTACTGCTATGGATGTGGTAAAGGCATTTGTGAAGAATATCTTCAAGTTAAATGGTATGCCTACTAAAAGGATAGTATCGGATCGAGATGCTCAATTCACTTAAATTTTTTGCCTATCAAGAGTACATATACTGCTATGGATGTGGTAAAGGCATTTGTGAAGAATATCTTCAAGTTAAATGGTATGCCTACTAAAAGGATAGTATCGGATCGAGATGCTCAATTCACTTAAATTTTTTGGCAGGCATTGTTTAAAGCTGTTGGGGCATCTCTTGATATGAGTACAACATATCATCCCCAAAGTGATGGGCAAATAGAAAGAGTGAATCAGATCTTGGAGGACATGCTAAGAATGTATTGCATGAATAATCTTGTAAAGTGGGATGAATATTTGCATATGGTGGAATATACATACAACAATAGTCCACAGTCTACTATTGGAATGTCGCTATTCAAAGCATTATACGAGCAAGATTGCATGTCACCTATGTTATGGTATGATCATGTTGGAAAGGTAGAGATAAGTAAACAGATGTTAGATGAAATGGAGATATATACAAAAGACATAAGGGAATGCATAAGAGTTTCTCAAAGTTGTCAAAAGAGTTATGGAGAGACGAGAAAAAAAAGCCAAGAGAATTCAATGAGAGTGAAATGGTATTCTTAAAGGTGAAGCCAAGAAAGTGTCCTTTAAGACTTGGAAAATTTAAGAAATCGGTACCTAGATATACTGGACCTTTCAAGATACTTAAGAAGATTGGAAAACAAGCTTATCGCGCCTACAACTTCTAGAAGGATTTAAATCACATAATGTATTTCACATTAGTTTACTGAAGAAGTACATGGCTGATCCAAATCACATACTTGGTGATAGTACAAGGGTAGAGGAAGTGGGAAATTTTGCAATAGAACCAGATATTATTTTGGATCGCAGAGTTAGGAAGCACAGACATCAGGACATAGTTGATCTTCTAATCAAATGGAAGACTTATCCGACACAAGATGCCACTTGGGTCCAAGGATCATGTGAGGAGTCATTATCCTCAGCTCATGCGCTAAGGAGAACACTTTCTTTTTCTATCTGGAAGGAAAGAATGTAATGTACTCATATGTACGTACTTTTGAGTCCAGTTGACTTGATGATTTTTAGCATCTGTATTTAATGTTTATAAGTGGAAAATAATTGGAGGACATATAAGATTAATTTTGGTCACAAATTCAGTGATTTTAGAGATATTGATTTTTCTCAATTTTGGGATTTTTATGCTTATTTTGTGTTGTCATTTTGTGTTATCTTCTAATCAAATGGAAGACTTATTCGACACAAGATGCCACTTGGGTCCAAGGATCATGTGAGGAGTCATTATCCTCAGCTCATGCGCTGAGGAGAACACTTTCTTTTTCTATCTGGAAAGAATGTAATGTACTCATATGTACGTACTTTTGAGCAGTTGACTTGATGATTTTTAGCATCTGTATTTAATGTTTATAAGTGGAAAATAATTGGAGGACATATAAGATTAATTTTGGTCACAAATTCAGTGATTTTAGAGTTATTGATTTTTGTCAATTTTGGAATTTTTATGCTTGTTTTGTGTTGTCATTTGTAAGTGATTTCTATACTATACCTAACCATGTAAGATAATGTATAAGAGGGTCATAGTGGGTAGTTTAGACTAAAGGAAACTCATGTGGGGGTTCACATAGTAAACATGGCCGACGGGCGCTTGAAATAGAGCTTGGACACCAAATCGACCCTTAATTTTCAATAACGGCTTCATATGAAGGAGTAGATGACTTTATTTGTTGTTAGAGACATGAACTAAAGAAAGATAGATCATAATAAGAGAAACAAAGCCTATTTTCAAAACATTTGAAGATTCTTTACCGGTATTCGTGAAACGAATCCAACACCACTTTTCAGTGTTTAAAAAAACGTGTCATCACTATTTGCTATCCCTGTTTGACTGATAATTACATGTTGATACTTTTTGCACCAAGATGCCAAGTAATATTATTATAAATATGTTATTAGGATACTATTAAGCCTTAATCCTAATGTTGTACCTTATTAGTGATAATTTGAGTGAATCTTGATAAGATTAACAATAATTTCATGTTGTAAATCTCTTTTCTTGATCAGTAAACTATCCAAACTTCTCTTAATCACCACATGATGTAATATTTATCACTAATCACCTTGATTAAGCCCTTGTCAAAGCATGTGTCATTGTGTCTTTCCTTAGAGTTACAAATTGCAACTTCTTGCTAGCTCAAGGTAAGGCCGCTTTATATGTTTGAGCGTCGTCATACCAAAGATAATTGCATGTTCGAGCAGGTTAGATTGCAAAACGCCTTACGGTAGGTCGGGTGGGTGAAACCATGTTAACCTACGAAGTGGTTAACAATAATCAACTCATGCATAAAGTATTCTCAATGTGTTTTGTGTAAATGTAAGTGATAGGGTCCTTTGCAATGGCCAAGTCAACCTCTCAATCCATAATCAACTCATGCACAAAGTATGTGTCAATGCGTTTTGTGTAAACATGAATGATAGGGTTCTTTACAATGGCCATGCAACTATGTTATACAATCTAGTACTATTGGTTACTTTTTCATGACTCTATTATCTTCTACAATCCATCTAAGAAGAAGTAGATAGCGCATCATAAGATGTGAACAATCAACTTTGTGCTTAAGTTTTGTGTTATCATAGTCTTTATAGGCACACATATTTCTATTTTAGAGTTTGTAATTATTAGCTATGTGAGTCATTCTCATTGAGGCTTGATGCTACTAAGACAACAAAAATCCCACTCCATTTGGACTTTGATAAGAGCCTTAACGAGAAAACAAGCACACTTCTATTTCGTGAAGGGGTAGACCAATTCAACCTCTCCATTCATAACAATTCATCTTTGTGAAGAGCCGTACTGAGAAAATATGTATATTTCTATTTTGCAAAGAGGTATACTAATTCAGCCTCTCCATCCACAATCAAATCATGCATAAAGTGATACTATGTCTCAATGTGCTTTGTGCAAACACGTGCTTTGCGATGCCCATGTGCAACTATGTTACTTTTGCATGACTCTATTGCATTCTCTAGTCCATCTTAGCCATAATACCTCATAATATGCAAAACAATTAGCTTTATACTCAAGTTTTGTGTTATCATAGTCTTTAAGGGCATCATAATCACAAAAAAATGCATTTTGTCATTTCGAGACCTACGAAACATTTCTCAGAACCTCAAAACCTTTTGGCTAGGAAAGTTTCGGGGAAAAAATTTCCATTTTTAAACACATTTTTTGGTGCTTTTTTCTTGAGTAGATCCTATTGTAGTAGCAAGTTGAGTGCCCATGGGAGCTCTCCTTCTCCTCCTCTTCCTCTCTTTTCTTCCCCTCTTCTTCTCCTTCCTCCCTTTTTCTACTTCCTCCCCTTCTTTTTCTTAGTCTTCTTTTCCTCCTCTTCTTCTTTTCTTTTCACCTCTTCTTTTCCCATCTTCTTTTTCTTCCTATTCTTCTTAGTCTACTTAATCATACAAGCTTAACTTGCCACTACACCAATAGCACTAGAACCAGCACCTGTGATCACATAAGCACCAGAATTTCCCTTCAAACCAACACCATTACTACTCCTCCTACTTCCCCCAGACTCAATAGTAACACATGACATAGATTGGCTTGCCACAATTGAATTGTCACCAAACAGATACAAAAGGTGAAGACCTGCTTGCTAAGACTGGACCACTAGGAGACACAAAATGAACATCGTTGCATGTGCAAAACAATAAATATAAACATAAATACCTCAACAATGCATATACATAAAAATAATAAACATAAAATCACAAATAAATCAAAATTGAAACATTAAAAAAAGATCACCATCAACACTTTTGCAAAAATCACTTATTTTCTCATGCAAAACTATCGGATAGCTTCACACTCTTCTATGTGTATCATATGGCATTGAAATAATATCTTAAGCAACATCCACATGAATATCACTGGAGCAATCACACAGGTCGATGCACGTTTGTGCCCAATTACCAGCATTCTGACTTCAGGAGGAACCTGCCGCCGTAAGCTCATCCATGTAACACAAGTACTTCTTAAACTCTTGTTTGAATAATTCCCACCATCAGAAGAATCACATGACATCATGTTTTGAACAAGTAAACTAAGGCTCTTCACAGATACTTTGTTTTGATTGAACCAAACTTGCAAAACAAACCTTAGTTTTGATATCAGTACAAAAATCCCTTCTGTTGAACCCACGTGCTACGCTTACATATTTATGAGTGACCAAACCTCTCCCATGAAACATACTATAATCAACATCATTTAAGATTTTCTCTTCCAAAGTGACACCAATCATAGATGACTTCTTCCTATCTTTACAGAATCCACCTTCCACAGATCTTCGCATGGCAGTAAGAAGAGCGTTCTGTGCACCCTTGAAGATAGGGTTGTGACAAATATCAAACTTCACCTCCACAATACCACTAGATGCAACTCTTATCTCTTGTTGCCTCTTAATCATTCTCCCAAAGCATCGAAACACATTAGGTGAAATATGGACTCTCATTTTTGCCCCTTAAGGATTTCCACACCTTCTCTCTTTAGAAAAATGGGCTCATGGTGAAATTTTTACAAATCAACTCAAAAGTGAGCGGAGTTTGGACATTTGGAATCTACTCTTCGAGACCTTTCCAATGATATATAGCATGATAAGCATCATTGGCGAAGAGTAGATTCCAAATGATATATAGTTTGGACATTTGGAATCTACTCTTCGCCAATGATGCTTATCATGCTATGTATCATTGGAAAGGTCTCGAAGAGTAGATTCCAAATGTCCAAACTCCGCTTACTTTTGAGTTGATTTGTAAAAGTTTCACCATGAGCCCATTTTTCTAGAGAGAGGAGGTGTGAAAATCCTAAAGGGAAAAAAATGAGAGTCCATATTTCACCTAATGTTTCCATCAAAGTATCCGATGGATACAACAAACCATCCAACTTTGACACAACCAGAAAAAACCTAGAAAAAGCAACCCATTCAGCTCACGTAGATCCAACTTTTCCAACAACAAACTATAATCTAAACCACAACTCTTTCTCTACTCATCAAAACACCTCTTACAGATCTTTGCTTAGACTAGGAATATAAGCAAAATCATCAACATGACGCTCTAGGTTAGAGTCCTTCTCAACAAAACCAGACATCCTACCACTTTCAGATATATGACAGAACAAGACATGGTATTGCTTTTAATAGAAAATTGGCTAATATAAAAAACTCCTATTTCACACTCACAAACACATGTTGATCTGAAATCAACAATCGAAGCACCACCATAAAACACCTCTTCATCAACAACATACATTCTCCACGTGTATTTCTCCTAGCCCCCATACTCACCATACCGACTCAAGAAACATGCTCAGGATCCAGAGTCAGCAGAATGACGGATTTGAGCTCTCATGGCACAGAAAACAACTGGCACAAGAAAGTAGGTCTGGTTTATCCTCCTCCTCTATTTTTGTTTTAGCCATCACCTTCTTAGCCTCATGCTTGGCTTTTGCCAAAGACTTGTTTCGTTTTTGATGCCCAAGTTTTATAAGCTTAGGCAATTTCAGTTCTTGAAGGGTGACTTCCTCTCCTTATGTTTCCCTTTAAGGGATATCTTGCTTAACTCCTCACCCCAATCCTTAGAAAACTCATCGTGTACCTTAGTAGCTTCGAGGTATCTCAGCCACTGGGCATCCATGGGTTTTCTTCGTAGAGCAGGGCATTTCGTCAAGCGATATACCGTTTTTGCTTCTGCCATCTTCTAAGGCATTTAGCACTGGTACAGTCTTGTGATCCAGTCCCTTCTATGATTGAAACTTTCTCCTCCAATTCCTCTTCAATGGGTTGCCAATTGACCGTACAGATAGAGGTAGTGGGAACAGTCCCAGATTCCATGTATTGGGTTCCTCTCGGGGTTGCATCACATCTATGGTGGCTAGCACATGTATCCAGTTTTCACTGAAATCTAGAGGAGGAAGTGATGCATACGTTTCTGCTTCCTCTTCCTCTTTTGAAACTTCCACCGTGGGTTGGCATATTTGTACGGATGTGGTTCACTCAGTTGTTGTGACCGAATCATTACCAAATAGTTGCCCTTCCATGGGGTGTGCTTTCCATGTTCACAGATTGATCTTTATAATTTGTGAGTCCCTTCAAACATACACATGGTCTAATGCCCAATCGTGCACCAATTTGGATTCCCTCATGAAGGGACTCCCCAAGATTATGTCATATGAGTCTGGTTGGTGCAGAAAATCCATTACCATAAATGTATGATGGTAGCAGAACGTAAAGAGTTTAAGTCGCACATTCTCTAAAAGCCCCATGGGTCTTGAAGATGTTCCGTCTGCCATTTTAACGATAAGATCCGCTCCTTTCAGATTAGGTTTTTCCTAATTTTCCCAACATTGTTTTGTGATGATGCTGACTCCCACCCCACCATCCAAGATAGCCAATGCTTGGTATCCATTTTGATGAATTGGGATAGTAGCATTAGTGTCGTCACTTTCATGACAACGCCCCAATCGATTAACCTGTATTTTGATGAATCTAGGCATTCCTTCCCTTGCATGTTTTAAGTTTCTTTCTGCTAAAGGTGACTGAATCTCCTTTGCAGTGGCTGCTGGTTTTAGTCCGAATGTTTCACGTCGTGAAGTATTCTCTGTTAGTTCACGGATTACAATTTTGTCGGACTTGATGTGTCAGAGATTTCAGGATAAGACGACCTATTTTTAGCAAGGTAATCGTGTGATTTGGCGTTGATTGTGCAAGAGCAATTCACGTCGTGAGAAAGCAGGAAGTAGTTCACGTCATGAATTGTTTTCCTGCACTTTCATGTGTGAAGTTCTGGTGTCGACAGAGCAGAGAGGAGTTTGGTTGCAAATTACTTATCAAGATGCTCCAAAATGATTGTGCTAGACATAAGGAATGTAATGCGAGTTCAGAACACAACCAATGGCTCCTTATTTTTATGATTTTTGTGGATTTTTTCAAAGAAACAGAAATAGAGTATCACCCTTCTCGTTCATGTTCACGAATTCGGTGATACAAACATCAAAATTGAAAGGAAAAAACAATGGAGCTTTCCTGTAAGGTCACCCCAGTACTCACCCACACAACAAAAATGACCAATTTCTCACAAACCTTCACTTCCACTCAAACCTTATCCATTCATTCCATACACAATGCACTACTAGAATACAAAGGCAATGATGAAACTTGTGTAATGGGAGTTGAAACTCAAAGAGGATGGAAGAAACAAAGGTGTTTCCCTGAAAGCGGCACCAAAAATGTTATGGGCTACCACACCTCCAAGAAGGAACTCTATGCATTCACCTTTGGAAGAAGCAATAGAACACAACTGCCGAGCTCGTGTCCCTTGAGGTCTCCAAGCTCACTTGAGAAACTCCAATCCTCCAAGCTTCACCTCCACGCTGTCACCGTAGAGTTGCTAACACCACCACACAAGGCAATCTCTCTCTCTCTCTCTCTCTCTCTCTCTCTCTCTCACTTCACCACACAAGCATGCAAGTATACAAGTATAGAGAAGGCACATGTGCTAGAGTACTCTCTCTCTCTCTCTCTCTCTCTCTCTCACTTCACCACACAGGCATGCAAGTATACAAGTATAGAGAAGGCACATGTGCTAGAGTACTCTCTCACACACACTCTCTCTCAAGACAAAGCAAGAACTCTCATAGCACAATGGGGGATTTTGTCTCTTCATTATGAGAAAATACCTTATATATACAATTGGCTCTTATTCACACTTGGGCGCCCAAAACTTATTGACTAAGGCCTTGGGTGGCCAATCTCTCATAATGTTACAACCTTTATAGTGCCTTTATATGAAACTTATTAATGTCCTCAAAGGGAGGAGCATAATTGTTAATCCTAACTGGGATTAACAACAACCTTTACAGTCAGTAAGTTTTGGGTGCCCAAAACTTACTGACTAAGGCCTTGGGTGGCCAATCTCTCATAATGTTACAACCTTTATAGTGCCTTTATATGACACTTATTAATGTCCTCAAATGGAGGAGCATAATTGTTAATCCTAACTGGGATTAACAACAACTGGCAGTCCTGCCTTGTGCATGGCTATTGCCTCCTCACCCGGATCCTCGCATCATAAGATTCCTTTGCTTCCTCGCACTACTCAGCATCCGGATGAAGGGCTTTTTTCTGGCTCTGATTTTGCCGCATGGGAGCTGCTTTGCCCTTATTTTTCTACCTAAGACACGTCTAACTAGGTCATGAATTTGGTAATCTCCTCCCACATAGACGGTTGTACTGCTCTTGCCTACTTGGCAACCTGAATCAGACTCTACATATGCATGAAGGTCGTTTCCCTCCAGTGAGTTATATTCTCTTATGTTCTTTCTTCTTGGAGCCTATGCTGCAGTTCTTCTTTTTCCCTTTTCTCCCTTTTTGCCCGCTTATGAAAATATTCAATCATTTGGTCTTTGTTCTGTATCTTGCCAGCATGGGCCTTCCTTATGGTCTCCACCTAATCTTGTCTTTTCTTGAGTTTAGACTTGGATGCCTTTAGCTCTTCTACATATGTTCTCCTTGTAGCATCCAGCTGATCCTGTCTTTTCTTTAGATCGGCATGGATTGTCATCAGGGCGACGTTCAGCTCACTGACCGTCATTTTTCCTCCTTTTCCTCTTGAGTTCTTAGCAGGGGTTGTGGACTCAATCTCCTTCTTGATGGATTTTATAGTCAACCGGTTCTGTCGTTGTTATTCTTTATACTTGCCACCAACCCAAAAACCTTCTCAATCTGCGCTCTGAGGGCAGCAGCCTCATCTCTAGCTTTTCCTTCCAGCGTTTTTGTGGTTGGCCAGGCATGCAATTGTAGCTCATCATTGGGAATTATGTCCATAGACGATCCCTTGTATAGTACTAGCTCCTTTCCTTTCCCCTTAGGCTACTCCTGCATCTTCTTCCCATCCACTTTTGAGCTTGTAGCTCCTTTTCGTGGTGTGCTCCATTGGATCCTACCTTCTTGTCGCCTTGGCTGTGGGTAGCTCCAGGGCTCTTGTGGAGAAAGCTCTCGTCAGCTTTCTTGCATCCAGATTTCTGGAACCTCCCTCCACTAGATCCTACCTTCTTGTTGCCTTGTGGATCCTACCTTCTTGTCGCCTTGGCTGTGGGTAGCTCCAGGGTTCTTGTGGAGAAAGCTCTCGTTAGCTTTCTTGCATCTGGATTTCTAGAACCTCCCTCCATATTTTTGTCTTGCCTTTGGAAGGGGACTATTTGCTTGCAAGTACGTGTAGAGGGCTGCATAACCAATGTTAGTTTTTCCACATATCCACCCCACACCTCCTTTAGGTCCTCCATGGCATGGCCATCCCATTGTTCCATTTTTTTTGCATCCAGTTCATACACTTATGGTTCTTTCTCAGTGTCCAGGACTGCAAGTCGGGCATTTGCCTCTTGACTAGTTCCACTTGGTCTCTATTCGCCCTAGCCTGCACCTCTTATGATTTTGATGTGTTCTTCTCTAATCAAGAGGATTTGGCCCTCCGCCCTAGTGTGGCTCTCCTTTGCCTTGTCCATCTCCTCATTTACCTTCTTGTTGGCTTCCTCGTTCTCCTGGGGGCCAATGCTCCTTTTATTATTGCCATTTCCCTTTTTGTTTCTTCTTCCTCTTTCTGGAGTTTTCGCAGGCTGAAACTCCTTTTATTATTGCCATTTCCCTTTTTGTTTCTTCTTCCTCTTTTTAAAGTTTCAGCAGGCTGATTCTGCATTTCTTCCACCTTGCTTACCTCTCTCCTCCTTCTATTTAATTCCTCTTGTAGAGGCTCCTACTGGCTCCTCATGATATGGATGATTCAATCATGTTCCCTGACCATAGCCTACAGCTTGGTGATCTCCTTAAGTCCATCTACCATGCACTTCCATATAAGTAATTAAGGAATCCTTGCACCCAATCTGTGTCGAAGGACTCTGGAAACTTTGTAGGACGGGGTGCAGGGAGCTTTGCTTGTGCTTCCACTTGCAGGGGTTGTGCTTGCCCAGTTGTGGTCGTTCTGTGTCTGTAGCCCCCTACTATTCCTGTTCAGGATAAGGGCGTTCCACTGCTATTTCTCCTGCTGCTCTTCTAGCCTCTAAGTATTGACTTGCCGATATCGGTGAAGTCCTCCTTTAGATTCTTGCTATTTTTCTCCTCCACTATCTTCGACTTGTTGTCCGTCTTCTTTTCGGATATTGCATGTCTGGAGCTCCCCTCTTACTGGGACCTTGCCTTTGTCTCCTCCCTTCATCCTGCGTCTTTCTTGATGCTTGCTTCCTCCTTCTGGCTCTCCTCCTCCTTCGCCAATGCTGTTGTGCTTTGAAGAGAGCTATTAAGTAGGGGTTGATCTTTGTCTTGGTGTTTGTGTATGGTTTTCCACCACTACCATAGACGGTAGGAAGTTTGGATACATTTGGAGGGGTAGGAGATGGCTTTGTGAAAGCATTCGACCCATAATCCGGCCAGCGGTTAACCCAAGTATTCGCATACTTTTCTTTATATAGTTTAGCCAAGATCATTGCATCCTTGAGAGTTGTTGGTTTTTGTGCCTTCACATCCGTTCTAATTGCATCTGCTGAAGCATCTCTGGACTAGGAGTCTGATTCCCTTCTGGACACCTTCTCCCTTCACTTGACATCTTTCCATAATAGGGCTTCAGCTTGTATCCATTTACCCCATTCCAGCTAACGAACATCATCATAGGGACTCGTCCCATTCATCCTCATTGTGGTTTTGCTTAGTTTATTACATTTCAACCAAAATTCAAGAATCTTCATTTTTTAACCAGAATCCAAATCAACTCATCAGTTCTCAACCAAAATTTAAAATCATATCAACCACATTCTAATTAATCATCTGGGTAGTATTAATGCTTATAATTTCAAGTCTTAGATTTACTCGTATATACTGCCAGTAAAGAGTTGCAGTTATACCCTCGGTATATACGGATAGTCACGGTCCTTCGAACTATAAGGTAAATACCATCATGTCTAGGCCTCAAGCAATTCAGGGATTCCATACAATTGCGGTACTTCCATCTGAAGACCCAATTACCAATTTACGAATTTCAATTTGAATATCAAATTGTATGAATTTTATCACACAATTACAACCTTTTACTGCTTCTTCATAAATTTTTGACATTTTTGGCTTCTCGGTTGATCCTCATTAGCCAATTCACTCTGATACCAGCTGTGTGGTCCCTATCCCCACCGCGCAACGAATTCAGGGGTGCTAGCAGCGGAAGTAGCACTTCTTGCGCGGGGCAGGGTCCCACACTTTGGGGCCTCGTCCCCAAGGATATCCGAACAAGAGACTAATCCATCGGTTCTTCCAAAATCGAACCCGGAAAAACTTCCCTTGCTCGGAAAGCACGGGCGATTATAATAAAAAAAATTCTTTTATGCATCTATTTATGCATAAAAATTAATTTTGATGAAAGTAACACTTTTATAATCAAAATATTCCCAATATGCATCTTTCTATGCATAGAAATTATTTCTAATGAAAATAATACTTTTATAATAAAAGTATTTCTAATATGCATTTTTCTATGCATAGAATAAAAATAACACTTTTAGATTACACAAGCGGTGGGGATTACTCTTTTTGAATAATAAAAAGATAAAACTTACTTCACCAAATTTAAGAAAATTTTACCATAACCTCCTTTGTATGGTGTCAAGCTAAAATCTGAAAGGTGTTTTTGGTCCGTGTACATATGAGATGCGTGGTGTGCAATAAAAACTTTGCCTGAATGCCCTGGCAAATGTACAGGCCGAGTGGTTTTGTCGTGAGCTGGTTTATGCACGTGTTTTTTTTGGGAGAAGATGCTGGAGTCTGGAAGTTTATATGGCAACAACATGGTGTGCGGATGATTACTAAATACAGGGCATCGACTGGCAATTGTCGGATTTGGTAAGTAGATGCAGTTGACGGAGGCCGGGGGCAGCTCTGGTATTGGAAAGTTATGGGCGCGGCGTGATGATTCGAAGTGGAGAAGAAGGGGCTCTTTTAGCATTAGTGGGTGGCCATTATTTTGTGGCTTTGAGGTTTTTAAAAAAAAATAAAATAAAAAAATATATGATACACATGGCCACTTTATAAATAGCCAAGTGGAAGATCTTTTGGCAGCCAGCGAAACCGTCTGGAAGACGGTCGAAGGGTGGCGCGATGGTGTGAAGGATGGGGGGTGTTCTGTAGGCGAAAAAGAGAGAGCGGATTGGAGAAAATTGGCCGCCTTCTAGGAGAAGCAGACAGGCAGGAGAGATAGCCGCCCTGGTGATAGAGGGGCTCTTGAGCTGGGCAACGTGCTTAAGTTGCAGGTGCTGGTGACTGTAGTTGCCGACGTGAAGAGCTGGTGGGCGCAGACGAGGGGGCTCTCTGGAGCGTAGCTGCAGAACTGAACAAAAGAAGAAGAGAGGCGCAGTGTATAAAGGGCTGCTGCTGACGTTGCGTAGGGAGCCGACATGAGGGATTTTAAGGGAAGCCTTGGCAACGATTGGAGCTGATGCAAGCTGGCTGGAGACTTCTGAAGACAAGCAAAGCTGGCTGCAAAAAAGAGAGGTGAGGGAGACTGGTGTGGTGCCGGCTGTAGAGAGAGAGAGCACGCTGACCACTGTAGAGGAGTTGGCAGTGAAGGAGAGTGAGAAGGAGCGCGTTGGGTTTGCTACAGCGTGGGCTGGTGGTGTAGGAGCTGGCGTCAAAGGTGACCAATAGAGAGGACAGCAGAGGCTGTGTGTGAAAACAGAGAGGCTGGTCGACGTCAAAGTGTTTGGATTCTAGTATTGTGGTTGCTGCCATCACTGTGAAGAGAGGGAAGTTCAGAGGTATGGCTGGGTTTTGTTTACCTTGGTGCTGTGGAGTGGGCCAATGATTGGAGCAGCAAGAGAGGGCTGCTATTAGGAAGTGGTGAATGTGATGTGGCTTTGGCTGGATGCAGATGGTGATGCTGCGTTGAGTAGTGGTTTGTGGTGCTGAAGAGATTGTGCAAGGCTCTGGTGGTTGGTGAAGCTGCTGGTCTCGACACG
Source organism: Cibotium barometz (assembly GCF_041138505.1). NCBI lineage: Eukaryota > Viridiplantae > Streptophyta > Polypodiopsida > Cyatheales > Cibotiaceae > Cibotium > Cibotium barometz. The sequence goes on from NC_141059.1 coordinate 11,860,562, forward strand.
CAGAGAGTGGGAGCTGCTGAGTTGAAGGTTAGCTGGTGTGGGTGCCTTCTGAAGAGAGAGTAGTTGGTTTTGTGTGGGCGATGATTGTAGGCAGTGCGTGGATGCCGACCAGAGAGAGAGCCTTGGTTTTTTGTGTGTGTTGGATGCAGAAGAGGTGCTGATGTGTGGGCTGGAGACAGTGGGGCTCGCCTACAACACTTGGCAGGTAGCAGCAGACAGAGAGTAGCCGAGCTACAGAGGAAGTGAAGAAGGGTTAGCTGGTGTGGGCGCCCTCTAGAGATTACAGGGACCGGGAGATAGAGGCTTGGTCGTCAGATGCAAGGGTGTATTCCCTTGGCAGTAAATCCTGGCCAGAGTCCTGGTCTTTGGTGTATTTGCTGTGTTTATACAGTGTGTATGGTGCTGTGTGTTTTGCTGAATGATCATCTGTTCATTGTGGTTCTGAGCTGTCTTATGGTGTGGGTGGGTGGTGAACAAAGTGAAAGTGTTCCAGCCGGTGGCTGGTGGTGCCCCCGTTCGTGGTAGTGTTTCCAAGTTTGCAAGGTGGAAGAGCTATAGAGGCAGGGTTTTCTTTCTTTTTTTCACCTCACATCCTTCTGGTGCCCCCACAGAGGAGTTGCTCAGGCATTGTTTGACTGAGGATAGCTCAGGGATTTCTCTTACGAGGGTGTATGCCCCAGAGTGAGAGGTTGAAGGAAGGTGAAGTTTGGGGGTTAAAATGATGTCTTATCCAGAGTTTTATGGTAGCCCTAATGAGGATGTGCCAGATTTCTTGGAAAGGATGGAGGTTGCATGCATAAGCAACCACATCAATGAGTCGGTACAGGTGTTGCGGCTACTGAGCATTTGCTTGAAAGGGGATGCAAGGACCTGGTACAGGGCTTATGAGGAGTCATTGAGGGTTGCTGTTCCACATCTTGATATGACTGAGAATGGATTAAAGATAGCACTTAGCAACAGGTTCAAGAAGGTAGAAGACCCCGACAAGGTTTGGCATGAGGTGCAAGCTCTGACACAAGGTGAGTTTGAATCAATAGATGATTATATGAAGAAATTTTCTTTGCTATGGGAGACTCTATGCAGGGCTTTAGGGGAAGACCAGGTACCCCCTGATATGATGAAGAAAAACAAGTTTGTAGCCGGGCTTAAGAGGAGTATTCGCTGGAAAGTGGAATTGAAGAAGCCCAGGTCTTTTGAGGATACGGTAGAAATTGCTAAATCAAAAGACTGGAAATTGCAGCGGATGAATCAGCTGGGGATGATTCCAGTTGTAGCACAGCCGGAGATTCATAGAGTGGAGGCTATACCCATGAATGCAGTGATTGAGAGGATGAAGCCCAAGCTATGCAGATGGTGCCACAAGCTAGTCAAGGAGTACCTATGGTTCCTGCAGGTTCTGATGAGGGATTGCGACAGGATATGAAACAGATGGTTGATCTTATGAAGAATTTGAGCTTAAATTTAATGGGAAGTACAGGTGGTGGACGTGGTAGAGGCCGAGGCAATAATCATGAAGGGGGAGATGGACAAGCAGGGTATGGACGTGGTCGCGGTAGGGGCCGTCGTTTCATTCCTACATGCTGGAACTGTGGTGAGCTTGGTCATCTGAGTACAGATTGTGATAAGCCTCAGCGAATGGGTGGTGATATGTACCCACTACCTTCATGGTTACCTGATAGGTCAAATGATTATGGTATTGATATCAGGGATCAAGCAGGCCCCAGTGGAATCACAACTGAGGAGAAGGGTAAAACTAAGGTGATAGATGTGGTCACCCTTGAGAAGACGAAGGAAGCAGAAGCAGATGTGATGCCTTTGGAGAAACGGAAGCCACAAGAAAGGGAAAGCAAGGATGCCGCAGGGCCTAGCAAGAAGAAAGGAAAAGTAAAGGAAGGAGGGGATGTGAAGGTCAAGCAGAAGCGGAAGTCTCGTAGGAAGTTTCAGGTAACTGATTTTCCACTAGGGGGTGGGCAGGATAGCTACAGTTTGCAGGAAGACATGGCTGGAAGGAAAGCTAACATTACTTTTGGGCAATTGATAGAGTTAGCTCCCAATTTGAAGCGTCAGTGGAAAAGACTTGTGAACCCGAGAGAGAAGGAGCCTGCCAAAGGGATAGTGACTGTTTTATCTGTTCAGGAGTTGCCTGATATATGTCCTGTGGTGAATGTGTGGTATAAAGGGAAGAATCTGGGAGAGGCATACATAGATGGTGGTGCACAAATTTGTGTGATCACATTGGCAGCTGTGGAGAGGCTTGGTCTTAATTTTACTGAAGCATCTGGATTCCGAATTCGGCTAGCTAATCATCAGAAGGTCAAATGCTTAGGTATGATCAAGGAATTGGAATTGCAAGCTTTTGATGTAAAGGTGCTTATGGATTGTCATGTTATGCCTGCAGGAATGGGTGCATTCCCCATCATTTTGGGAAGACCATGGCTGAGAGCGGTGAAGGCTGTTCAGGATTGGAGGAAAGGGGTCATTACTCTGTATGACAGGAGAGGGAATAAGAAACAATTTAATATGGATAACCAGAAGCCTGTTCGTGATGAAGAGGAAAGTGAAGCTGATTCAAGTGATAATGATACGACTAGTAGTACCACTACTAGTGAGGGAACAGATGACACTTCATCCAGTGAGGAGGATGCAGACATGGATGCCCTGGTTATTGATGAGGAAGTGCTTGGTGATGAGATTGCCCAAAAAGAGGCCATATAAGAAGAATGCGAGGAGGTACAAGTGGATCATGAACAAAGGTATGCATGTGATGTGAAAGAACTTGCTTTTAAGTCTTTGGATAATGAACCTGTGTGGGATGAGTGGGAAATAGATAGTCTACAGGATGATGAGCCTGAGTTGGAGCTGGATGATTAGATGTGCATTAATGTTAAAAAAGCCATGACCAGAATTGATGCTATGAAAGAGGAGAAACACCAGAAGTCTATGAATGATGCTGATGCTATGGATGAGATGGATGCTATGATAGATGAATTTCTCATTGGTCTTGATGAAGATGAGCATACAGGAACTGAGGTGGATGCTTTGGGAATGGTGCCTATTGAAGAGGAGTTTGTTTTGCCTGTGGTGGCTGGTTTTGATGGTGATGTTTCTTATGCTAATGGACAGAAAAATGTTATTGTACAACAGGTTTTTTTTGATGAGGCTTTCATCAATTTTTACCCTCAGCAGGAATTGGTTCGCTGGTTCTCTAATATTGGTGTTGACTACATCAGTGACTTTGGAGTTGAGATGAGGCAGGATGGTATGTATGTTAGGAGCTTTATTTTCAGAAGTTCTGGTGATATGTTGTGGGATATAGGATGGCAAGACATGCCTTGGGAGGATGACAGTATTTTTTTGATCACCTGGAATAGAGATGTGTTGGTTACACTGTATGATGCTCAAAGGATAGACGGAGGGAAACGTGGTCATATACTTTCTGCTGATCATAAATGATTCAGCAGGCTAGGGGTTGGGCAAAGTATGTCAGGCTAAAATCTGAAAGGTGTTTTTGGTCCGTGTACATATGAGATGCATGGTGTGCAATAAAAACTTTGCCCTGAATGCCCTGGCAAATGTACAGGCCGAGTGGTTTTGTCGTGAGCTGGTTTATGCACGTGTTTTTTTTGGGAGAAGATACTGGAGTCTGGAAGTTTATATGGCAACAACATGGTGTGCGGATGATTACTAAATACAGGGCACTGACTGGCAATTGTCGGATTTGGTAAGTAGATGCAGTTGATGGAGGCCGGGGGCAGCTCTGGTATTGGAAAGTTATGGGCGCGACGTGATGATTCGAAGTGGAGAAGAAGGGGCTCTTTTAGCATTAGTGGGTGGCCATTATTTTGTGGCTTTGAGGTTTTAAAAAAAAAAAATAAAAAAAATATATGATACACATGGCCACTTTATAAATAGCCAAGTGGAAGATCTTTTGGCAGCCAGTGAAACCGTCTGGAAGACGGTCGAAGGGTGGCGCGACGGCGTGAAGGATGGGGGGTGTTCTGCAGGCGAAAAAGAGAGAGCGGACTGGAGAAAATTGGCCGCCTTCTAGGAGAAGCAGACGGGCAGGAGAGATAGCCGCCCTGGTGATAGAGGGGCTCTTGAGCTGGGCAACGTGCTTAAGTTGCAGGCGCTGGTGACTGTAGTTGCCGACGTGAAGAGCTGGTGGGCGCAGACGAGGGGGCTCTCTGGAGCGTAGCTGCAGAACTGAACAAAAGAAGAAGAGAGGCGCAGTGTATAAAGGGCTGCTGACGTTGCATAGGGAGCCGACTTGAGGGATTTTAAGGGAAGCCTTGGCAACGATTGGAGCTGATGCAAGCTGGCTGGAGACTTCTGAAGACAAGCAAAGCTGGCTGCAAAACAGAGAGGTGAGGGAGACTGGTGTGGTGCCGGCTGTAGAGAGAGAGAGCACGCTGACCACTGTAGAGGAGTTGGCAGTGAAGGAGAGTGAGAAGGAGCGCGTTGGGTTTGCTACAACATGGGCTGGTGGTGTAGGAGCTGGCGTCAAAGGTGACCAACAGAGAGGACAGCAGAGGCTGTGTGTGAAAACAGAGGCTGGTCGACGTCAGAGTGTTTGGATTCTAGTATTGTGGTTGCTGCCATCACTGTGAAGAGAGGTGTGGCTGGGTTTTGTTTACCTTGGTGCTGTGGAGTGGGCCGATGATTGGAGCAGCAAGAGAGGGCTGCTATTAGGAAGTGGTGAATGTGATGTGGCTTTGGCTGGATGCAGATGGTGACGCTGCGTTGAGTAGTGGTTTATGGTGCTGAAGAGATTGTGCAAGGCTCTGGTGGTTGGTGAAGCTGCTGGTCTCGACACGCAGAGAGTGGGAGCTGCTGAGTTGAAGGTTAGCTGGTGTGGGCGCCTTCTGAAGAGAGAGTAGCTGGTTTTGTGTGGGCGATGATTGTAGGCAGTGCGTGGATGCCGACCAGAGAGAGAGCCTTGGTTTTTTGTGTGTGTTGGATGCAGAAGAGGTGCTGATGTGTGGGCTGGAGACAGTGGGGCTCGCCTACAACACTTGGCAGGTAGCAGCAGACAGAGAGTAGCCGAGCTACAGAGGAAGTGAAGAAGGGTTAGCTGGTGTGGGCGCCCTCTGGAGATTACAGGGACCGGGAGACAGAGGCTTGGTCGTCAGACGCAAGGGTGTATTCCCTTCGCAGTAAATCCTGGCCAGAGTCCTGGTCTTTGGTGTATTTGCTGTGTTTATACAGTGTGTATGGTGCTGTGTGTTTTGCTGAATGATCATCTGTTCATTGTGGTTCTGAGCTGTCTTATGGTGTGGGTGGGTGGTGAACAAAGTGAAAGTGTTCCAGCCGGTGGCTGGTGGTGCCCCCGTTCGTGGTAGTGTTTCCAAGTTTGCGAGGTGGAAGGGCTATAGAGGCAGGGTTTTCTCTTTTTTTCACCTCACATATGGCTGATTATTTTTAAAAATTTTCACTCTAGAATTTATTAGAAATTATCCAAGATGATTTAAATCATTCTAATCTAATCAATTTTCACTTTATTAAGAGTAAACAATATGAAAAGTTTAATTCCATCAATTTGATTACACATTTAGGATAAAGAAAGGCTGAATTCAATAATGAAGAGAAGGGGGAAAGCCTTTCCAAACAAGGCATAACATCCATTTTCATTTTAAAGAAAGCAAAAATAAGAAAACCATAAAATAGAATAAGAAAAAGTAGAATTTCTAACTTACTAGGAGTTTTGTGAGCTTTCCTTTGGCTTGATGGTTTGAGGGATCTACTCTTGTTTGCAACAAGAGTGGCCACCAATTCTTTTGAAGAGGGTAAAAAACAAATGAATTATCAATGAATTCACTGTTTTTGGCTCTGGGGAGGAGTAGAGTAACAGTGCATAAAACACTATTAACCATTTACAAAGGGGGATGCTTCATTTATAGGAAAAAGTGAGCCTCTAACCAAGCAAACTGATTCTAGAATTTTCCAGATCAATTTGGTCAAATTTTGACCATTTTTAGGTCAGTTTAGCTTACTTTTTGGATCTAGTTGAAGCAAGAGAGAGGAGAGATGAAAATATCTCATTATTTGTGAGTTTAAAACTCAACCACACATGTGAAATAGGTGCCTCCTTCCTGAGGAAAATTCCCCACACTGAGGTGTCAAAAATGCATCATTTCTTCTAAATATCTCTTCTTTTTTAACTAATAACCTTGTCCTTAGTCAACTCTTCATCTTATGTGAGCATTTACTCATTTTTGGGAGATTTTTTTTAATTCTTTCATTTATCTCCTCCCTACATTTGGATTAATCTAATTGGTCCATAAGAACCTTAATTCAAAAATTTCAAAAAATCTGGACCCTTAGGCTAAGGTCATTTTTACCTGATTTCAATTTATTCCAATTGCACATTGGAAATTTCTTTTTGAATATCTATTTCAGGAGAAACCATTTTAAACACTAGGAAGATTTTTATATCCAAAAATATCTCAATTTTGAATTACCTTTCTCTAGACATTTTCTCTTTCTAGGCCAAAACAGGGTAAAACAGGATCTTTCTTTTATTTTAGAGAGGGGAATAATTATAAGATCATAAGGGGAGGTTCTTACACCTGCACACCTCAAAAGCCGGAGGGAGGAATCTTACATCCTACCCCACTTAGGATTTGCCACCTAACGTTGTGGCAAAATACTCCGTCCTTTTTTCTAACTGAGCTCTGGAACGTGGTTTCAAAGGCGCAGATGTGGGTATTTGGATCCTCCTCACTCTTGCCTTTGAATTTCGGATACTTGTTGTGTATATCTTGCCCACAACTACTACTTCTTCCCCTTCTTGAGCTTCCTGCCTTGTCTTTGGTAGTTCCTGATGATCTTCTTCTTGATTCCTTAGTAGTTCCAAAATCAGTCTCTTCTGTTACTATGGGTGATCTTTTCTGATCCCTTAGTTGTTCCGGAATCAGTCTTTCCAGCTGTACTGTGGAATCAGTCTTTCCAGCTGTACTGTGGAATCCCATTTGCTATCTTCTTGGTCAGCGGTGGGCGTGGTGATGGTGTTGTGGTGCTTCTTGTGCTACAGCTTCAGCATGTCTACGACGGTATCGCATTTCCCTATTTAAGCTTCCTTCATTCTCCATGCTTGCTCCATTGTGCTTTTATGTCTCTCTAGTTTAGTATTTCTGATACTAGTCAGTGTGTGTATTTCTTTTTGGGTTTCTTTTGACTAGTTTACTCTATTGACTCTCTGCAGGACTTAACCTATACTAGCCTGCATCAAATTTTCGAGAAAATATCTACTTACCTTAGCGTGGGACTTGTTCAATCTTAAAAAAAGCCTTTTCAAGTTGATAGGAGAAGGGGACGTCCACCCCTAGTGGGTTCACATGAGCTGCACATGTGGGACAATGATCCCTCTCTATGGAAGGTGATAGAGATGATCTTATATGTGGTGAGTTTGGCTATAGGAGAGCCGCCCTCTCAAGTGGGAAACCATGACCAAGTGGGAAACCATTTGGTTTGCTGCCTTGAGCGACATATTATTTTATTTTGATGGTACGTCGATGACATAGCTGCAAGGTTGGTAGCTTCATCATTTAACGCTAATGCTGTGGAGGAGATATGAGATTAACACGTTTACAACTTTTGTAACAGGGCAAGGGCACCGAGGAAAAATTAGGAACTGTAAAGGGGTTCGCGCCAACCACCTAGAACAAATTCAAACAAATTTGAATAAAAAATCCTCCTCGCAAAATAGAGATCAATGGTGGTGGTGAGATAAGAGAATCTCTTCACAATTTTCAAGCTGCTGCCTTGTCAGATGAAGAAAATGCATGTTCCAAAAGAAAAAAGATATTAAGAAAAGAGAATGGTGTTCAAAATTACACACGTGAAAAGGATTGACGTATGTCTAGTTTGTTGTCTTAGCTAGCCTAGCTAGCATAAGCTGTACTTAATTAAAGCTTAAAAGGTTAAGGGTCTTTCAAGCTTTTAAAGCTTGAATTTGAAAAGATAAAAGCCTTAAAGTTTATATTTACAGAACTTTATATCTCACAAATCTTAAAACCTTTAAAGATTTACACTTAAAAAGCCTTCCATTCTCAACCTTTCCTTAGCTCTAGCCAATTTTATAAAAAGCCATAGCAAACCCCCTTCCCTTTTCACAAGCAAACCCTCTTCTCCCTTCACAAGTAAACCCTCTTCTTTAATTTTTGAAAGTTAACTAATTACTAGGGTTTGAGATTTACCTCAATATGCTTTCTTGCTCTCTTATATGCTTCTTTGTTCTCATCTCTTTCTCTTGTATGCATGCCTATTTGACTAGTTGTATTAATAGTTATTTATAAATAAAAACTTTACTAATCTTTTTCTTTTTGTGGGCTAGGTCAAGGCATTCTTGGGCTGGATTAAGGCAATCTTCTCCAAACTCACTCAACTATGTACAAGCTTCTAAAAAGCATAAGAGGTAAACCTTTGTTATCTTTACACCTTTGGGTGCCGGGGATTATTTCTTGAGTCTTTTTGCCTCTAGTACTTATTAATGCATTATGGATAAAGCATTAAGCTTATGTATAATATAATATGCATAATGCATTATGCATTAATGCAACTTATTATGCATTAATGCAACTTATTATGCATTATGCATAAGCTTATGTGTTATACATTAATGCATTAAGCTTATGCATTATTGCATCATGCATAATGCATTAATACATTAAGCTTATGCATTATGCATAATGATGCCTAATGCATTTTTGCATTATGCCTTAATGCATAATTACATAATGCATTAAGCTTAATAAATAATATAATAATGCATTAAGCTTATGCTTAATGAATTATTGCATTAATGCATTAAGCTTATGTATTATGCATTAAGTTTATGCTTAATGCATTATTGCATAAGCTTATGCTTAATGCATTAATCTTATGCATTTATGTGTTAATGCATTAAGCTTATGCATTATGCTTAATGCATAAGCAAGCTTAATACATTAATGCACTATGCATAATGCATTAAGCTTATGCATTATGATTAATGCATAAGCTTATATATAAGACATTAAGCTTATGCAATCATAAGCTTAATACACATGTGCTTTACTAACATATATATTTGCTTTCACTTGAAGATTATCTTTGCAACATAAGCTTAACTTCACAATGCAAACTTAACTTCTCTTCTTCTCAAGGTAAGAGTACTTGTCTTTCATGATTCCTTTCTTTACTTATTTATGGTGCACCCCCAGGTGCTTGGGAGTTAATTTTTGTGCATTTTATAAGGCATAAGGCTCATCCATTATGGCTTTATGCCTAAGCTTACACATTATGTTTTTGTGAATAAGGCTTTATGCATGAATCTTAATTCATATGGCTTATGCATTAAGTTTAATGCTTATGGCTTATGCATTGAGCTCTATGCATAAGGCTTTTGCCATGTGTATGCTCTATGTGAGCTATGTATGCATATGTTTTTCAATAGAGCATGTATCACTCACATAGTGCATACACATGCTCTATGTGAGCTATGTATGCATACATTTATGTTTAGAGCATGCTTATGCTTTTGCATGATGTTTTTATGCATAAAGCTTAATGTATAAGGTTTTATGCATAAAGCTCATGCATTAGCTTTATTCATAATGCTTCATGCGTAAAGCTTTTTTGATGTGGAGTGCTATGCATGGATGGAGAGTATAAGCTTTTTGAATGTTTATACTCTCTTATGCATATAGCATATATTGCTTATGATTTCTTTTTCCCATGCATAAGGTATACTCTCTATTCATAGAGTTTATATGTGTATAGACATAGTCATCACAATGCTTGCCAGACCACCTTATGTTAGAGTTGAATGGGAAGTGATAAATGTTGCATGCTATAAGGAGGTATTACATGTATTGTGAAGTGGGATCCTCTCCCATATTAGAGTATACATAGGCTCTATGCATGCATGCATGGATCCTAAAGCTTAATGCATAAGGCTTAAGGCCTTGTGCATAAGGCTTTACGCAAAAGCCTTATGCTTAGGGCTTAATGCATACATTAAGCTTAATGCATATGGCTTATACATTAAGCTTTACGCATAAGGCTTTTGCCATGTGTATGCTCTATGCATGCCCTACGTGAGCTATGTATGCATATATTTTTTCATAGAGGATGTATCGCTCACATAGAGCATACACATGCTTTATGTATGCTCTATGTGAGGTATGTATGCATATATATATATGTATAGAGCATGTATCACTCACATAGAGCATGCTTATGGCGTTACGCTTATGCTTTTGCATTATGTTTTTATGCATAAACATTTTTGGACATGATCAACTTATGTAATTTGCAATATAATCCATGATATTGTATTGTAATTATTATTTTTTTGTATGTATGTTTTGAGTGATTAATTATTTTAAAAAATGTGATTATTTTTGTGTATGTATGTTTTGAGTGATTAATTGTTTTAAAAAATATGATTAATTAGTGTTTAAATAATGTGATTAAAAGAAAGAGGGGACAGAATGGGGGAGAGATGTGGGAACACATGTCCCCACATCTCTCCCCCATTCTGTTCCAAATTTTTTTTTTTTGCAGCGCTATAGCCGCACGTGACTATACATGCTGCTATAGGTGCGGCTGTAGAGCTGCATGCCCCTAGTTGCATGTATAGTCGTGCCTATAGCCATGAGAAGTTTTTTTTGCCATAAATGGATTCTTTCCAATTTGCACGTCTCTGGACGCAGCTATGCCCTTCATGTGTTGTAGTGCATGTGCATAATACATGGTGATGATGATCACTTCATATACGTGTCCTTTTGCACATTTAACATGCATATTGTTTTTTCCTATGCTATGTTCCACATTAACCAACATGATCCCAATTGGTGGTTTGTCACACAAGTGTCTCCTCACATAAGACGTGTCTCCTTGATCTAAACTATATTTCAATATCTAGATGTTGATCGAGCGATAAATGAAATGAAAGTGCTCTAAGAGAAACATGATGTTTGAAATATGCAAGAAACCCACTCATAACATAACCAAACTAGCAATAATGAGGAGTTCGCTTTGATTTCACTAAATGAACGAGCCATGTGTTTATGACTCTAAATGCTTGGGTTGAGCAGATGGGATCCTGCTCTATTTCCTGTCAAAAGGGCGGATCAACAAAGAGTGCATCCACTTGGACTAATCTATGAGCTCACCTTAGGAGTATCCATATTCAAAAGGGCGGATGGGTTGAGCAGATGGGATCTTGCTCTATTTCCTGTCAAAAGGGCGGATCAACAAAGAGTGCATCCACTTGGACTAATCTGTGAGCTCACCTAAGTGCTGTTTGATGGAGGCTCAGGGGTCAACATCCTATCCAGATACAACACGCTAAATGCTTGGGTTGAGCAGATGGGATCCTGCTCTATTTCCTGTCAAAAGGGCGGATCAACAAAGAGTGCATCCACTTGGACTAATCTGTGAGCTCACCTTAGGAGTATCCATATTCAATTTCTAGACTGCAGTAGTGGTGCTCTAGATGGAGGATATCAAAGGTGCTTACCCGATGCTTCTTGGTAGACCATGGCTCCATGCACGACCGGCGTGGATCAAGCAAGATTGGGACGTGGACATGATCACTATCTGGCATGTGAAGAAGAAAGTAAGGATTTATGCTAGTAGATGTAAAGTGGAGAAACATTTTAGCCAGAAGTAGCCAAGGGAGTCAACATGCTGGAAGGTTTAGACCTCGATGAGAAGGAACAATATCTCCAACAAAATGCATACATGATCAGCCTACTCGAGGTTGACATAGTCTGGATAATGGACAGATACCAACTAAGCCCTCCACACGAGGATGAAGTTGCTAGGGAGGATCAGTCCAATCCGCGAAGCATAGGGCAAAGTCTGGATGAAGGTGAAAATTTTTACGAGGCTTTGGTCAATGATGGCAGTACTTCGACCTTACAACAAATCATTGTAGCATAGAAAATGCTTTTGATAGGGACCTTAAGCACTCCAAGCGGGTCAGGGAAGATGAATCTAGGAACTGATGTTGACCCAAAGATGGTCTGGGTTAGTGCCAAGTTGGATGTTGAGTTCTAGGAGAAAGTTTGGGTGTTGCTCACATCCTTCAAGGATGTGTTTGCATGGAGCCACAGCGATATGAAAGGGATTGATCCGCGGTTCTACCAACATTAGATAAATTTGAAGGAGGATGCCATCCCTATTCGGAAACAGAGGTACCAGATGAACCCAAACTATGCCAAAGGGTGAAAGAGGAACTCAACAAGCTGCTTCAAGTTGGATTCATATATCCGATTGATCGGGTGACATGGTTTTCCCCGATCGTGATTGTTCCAACAAAGAAAAACCAAAAGTTTCGGTTATGTGTGGATTTCCACTTTATTAAGAGTAAACAATATGAAAAGTTTAATTCCATCAATTTGATTACACATTTAGGATAAAGAAAGGCTAAATTCAATAATGAAGAGAAGGGGGAAAGCCTTTCCAACACGGCATAACATCCATTTTCATTTTAAAGAAAGCAAAAATAAGAAAACCATAAAATAGAATAAGAAAAAGTAGAATTTCTAACTTACTAGGAGTTTTGTGAGCTTTCCTTTGGCTTGATGGTTTCAGGGATCTACTCTTATTTGCAACAAGAGTGGCCACCAATTCTTTTGAAGAGAAAATGGTCAAAAACAGTGAATTATCAATGAATTCACTGTTTTTGGCTCTGGGGAGGAGTAGAGTAATAGTGCATAAAACACTATTAACCATTTACAAAGGGGGATGCTTCATTTATAGGAAAAAGTGAGCCTCTAACCAAGCAAACTGATTCTAGAATTTTCCAGATCAATTTGGTCAAATTTTGACCATTTTTAGGTCAGTTTAGCTTACTTTTTGGATCTAGTTGAAGCAAGAGAGAGGAGAGATGAAAATATCTCATTATTTGTGAGTTTAAAACTCAACCACACATGTGAAATAGGTGCCTCCTTCCTGAGGAAAATTCCCCACACTGAGGTGTCAAAAATGCATCATTTCTTCTAAATATCTCTTCTTTTTTAACTAATAACCTTGTCCTTAGTCAACTCTTCATCTTATGTGAGCATTTACTCATTTTTGGGAGATTTTTTTTAATTCTTTCATTTATCTCCTCCCTACATTTGGATTAATCTAATTGGTCCATAGGAACCTTAATTCAAAAATTTCAAAAAATCTGGACCCTTAGGCTAAGGTCATTTTTACCTGATTTCAATTTATTCCAATTGCACATTGGAAATTTCTTTTTGAATATCTGTTTCAGGAGAAACCATTTTAAACACTAGGAAGATTTTTATATCCAAAAATATCACAATTTTGAATTATCTCTCTCTAGATATTTTCTCTCTCTAGGCCAAAATAGGATAAAACAGGATCTTTCTTTTATTTTAGAGAGGGGAATAATTATAAGATCATAAGGGGAGGTTCTTACACCTGCACACCTCAAAAGCCGGAGGGAGGAATCTTACATCCCCACTTAGGATTTGCCACCTAACGTTGTGGCAAAATACTCCGTCCTTTTTTCCAACTGAGCTCTGTTTTCCTGGAACATGGTTTCAAAGGCGCAGATGTGGGTATTTGGATCCTCCTCACTCTTGCCTTTGAATTTCGGGTACTTGTTGTGTATATCTTGCCCACAACTACTACTTCTTCCCCTTCTTGAGCTTCCTGCCTTGTCTTTGGTAGTTCCTGATGATCTTCTTCTTGATTCCTTAGTAGTTCCAAAATCAGTCTCTTCTGTTACTATGGGTGATCTTTTCTGATCCCTTAGTTGTTCCGGAATCAGTCTTTCCAGCTGTACTGTGGAATCCCATTTGCTATCTTCTTGGTCAGCGGGCGTGGTGACGGTGTTGTGGTGCTTCTTGTGCTACAGCTTCAGCATGTCTACGACGGTATCGCATTTCCCTATTTAAGCTTCCTTCATTCTCCATGCTTGCTCCATTGTGCTTTTATGTCTCTCTAGTTTAGTATTTCTGATACTAGTCAGTGTGTGTGTTTCTTTTTGGGCTTCTTTTGACTAGTTTACTCTACTGACTCTGTAGGACTTAACCTATACTAGCCTGCATCGATTTTTCGAGAAAATATCTACTTACCTTAGCGTGGGACTTGTTCAATCTTAAAAAAAGCCTTTTCAAGTTGATAGGAGAAGAGAATGTCCACCCCTAGTGGGTTCACATGAGCTGCACATGTGGGACAATGATCCCTCTCTATGGAAGGTGATAGAGATGATCTTATATACAGTGGTGACTTTGGCTATAGGAGAGCCGCCCTCTCAAGTGGGAAACCATGACCAAGTGGGAAACCATTTGGTTTGCTGCCTTGAGCGACATATTATTTTATTTTGATGGTACGTCGATGACATAGCTGCAAGGTTGGTAGCTTCATCATTTAACGCTAATGCTGCGGAGGAGATATGAGATTAACACGTTTACAACTTTTGTAACAGGGCAAGGGCACCGAGGAAAAATTAGGAACTGTAAAGGGGTTCGCACCAACCACCTAGAACAAATTCAAACAAATTACACACGTGAAAAGGATTGACGTATGTCTAGTTTGTTGTCTTAGCTAGCCTAGCTAGCATAAGCTGTACTTAATTAAAGCTTAAAAGGTTAAGGGTCTTTCAAGCTTTTAAAGCTTTAATTTGAAAAGATAAAAGCCTTATTAAAGTTTATATTTACAGAACTTTATATCTCACAAATCTTAAAACCTTTAAAGATTTACTCTTAAAAAGCCTTCCATTCTCAACCTTTAATTTCCTTAGCTCTAGCCAATTTTATAAAAAGCCATAGCAAACCCCCTTCTCCTTTCACAAGCAAACCCTCTTCTCCCTTCACAACAAGTAAACCCTCTTCTAGATTCACATATCCTTATCGTCTTTGTTTTCTTTAATTTTTGAAAGTTAACTAATTACTAGGGTTTGAGACTTACCTCAATATGCTTTCTTGCTCTCTTATATGCTTCTTTGTTCTCTTCTCTTTCTCTTGTATGCATGCCTATTTGACTAGTTGTATTAGTAGTTATTTATAGATAAAAACTTTACTAATCTTTTTCTTTTTGTGGCCAGGTCAAGGCATTCTTGGGCTGGATTAAGGCAATCTTCTCCAAACTCACTCAACTATGTACAAGCTTCTAAAAAGCATAAGAGGTAAACCCTTGACTAAACTCTTTGTTATCTTTACACCTTCAGGTGCCGGGGATTGTTTCTTGAGTCTTTTTGCCTCTAGTACGTATTAATGCATTATATATAAAGCATTAAGCTTATGTATAATATAATATGCATAATGCATTATGCATTAATCCAACTTATTATGCATTATGCATAAGCTTATGTGTCATACATTAATGCATTAAGCTTATGCATTATTGCATCATGCATAATGCATTAATACATTAAGCTTATGCATTATGCATAATGATGCCTAATGCATTTTTGCATTATGCCTTAAGCTTATGCTTAATGCATAATTACACAATGCATTAAGCTTAATAAATAATATAATAATGCATTAAGCTTATGTATTATGCATTAAGTTTATGCTTAATGCATTATTGCATAAGCTTATGCTTAATGCATTAATCTTATGCATTTATGTGTTAATGCATTAAGCTTATGCATTATGTAATAATGCATTAAGCTTATGCATTATGCTTAATGCATAAGCTTAATACATTAATGCATTAAGCTTATGCATTATGATTAATGCATAAGCTTATATATAAGACATTAAGCTTATGCATAAGCTTAATACACGTGCTTTACTAACATATATATTTGCTTTCACTTGAAGATTATCTTTGCAACATAAGCTTAACTTCATAATGCAAACTTAACTTCTCTTCTTCTCAAGGTAAGAGTTCTTGTCTTTCATAATTTTTTTCTTTACTTATTTATGGTGCACCCCCAGGTGCTTGGGAGTTAATTTTTGTGCATTTATAAGGCATAAGCCTCATCCATTATGGCTTTATGCCTAAGCTTACACATTATGTTTTTGTGCATAAGGCTTTATGCATGAATTTAATTCATATGGCTTATGCATTAAGTTTAATGCTTATGGTTTATGCATTGAGCTCTATGCATAAGGCTTTTTCCATGTGTATGCTCTATGTGAGCTATGTATGCATACGTTTTTCAATAGAGCATGTATCACTCACATAGAGCATACACAAGCTCTATGTGAGCTATGTATGCATACATTTATGTATAGAGCATGCTTATGCTTTTGCATGATGTTTTTATGCATAAAGCTTAATGTATAAGGTTTTATGCATAAAGCTCATGCATTAGCTTTATTCATAATGCTTCATGCGTAAAGCTTTTTTGATGTGGAGTGCTATGCATGGATGCAGAGTATAAGCTTTTTGAATGTTTATACTCTCTTATGCATATAGCATATATTGCTTATGATTTCTTTTTCCCATGCATAAGGTATACTCTCTATTCATAGAGTTTATATGTGTAAAGACATAGTCATCACAATGCTTGCCAGACCACCTTATGTTAGAGTTGAATGGGAAGTGATAAATGTTGCATGCTAATGTAAGGAGGTATTACATGTATTGTGAAGTGGGATCCTCTCCCATATTAGAGTATACATAGGCTCTAACTCAAGTGGTGATAGCTTGAGTTCTTCTCAAAGTCGTCAGCGATCTAGTGGTGGCGGATGTGGGTGCAGTAGATGCTTTGGGATAGGTGTGTGGGTCACCATATCTATGGTGCCAAACGCCGTGCTTAGGGAGGGTGGCATGCTTTACTATACCCTTGCGGAAGAGGGCAGACCTTTTATGGACAACATGGGGCGGAGGGTTTATTATACCTTTCGTCAATTAGTCAACCAAACCTATAAAGATGCCTTGAAACCATGGGGAGAGTAGAAGAATAGAGAGTTCATGTATGTGGTGTAGTGCATGCATGAGTGGTTCCCAAACCCACCATACATGCATTTTTTCAATGAGTGGACAAGGAATCGCATAATAAAGATCCTAAATGACAGGAGGTCTCGCATAAGGAGGTACACGAAAGATGGTTTACAAATGCCCTACAATTATACAATTAAGTAGTGGGAGAAGGTGAAGAAAGAAGCCAAGGAGGGTACTCAACACGCTCAGCAAAAGGCGGTGCATGCGAGTCAACTGCAGAAGTATGGTGTGACAAAGTATGGATCCAGAGGAAAGGCAGCTTGGCTCACACGATTTGTAAGTTTTTTCTTTACCATACATCACTTATAAGTTTAGTTCATTTATCCTCGTGAATTTCATATCTCATGCATGTTATAATTTGTTGTAGGAAAGGGTAGTAGGTTGCCCCCCAATCATTCGGGAGAATAGGTACCATAAGCATCACAAAAAAGCCGAGACTTGGAAGTGGCTCAAACGAAAGTGAGTGGTCACCAATACAGATATCCAACAAGCTCAGGGAAACTTAGTGAGTAGTTGAACTTGAATTTTAATTATCACCGGTGTGTCTTAATTCTTATGTTGTTTTGCTTATGGCCAACGTTTTTACATTATTTCACTATTTAATGTAGGAAGACGATGCTGTAATAAATAAGTGGCAATGATGAAGGTGGTGGTGCATGTGGTGAAAATACGCGCAAGGAGAATCTTGATGAAGATGAAGATGATGCATTAATTTAATTAGTTTTCTTAGTCATCTTCATCTTTTGTCATTTTCGGACATAATCAACTTACGTAATTTGCAATATAATCCATGATATTGTATTGTAATTATTATTTTTGTGTATGTATGTTTTGAGTGATTAATTGTTTTAAAAAATATGATTAATTAGTGTTTAAATAATGTGATTAAAAGAAAGAGGGGACAGAATGGGGGAGAGATGTGGGAACACATGTCCCCACATCTCTCCCCCATTCTGTTCCAGAATTTTTTTTGCAGATAGTCCGTGGCTATAGCCGCACGTGACTATACATGTTGCTATAGGTGCGGTTGTAGCTGCATGCCCCTAGTTGCATGTATAGTCGTGCCTATAGCCATGAGAAGTTTTTTTGCCATAAATGGATTCTTTCCGATTTGCACGTCTCTGGACGCAGCTATGCCCTTCATGTGTTGTAGTGCATGTGCATAATACATGGTGATGATGATCACTTCATATACGTGTCCTTTTGCACATTTAACATGCATATTGTTTTTTCCTATGATATGTTCCACATTAACCAACATGATCCCAATTGGTGGTTTGTCACACAAGTGTCTCCTCACATAAGACGTGTCTCCTCGATCTAAACTATATTTCAATATCTAGATGTTGATCAAGAGATAAATGAAATGAAAGTGCACTAAGAGAAACATGATATTTGAAATATGCAAGAAACCAACTCATAACATAACCAAACTAGCAATAATGAGGAGTTCTCTTTGATTTCACTAAATGAACGAGCCATGTGTTTATGACTGTTGATGATGCATCCACCTCATCATTGGCTAGTGGAATAGGATGTTTTATTGACTCAGATGCCTAGACTTGGGGGTTACTAGACCCATTGCGATGCATGAACTTGTTGTAAGAGGGAGCTAATGAAGCCTCAGGATCACCTTGGAATGTATTTGACCCAAACTGCCATGGTTTTCCAATATGCTATTATTAGATTCTAGTGCATTTTGTATTTTCTGGCTTTCTACTTATGCTTACTGCATCTAAGAAAGTTACGGCCACAAGCTTGACTTGTTTTGTAGATGACATTATGTTTCTGATTTTCCACTAATACCCCCAGCTCTGCATTGTTTAAACCATAATATCACACACGCACACACACTCTCTCACTCATATTAAGATCCTAATCACAAGAATGTACAAACCACTTTCTCTCACATCAAGTCCAATATTTTACTTGACCTGAGCATGTAATATAATAAATGTTTGTAGGCACGATCTCGACCTCTAAAACCCATCATCTTCCTTGGTTTCAAACGCTTATTTGTAATGTGTCTTCCTTATTTGTAATGTGGCATTACATCATTTAGGATAGTGTCACCCCATATGGGGATGCCCTTATTGGCTATCCACTGTCCAAGGTGTTGCCCTAGTAGTATAATAATAGCTGAAAGGCGAATCGTAATCGTAATTTCCAGATAAGTGAGGAGGCACATATTGACTAAGGTTGGATATATAACTAAGGCAAGGGCCTTGCAGCAGTCCGGATGAAGAAGATCTATTTGAAGTATTGTTTTCTAGGTGATGATAGCTCTGATCAAGAGACCAATTATCAAAAAATGGTGCAGCAGGAGTAGGAACAGTGCTGGGGAAGCCTGCAGCATCTTCACACTCTGTTACAGAAAGCGGGCCCCTTGGAGATACCTTTTGTGTAAAGCCGTATGATGGGTCAATAGCATGGCTGCAGTTGACACTATTGGCCAAATTAGGGCTAATTAGCTTACTGACCGGCTCTTTACTTAGATGATAATTAGGGCTAATTGTAGCATTGGCCTGGAGCTCTGGAGTACTATTGTGGGCAGATAATTGTTGGTGTAATAAATAAGCCTCGCGAGGGCCATCAGGCTCTTTACTTCGATGATAATTATTGCCAGAATTAGGACTAATTATATCACTGGCATGGAGCTCCTGAGGATTGTGGGCAGGTAATTGTTGCTGAGAATTATCCGCATAATCCATTGACGTTGTTGTTGTTGATGCTGCTGCTGCATCTGCGCTGAGCTCACCTGGCCGGTTCTTCAAGCATCTCGACCGAGTTTCACTAGAGCCAGTGAGAGACTGTACCAGCCACATGAACTTGGAGGGTTCTGTGTGAATAACCTTAGGTGAGTATGTGTAGACGATGATGGGCGGCTTGTATTGCACGACCGGCAATGGAGCCGTCGATGCTCTCCTCACAGTCTTCTGAGAATGTCTACTCACGACCTTTCGATTGCACTTGCTGCTGCTCTTGATCGAGGCCTTCTTACTGCTTTTGCTGCTTCCGTAGTTGTTGTTATTGACAAGATTGCCTTCATACCCTGAGCTCTGCTGAGGGCACAGATCCTGCTCCAAGGTATGGCCTAATCGCTCTAAACTATCCTCGCGCTGCTCAATAATTACATCTAATTCTAGCTTTATCATAATTACTCAATCGAAGCTTTCGCTTTGATAAAATGGGATAGTATTTTGTAAGAGCAACACTCCTGGAGAACAACAGCAATTCAGAAGAGCTGAGCTGCTACCTAGTAAGATAGCGGGGAAGGCGGTTTATTAAATATAATCTCCATAGCCGCCATGGTGCCCACGACTTTACGCGCTTTTTTAAGTGACCCAGCCCTTTGAGTCCCGAGTCTCCACGCCTCCTACGACGTAGTAAGTCACAAACCGATCAGTCCAAAAAAAAAAAGAAATGTTGCGGGGAAATTATAAAAATTTCTTGAAATTCGTAAGGACGTTACTTAGTTTTCTTCTGTGAGCTCAAAGGTATGTATTAGTCAGGCCTAGTCCTTGATCACAAAGGCCAAGGAGGAAGAAAAAGAGGGAGTTGGGTGTTCCGCATCGGAGCCTACCGAAGGCACTCATCATCATAGGACACGAGAGTCTAGGAGAAGGCTGAGTAGAGTGGACTCTGGAGGCTGGAAAAAAAAGGATGGCCACAAATGAGAAGCTAAGTTTGTGGGTGGGCCTATCAAGAATATGCATTGTTTTACTTTTGAAACAATTGTCACTTGTGATGCCTTGAGTTAAATAAAACCTCACTATTATGATTAAATAAAACCTCACTATTATGTCACTTATGATGCCTTGAGTTAAATAAAACCTCACTATTATGATTAAATAAGAGGGCTTAAAAATTTAAATTAAATAATTGTGTCGTGAATGATTATAGTCTTCAAAGAGGAACTTAATTAATAAAAGGTTGAAACTATACAAGAAGAAGACAAATCTATTTCGAACAAAGAAAGTCACCACTTATTATTGCTCACATGATGTACAACTAGTTTTCTTCAACAATTGTTTTCCATTGAATGCGGGGTAGCATTTTTCCAGATGGTTAAATTTACACAAAAGCACGTGCCTAAAGATACCAACAGGGATTTTATATTCACGTGATCACAAAATTTTTCTTGTTAATAACATGTGTGAACATGTTATTAACATGTTCACATGTTAACATGTTCACAAAAAAGCCGGTGGCAAGCGACCTGGTAACCGGGAAAAATCCCGCCGGGCTTTTGATATACCCCGGCGGGCCCGCCGGGCTTATGCTTTACCCGGCGGGGCCCGCCGGGGTCGTCACATATCCCGGCGGGGTACATTTTTCTATATATATGGGCCCGGGGGACCCTTTGGGATTTCATTGCTGACAGCACACAGGTAATAAAAACTTGTGTGTGTGTGTGTGTGTTTGTGTATGTGGGTGTGTTCGTGCGGGCAGCCGCCCACTGTCGCAATGTGCGGCAAGATGTGGGTGGTCCGCCACACGAGGGATGTGTGTGTGGGTGAGTTCGTGCGGGCAGCCGCCCATTGTCGCAATGCGCGGCAGGATTTGGGTGGCCCGCCACACGACTGGTGTGTGTGTGTAAGGCCATTCTTCGGAATGGTGCTTACCCTGGGGCACTTAGTCGGTAACGCGGCTAGTCTGTGTCCTATGGTAAGTATGGCACGCCGTAGCGGTACTAGTCGGTAACGCGGCAAGCATAGTATCGTTATGGCGATGTCACCTTCCCTTCCCTTCCCTTTGTCAAATGCGGACATATGGTCGGTAACGCGGCCAGTGTATGTTCGTATCCTATTGGTATTCCCATAGAATCGGGCGGCATTTTGTCGTTAACACGGCAAGTTGGTGTCGTCTGCTAGTGCATAAAATGTTTTTTGCATATTGCGGCATTTGATCGTTAACGCGGTCGAAAAAGTGTCGTAAATTTGCTTGTGTATTTCGGCATATGATCGTTAACGCGGTCGAATAAATGTCGTAAATTTGTTTGATTTGACTTGTATTGTTTTTATTGTGTTTGATCCATGCGATACTTGGTTGCTAACGCGGCATTAGTATTTCATGGATCAAAGTTTACATCATATTGTCTAACCGTTTTATTTTATAATATCGTGATTCGTAACTCGAAAAATATGAATCTCTCTCTTCTTACCCCCCTCTCTCTCATGATACACTTCACAACTCTTTCTCTATCTCTCTCATGATTCACTTCACAACACGATAGATGTGTAGATAATGATTTTTTTTCTCTCTTAAAATATACATACTTCTTAATAATTTCTTTTTTCTCCCTCTATTTACTTAAAAATTAAAACAATACATTATCTTTCTCTTTAGGAACTCCCAAAAACATTAAAAATGTGATTTAATGTTTCTTCTCTCTATCTGTCACAACTCTCTCTTCCTCTCCTCTCTCTCTCTCTCTCTCTCATGATACACTTCACAATTCTCTCTCTCTCTCTCGCAATGATACACTTCACAACTCTTTCTCTCTCTCTCTCATGATACACTTCACTAAATACTTTAGGTATGTAGATGAGGAGTGCTTTAGGATTACAAAACATTATTTTTCTCTCTTTAAGAACTCACAAAACTATAAAAAATATCATTTAATGTTTCCTCTCTCTATCTGTCACACCTCTCTCTCTTCCTCCCCCTCTCTCTCTCTCTCTCATTCGATAATGTATACACTTCGTAAGTAATAATGCGCTTGTTGCGGTTGTCTCACGTTCGATAATGTATTGCATGATGTTGAGTTCAGTAATGTTTGATATATTTTGTTTTTGTTTGTTCATTGATAAGTAATGATACACTTATTGCTGTTTTCTCACGTTTGATGATGTATTGGATGATATTGAGTTCATTAAAATTATTTGATATTCTGTTTTTGTATGAACATTGACGATATTGATATACTTGTTGCTGTTCTCTCACGTCTGCTTGATGTTTATTTCAGTAATGTTTGATATTTTGTTTTTTTATGTTTAGTGTTATTTGCTGGATTTACGAAGACGATCAACATGCTTACTCCCGAAGAGCGCAAAATTGTTCTGCGAGCAATTCGCGTTGAAGCGGTCATCACAGTATCACAATGTACTGATGATGTCGTCAAGAAGACCAACGAGTCTGAGATAATCATGCGAGATCTCATAGACCAAATATGGGAAAATGCACAGCGGCGGCTTCGAAGCGGAGGCAACGCTGAGCTGCTGGATAGACAGAAGATAGCAGATTTCAACCATCAGCACATAACACGAACCATTTTGGGGAGCATGCGAGTAGCGTGCAGTGATCTTCGAGATGCTGCCCCGCCTGAAGCCAACATGCAACGTCTACAGTTATGGGACGTTGTATGGAGCGAGCAGAGGGCCAAGAGCAAGCGCATGAAGGCGTTGGATGCAGAGTCCCTCCCCAAAAGAGTTCGAATTGCCCAAGACGTCGCTGCAACGTCCAGTCAAGCAGATGCAAGTGGTACAGGTGTCATTAATCGTACCATCTACAATTCTATGTGCACACATCTTATTGGCATCCCGCACGAAGCTCTTCACGAAGGACGAACAATAGGCTCCGGTGTGTTTGGAACAGTAAAAGAGTATGCAATTAAAGGCATATCATTTTTACCCGAGCACATCACTTTTTGCGGAAAGCACTACAAAGGAGAAGACAGCGCGAAGTTCGAGAGCTTCCAGGCAGAGCAGGGTATGCAAGTGCTACATCCATCGATTGTCCGATGCATTGCCTTTACAAAAGAGGCTCCTTGGATCACAATTTTTCCGTACTTTAATGGCGGCGCTCTTGGTGATACTCTACTGAAGGTTCCCTTCAGATTCAGTGAGTTCACCAGAGCCATTTTTCGTTTGGATCGAGGATGGAGACAACCGCCGCCTGATAATATCCCTTTAGGTCATCTAGAACTTTCAAAAATAAAAGAGGTAGTAATAAACATGCCACATATTATGCATGCCCTGGTGGAAGGTGTAGCGGCAGCGCATATGGCAGGTATTGTACATACCGACCTACATCCTTTTAATGTAGTGTTGGATTATACAAAAGAGCTAAAGCCACGCATAGGTATTATCGATTGGGGATTGCTGCTGAGAGCGCCCAAAAAACGGGTGTCTCTCAATTTTGTTTATGAAGCAGACAAGAACCCCGAGAAGGTGGCACAGGCAGTCTCCCACGCAGACAGAGAGCGAAATAAACGGCCGTGGATAGCCCCAGAGCTTTATGATCCATTTTTGGCAGATGCATACACTCCTGCATCTGATGTTTTTGCCTTGGGATATTTATTACAAACTTTATATGACTTTTGGAAGAAAGTGCAAGAGTTGTGGATGGATAATAGTTCCCATGACAAAGTTACCATGGATACTATTATTCATAGAGTCAAAAATTGGATGTTTCTGCCTAATCGCGATGAGCGAAAGTCAATTTTGCAAGTGGTTGAATTTTTTAGGTCACTAAATACTGACCCTACGAGGGCACAACGTCCTCTTGTAGAGCTATCGGTGGCATTCACCCCGACTTTGTAATGATACAGTATCAAGAGATGAAGTTTCAGGAATTTGAGAATTTGATGTGTCCAAGGTTTCAAAATTTTGTTTCTCTTCAAAATTTATTGTGTCCAATGTTTCAAAATTTTGTTTCTCTCTTCATTGGGTCTTTGCAATATCTCTCTCCTCTTCTGGTGTTTAAGTTTATGTTTTCTCTTTAAAATTTGATGTGCGAGCATTGTTTGAAGTGTTTTTGGAGTCAAGTGGATATTTCTCATCGAGTCTTTGCAATACATATCTCCTCTCGTTGTGTTTGACTTCAAGATTTTGAGAGCAATGGTCAATTTATCTTGCGTTGATCTTTACTGTTCATTAAAATCCTGATGTCGTTTACGTTCATGCAGATATGGAGCAAGCGCAAGCGAACGAGCATCAGGAGTTAGCCAAGAAGGCATACGAGAGAATGAAGGCCCTTGCACATGGCCTGACAGCCCGCGAAGCTACAAGAACAGCGTGCAGATTATCGAAGTGGACAAATCCAACTTATGCCCAATGGAAAGACATAAACAAACGGGTAACCACAGAGATGATAAAGGCAATATGGCCATGTCCAGATGGCGAGATAAAGAAGGGAAGATGGAAGATTTCTCGTTGCACTAACAATGATATCAAAACTAATGCCGAGCGCATTTTCTTGGAGGTGTACGGCCGTCCTCTCCATAACGCCGACGCTCCACTGTATTTTGCTAAAATGCTATATGCTCACTTTGTACTGGAAACTCCAGTGGACTTCGCCTCCAGAGAGGCCACTGTCAACACCCACGACATACGTGAAGAGACAGTTACATTCACAAGAGAAGAACTTGCTCTTATGGTGGAGGGCGCCGGACTGGAGTTAAACCAGGTCAAAGAAAGCTTAGGGGCACAGCTAGCAGAGAAGGAGAAAGAAGCTGACCGATTAACTCAAGCGTCAACTCCTCCCCCGGCCAATAGAGGAATTCAAGAGCAGCTAACAAAGATCAGCCAAGACGTGCAGAGCATCTCTTCACGTATTGCTCCTGTGCGCCAAGGAAACCACATCTCTCAT
The DNA here is from genome assembly GCF_041138505.1 of Cibotium barometz. NCBI lineage: Eukaryota > Viridiplantae > Streptophyta > Polypodiopsida > Cyatheales > Cibotiaceae > Cibotium > Cibotium barometz. The sequence goes on from NC_141059.1 coordinate 11,886,056, forward strand.
TTTTTGATACATCCTGATCTTGTGGGAGTTTCTGCTGAGGCTACAAGTTCCTCCACCCCCCAATGTCCTGTATGTTACAAAGTATTCGATGGGTGGAGCGGCCAGTATATACTACCATGTGGACACTACTACCACTTAATATGTTTAGTGAGACAAATGCAAAATACTTCCACATGTGCATTGTGCAGTGTCCCAATAAATCAAGGTATTTATACAGTGTTCGGCATGGCTAGCGAATATAAACCACCAGGACCTTTAGATGCAACTCCTAGTGCAATTCGCAATTTATTTCAAGATGAGAGCTAAGAAAAACAAATTCTACTTTTGTATTGATAATTTCTCCAAATATGATCATTTGTACAAGTACTTTTTATTAAATTAATAAAGTGACTTCTTCCTCTATGTCAGTATCTTGCTCCAAAATTCTTTCACCGTTTACTCTCTCGTCTGCTAAATTAAGCTCATCTAAGTCAATGTCTAAATTGTCTTCTATCTCAAGGGTGGTGCACAACGTACGTCCAACATCAAAGTTCTCGTCTACATCTTCACAATTGTACATCCATCTGGGCATATCTTCTTCATACTCTTCGCTTTCGATGTCTCGCAAGATCTTTTCATTGCAGTACATGTAAACAAGTTTATCTGCTCGATCCGCAAGAAGTCGATTGCGAATAGTACTATGAATATATTTATACATGCTCCAGTTTCTTTCTGAGCCTGAGTTTGAAGAGCACTGACTTAGAACCTTCATCGCAAGGTTGCGCAATAAAGCATAATGCTCACCACCATTCATCATCCACCACTTCCATGCAGGTTGCTCTTTAGCCATTTGTTGAACAAGGGAGTTGGAAAATAAACCCTCTTTCAACCGAAATGAGGTCATCTCCTTTATGCACTGTACACGATCATCATCATTATTATAGAAAGTGTTTACCACTTTATAAAAATCTTGCACCACCTCAACGTTGGACATCAAATCCATATTCCAATATTCAGGATCTAACATGTAAGCAGCACTGTGCAGTGGTGAATGCGCTCCAATCCATCTAGCATGAAAGTACTTCAACAGAACTTTTCTTTGTCTACTAGAGAACGGTACACGCCATTGCTTCTCCACCACTGAATGCTCTAATTTCTCAGGACACTCCAAACTCCGCTGGACAGTCCACCATTGCATCCATGCTTTTCCGAGATTAGGCGCTCTTTGATCAAGGCTTCGTACAGCATACATAACAGGCATCATTACATGGTATGCATCCATCACACTGTTCCACCAACTTCTTCTCGTAAGCGCTGCCTTCAAGACTTTGATTTTCTCTTTCACTTTTTCAAGTTGAGTGCTCTCCCAGTCATGAAATGCCATGCATGTAAATGTTTCACAAACTGCATCTTTATTTCTAAGAAGAGACTCAAAAGTGTAAAAGTGAGTGCAAAACCTAGTCTCCGCTGGAAGCTTTAACATAACTGACATGCGAGGTCGAAACATATCCAAAACTCTCTGTCTCTTGAGCATGAATTTCACAAGCTGGCGAGCAGTGTCGACGATTGAGGCAAACCATTTGGTATCATCAGATTTATACCAATCTTTTAATACAAGATTCAAACTATGAGTATTACAGCCTACCGGAAAAATATGTGGATATTGTCGCTGTAGGATTCTGGATGCATTTTTACAATTTTTTGCATTGTCCATGACGACTTGGACTACATTTTTGGCACCCACTTCCTCTATCACAGTGCTAATAACTTGAGCAATGTAAGCCCCAGTTTTGATTGAACCAGCTGAATCCACGGCACGGATGAAAGTCTCACCTCTAGGTGAAATAACCATTACATTAATTAATGGTTTTCTTTGCACATTAGACCATCCATCACTTACTATACTACATCCAGAAAGCTCTATATTGCTAAGAATTATTCTTTGTACACGTTCTTTTACCTGCGCATAACATTTCTCTAATAGATCATTTCGCATAGCATGGTACGTAGGCGGTGAAAACCCTGGTCCAAACTCACCAATTTTCTTCCATGCTCTCTTCCAATGCTCACTGTCCACCATCATCATAGCACTCCCAGAAAAGTAAATCGCTTCAGCAAGGACGAGTTGTGCATCATCGAGTCGACCTTGACGTAGGCTTTCTTGCAATGAAGTTTGACGCATGGGTATATTTCCTACGTCAAAGTTTTGCTTGCAAGAAGATGCACTGGGTAGATTACTTTCTGGCTGCATATTGCCGTTCGGGGTACAAGTAGGCGATGTAGCGGGAGTTTGATGATTAGAAGAACAGTGTTCTTGCTGTCTTGATACATTAACGGGAGGAGTGTCATGTTTTCTTGAATCTTTCTTTTGAATTTCTTCTCTTATGCGTTTGGCCACTATAGGTGCAGAGGGGTGGGTACATGACTTTTTCTTCGGTCCGCCTAAAAAGTGTTCTCTTAGTCGAGGCGCCCCACCTGATTTTACTGCATGGCATAGCTTACACTCCCAATCTATGAATCGATCACCAACGTTAATTGCATATTGCCACTCTATCCCAGGTGCCTTTTTTTTTCTGCTATTTGAAATTTGGACTCTATTGGAGGTACCACTGGATCCAACATTGTCCTCCATCTCAACAAATAGCCTATTCAACCAAGCATATAACAATGAATACACAAATGAAAAAACAACAAATCACTCACGTATAACAAAAACATACATCTGCAGACAAAGTACTTCGAAACTATCTTGACAAATACAAAAGATCATCACATAACACAAAACTATTTCAAACTATCTTGCAAGGTCTTACTACAAAACTACTTCGAAACTATCATGCACATTGCACCCCCAATGAAGGATGCCTTTTGTACCCAATTAAGGATACTTTACACAATCAAAGATCTATGCTTGCCCAATACTCTAGTATAGGACAATAGACCTTCTCTAACATTCACAAAAAAAATCAAAGATCTATGTTTGCCCAATACTCTAGTATAGGACAATAGACCCTTGTCTACTCTAAACTATATCAAGTATCAAGAACCAATACAAGCCCCTAAGCAGGACTCTTGGCTCCATCAAACCATTCATAAAGCAGAATGAGGTAGATTACATACGTGGCTCAAATGCAAAGCTGAATGACTCCAAATTTGTCCCTAAATCTCCGCAAGTATTAGCTACGAACCACACCCTGCCCCCAGTTCAAAGAACTAAGGACGAGTGGCCCAATAGCCTTAGGAGTGCCTACAAGGAAAGACGACAGTCCCTAAAATAAGGACGTTCTTCCCAAGAGGACACTTCTAGCAACTCGAGAGCTCTACAAGTACTTTGAGGAGAGATATCACGCCCCCAAAACAAGGACTATCTTCCCAAAAGTTGTACGACGGGTGTCGGGCAGTGTTTATATACAGAATAATACCCCGCCGGTGTTTTTGTTTTTCCCGGCGGGCCCGCCGGGCTTTTATCCTTTCCCGGCGGGCCCGCCGGGAAAACCTCATACCCCGGCGGGCCCGCCGGGAAAGGATAAAAGCCCGGAGGTGTTACTGGAATAGTGGGTTCCGGCAGGTCATTTCTCTGGTCATGTGAATATACAATGTGATCACAAGTTTTAATATGTTAACAATAGGTTTTGTTAACGTGATCACGAAATTGTGAAGACGTTAATGAAATCCCTGGATACCAACAACTTACATGTCTTTTGTATGTGTGATCACTAAAAGCTAGCATATAACTTAATGCTTCTTTGTATTATAAGCGTTGAAAATGGATTGATTAATTTCCACCTTATAGTTATGGTGTACAAAACATGGATTTCTTCTTGAAACGGAGCCTTTGAAAGTGATTGATCATGCCTTCATTTGAATGCATTACCTCCTCTCACTTCATCTCAGGAAAACAAGTCTTATACTCATACCCTGATTGGGTGTGGATGGTTGTAGGATCAGGGTGCCCAGTTTTGTCCACTCAGGCACCCTGTAAACAGTAAAAAAAACAGGCATTTGTTTACCTTTAGTGGCTAATCTCTTCTAGCTAATGAAGGAATTTCCTTTCAAGTTATTTTGTTAGAACATCACATGCAAAGTTGAAAATATAATTGCATAATCTAATTAAGCATTAGATAGTCGAAAGTCCTTATTTCCTTAGGCACAAAGTTAATGTATACACCCTGTTCCAAATTTGGATTGATTCCATAAAATGCTAATATCTTTTACATATAAATTCATATGAGATTCCCAATTTGGATCTTTGATCTTCACATAATATAGAGCATAACTTGATTTTTTGAGAAAATTTTAAGCTATTTGTCTATTTTCTTTAAATATTTCAAGGTCTTTAAAGTGTTATAATATATGCCACTTTTTGTACCCACAATAACTACCACTTAAAATGCTCAATCCTATAGATCAAAAGAGTGCTAGATAGTGAGACATTAGTAGAATGTGGTGGTTAGTCAAAATTGCAAATCCAATGGTTGGATTTTTAATGATCTCTTTTCCAAAATTCTTTCAGGCTATTAGAAGGTCTGTAAATATTAATAATCTAATTAGTAAAATTACATTTTTGATGTAAACCATCTAAAACCTATAGAGACTAGTGTACTTGTAATGGTGCATCTATGGGAAAAAATTTGGATCACTCTAAGTATGGAAATATCATGTTTTTATCATTTCATTATATTTTTGATTAATTTTGATTAATTAAACTAATTTATATTAATTTAAGTTATATTGGGTTATTAATTTCCACCTTATACTTATGGTTTACAAAACATGGATTTCTTCTTGAAACGGAGCCTTTGAAAGTGATTGACCATGCCTTCATTTGAATGCATTACCTCCTCTCACTGCATCAGGAAAATAAGTCTTATACTCATACCCTGATTACTTATCAGACCACTTGGCAAAAAAACACAAAAAATGTAAAGGTGGGCAACAAAGCTCACAAAAATGGAAGGGAGCCAAAAACACACTCACCTTGGGAGAGTTCCTAGCAAGAGACCTCGGTCTTTGGCTAGACATTACATAATGAATGGATGCCAGATTTGTTTCAAATCCTAACAGCAGTGAATCTAAAAAGAGTAACAAGGTTGATAGTCCTAGGCACACCAACACCTTCTAATGTAAAATAACACTATGTACAACCCATATAACAATGTTCTTTTTTAGTGCTAGTCCTAGTCCTAGTGTCTCTTTATCGTAAAGGACGGTTTAGTAAATTCAAATTTTATGGCCCGCCAATGACAACATCTTTACACACTTTTTTAAGTGACTTAGTAAGTCCTATCTTGTTTAATCTCCAAGAGCCACGTCTTATGGGGGCATTTCATTGAGGGGTAGAGAATTTTTGATATCCCATTCCCCTACTTTCCCTCTCCAAAGTGAGGGTGATAACATAAGGCTAAGGGGATTAATAAATGAATGAGAGCCTACCATTTCCTTGGCCATAGCCAACAACCACATGCATTGATTGTGTTTCCTTCTCTTCTACACATCATGGGATTTGTAAGATCCTTTCACTACTAAATTTATGGATCATGTGCATGGTTGAGGTGAGATTTCCATCACCCAGCTTGATTTTGAGGTTAGTGGAGGAAAGGGTTGGTGATCCCCAATTCACCCACTGTCTTTTTATACCTATGTGGACTCGTGTGCACCACCACCTTTTTATAGCTACACTCACTCTCGCACCACTACATAGGATAGCTATGGATGTTCTAGTTCCTAGTGTTAATGTAGGGTAGCATTGAGATCTTTGCCCTAAAATAGGCACATCCTTATAGGTCTTGAACCATCACTCTTTCTATATCCACTCTAGGCTTCCTTGTATATTTTTTTAGAAGGGGGTTATAGAAGATACTATTATTGGTTTCATTAGTTCTAAAAGCTCTTCGCCCTTGAATAGGCACATCCTTATAGGTCTTGTACCATCACTCTTTCTTAACACTTTTATAATAATAATAATAATATTTTATGCTTACTTTTATGCATAAAAATCAATAATAATGAAAGTAATACTTTTATAATTAGAACATACCATTGTTGGTTTCATTAGTTCTAAAAGTTCTCTTGAAAGTTAGTGGAATGTGAAAGTACTCTACACCAAGATATGAAATTTAATGTTTTGGCTTTTTTAGTTGTAAATCTCCAAGGAATATGGTTATTACAATAGTGGGTTCAAACGTATCTGCTAGTAGTATTTTATTTTATTTTTGCTATAATCCCCCAAGTTAGTTCCTCACTAGTGTTAAGGTTAAATTGGTAGATAGATAGGGTTAGTGAAGAAAAAAACATTGTGAAGGTTTGAAGAGGGGCTACTAGAAGTGTTACCATTCCCAACAAATTTTTTAAACCATCATTTGGCTCTATGGTGTGTGTCATTGGTTTCTTTGTTTATAATATGTTTTGTCACAACTCCACTATTTTGGCTTTCTTTTCTTCCAAGGCTTGAGTATTCATCTCTTCTCTCTTTTGGTTGACACATGTAAGCCACGAGCTAGTGTTTACCAACTTTTCTTTTTCTTTGGTGAGATACTCTATTGTGTATTGTAGCTTTAAGATGCCTAACTTGGCATCTGTGTGATATGACCTTTTAAATGTGCAGCGACATCGTGATGGCTTCGGAGGATCATGGCATCTTTCTCGTTATTCATATCTCTTACCCTAGTTTTCATGGTTTTCAGCTCTTTGTTTAGCCCCTCACATTTGTCTTCTTCTTTCTGTCTTCTTCTAATGCTTTTGGTTGTTTTTTGTGGTTGCATTCTATTAAGTCAATATCGAACTCTACATTTTGCAATGTATTTTGAGTATTTATCCTCACCACTTTTTATGCCTCTAACTATTCCAATAATATTTAGAACTTGTTGTTGGCTTGTTTTTTTAAACCTATGTGAGCTATAGAGTGTGTATGGCATGTACGTTTTGCATGAAGAGTTATAGCTATTTTTCTTGTGTTCAGCTCTTTGATTAGCTTATTCATTTTGTTGTAAAGTTTACCATAGCTATCTTGGAAGTCTTATAGTCCACTCTTCAATTTCTCTTGTTCCTCCTTACCCTTCATATGGAAGCACCACCCACTTGCTCTCCTTGATGGTTTATTAGAGTCTCTTTTGCTTTGGTAGCTTATAGATATTGGTTCCTCTCCATATCAGTAGTAGTTGCCAAAATATTAAGATCTTCCACCATTGCCTTATGAGATGCATCACCGTGCTTTCATTAGCAAGGTAGTTATGAGAGGTGATGTACTTGTGTCATACAGACACTACTCCAGTCCTTGTGTCAACTTTTTGATTACATATTTCTTTTTTATGTATATCATATATCGGGGATCTTGTTTATTGTGAGGACCTTTATGACACCTGGAGGAGAATACTAATTCTCAAGCACAAAAATTAGAGCATCATATAGACTTTCACAAATTAAAAACATTAACCTTAACAATAAGAGTTGATAAACAAAAGAGCTAGAGAATAAGAAAGAGATCACTGTCAACACAAGATAGGGTTGAATCTCCACTTGAGGAGTGTGGCCCTTGTACCACTTACCCATATTTATATGTATTAAAAAGCTTTCTTTTAAAAAATATAACTCCAAAAACAAAGCATAACTGCTTGTTTTTTAGCATAAAAGTGATAAACCCACAAACAAAGCCTAAGTGCTTTCGAGTTTTTTAGCATAAAAGCTCCTACCAAAATATAGTAAGCTACAAGGATAAAGTCTTAGACCTACCAAAAGTATAAAATACTATTTGATATGTACAAAGGTTTGAGGCCTTAGACTTACAAAAATGTTAATGCCAAAATATAAAACCATAAAAAGTGTTCACATGTCTTCCAAAATATCTCATAGTGGTCCAACACATGTTCCACCCGCGATTAACACATAATCTACCACTTAATTATCGCCTACGTCCAAAATAATATTAGTTAGTGCACACAACTGATTAAACACATTAATGACTATATCATAGTAGCGCACATAACTAATTAGACATATTAGTCTTGACTACATCATACTAGCGCACAACACAGCTGATTAAACACATTAATCATGTTAGATGATATAAATAAAAGGCATACCTAAAATAAAATATTCCAAAAAAAAATAATGGGCATCCCCATAGAGGGTTTGACAAACATTCCCTTTTGATTGGGTTGTAATTGACCTCAATTGCGGGGTCACCTAAAAATATATAAGTATACCACGTGAGGTCAAATGAAGGGATTTTTTAATTTAAAAATTTAAGATAAATTTATAGAAGTACATTTACAGAAGGGGTTTTTCAAATCAATTAAAAAAACCATAAGTCCATAAAGAAAAAGGGGTCATTTTATTCATGAAAAAATCATAAGTAAGGGGTTTTTTAAATACTACTTGAACGCATATGATATATAAGGTTTCTCAGTAGTGTACCCCATCGGGTTGCATGGATGGTAAGAGTGGATGAGATTTTAGTAAGAACGGAAAATTTTTTATGGCATCCATTTGGCATCTTCAATAGGATAATTCTTGAAAGTCACCAAATATTGAACATAAATTGTTGCTTGTGTGTGGAGTGATGGTCTCAGGGTCAATAATAGACTCAGGCACAATATGTTCTTCTTTTCTCCAATTTAGGATATTTTTTCTAACGCAAGATGAAAAGGTAGAGGTCCTCTACAAGTATCCAAAGACTAATATGAAAAGAAATATGAATATGCCAATTTGAGGGGAGCTCCAACTTACATGCATTATCATTCATCTTTGCAATTATCTTGAAAGGTCCGTAAAAGCTAGGAGCTAATTTTACTATAGTATCTATAGAATTAAGACCATTTATTTATAATAGGTTTAGTCATACCTGGATCATTAGAAATATTTATCGTGTTTGGAATTACCCTCTTTCTTGAGAGAGAAGTCGTCATCCTCATGGTTGACTCATGCATAAAAAGATGTTGAAGAAACTTGAAATATTAAGGTCATCAATGATAAACTGCCTTTGAGACCCTTGATTAATCTTCAAAAACAACTTGTACTAAGTGGTATTTGGAGCTTCAAGAAAGAAGTGCCGAAGAACCCCGAGGTATGAGTGATAAATTATCTTTAAAAACTCTTGATTGTGTTACCAAAGCTTAACCTTGGATAAAGCCTTTGAAAATCTCCTTGTGAGTGTAATTAATCTTGTTGCTTAATTTTGACAAGGAAACAACGACCACCAATGATGGCAGCGGAGAGAGAGAGAGAGAGAGAGAGAGAGAGAGAGAGAGAGAGAGAGAGAGAGAGAGAGAGAGAGAGAGAGAGAGAGAGAGAGAGAGAGAGAGAGAGAGAGAACAGACTGGTGGCAGAATTCATTAGGGCCAATTTGGATGAAAAAAGGGCTGTTTAGGGTTTCTCTATTCTTGATCTAAGGGTCAAGGAGGAGCCACGTGTCAAGAAGTATGGCATTTTTGTACACGTGTCAAGATCTCCTTCACTTACTTTTGGAACGTTTTGCACTATTTTAGCCATAACTTTTACATATGAACTCCAAATTTAGCGCTCAAATGGTCCACAGGTGGCGCTTGATGAGCTCTATCCAATGAGTACCCATGTTGAATAGTTTTGGTAAGATCTTCATGGTCTTTTTTAAGTTGCCCCTTTTTAGATCCTTAGACAGCCCTTTTCTTGTCCAAATTGGCCCTAATGTGACAAAAAAGGGAGAGTGACAAAAGAAGAGCTAGCAACACGCAGAGGAGGGAGAGAAAATTCCTTTTTTTTGAAAACTTCTTGAGAATTAAGAAAATCCTGTCTCACTATCTAGATATAATTTGTTTTGGATTGTGGAGTTGTTGGAATTATAAGATTAGGATAGTAATGCTTAAAACTTGCTCATTCCATCCATAAGTCTTGGGGAATCAAAAGGTGGGTTTTAGAAGTGATTTTGTGGTTTTGGAGGGAGGTTTTGAAAAAGGTGGTGGAGAAGAGGTATTATCCAATGGTTAAGGTATTTGTGCTATTGTCCAAAGGTCCCCAATAGCATGGAACTTAACTTTTCACTTCACAATCAATTTTTGAAAAAGGTGGTGGAGAAGAGGTATTATCCAATGGTTAAGGTATTTGTGCTATTGTCCAAAGGTCCCCAATAGCAGGGAACTTAACTTTTCACTTCACAATCAATTTTTGATAGTGCCCCAATTCTTTAGCCTTCTCATGCAAGTATTTCTCCTTTGTTTAAAGCTTTAGTATTTGCCAAAAATCAAATTCTTTGACTTCTTTGCTCCAAATAATTGCGTAAAAAAATTATTTTGATTTTTCCTCAAAAAGACTCCTTCTCCTTGAGTGGTTCCCCAAAGCTTTGATATACACCTTTATGACACTTTGAGAAGAAATAATAATTCTCAAGAACAAAAATTAGAGCATCACATAGACTTGCATAAATTAAAAGCATAAAGCTTAATAAACAAAATTAAATAAACAAAAGAGTTATATAAAAAAGAAAGAGATCATTGTCAACATAAGATCGAGTTGAATCTCCCGTGGATGAGTGTGGTACTTGTGCCACTCACCAAATTTATATGCATTAAAAATCTTGCTTTCCAAAAAGATAACTTAAAAAACAAAGATACCACTCACCCTAAAATAGGCACATCCTTATAGGTCTTGTACCATCACTCTTTCTATATCCACTCTAGGCTTCCTTGTATATTTTTTTAGAAGGGGGGTTATAGAAGATACCATTGTTGGTCTCATTAGTTCTAAAGGTTCTCTTGAAAGTTGGTAGAATGTAAAAGTACTCTACATCAAGATCTGAAATTTAATGCTTTGGCTCTTTTAGTTATAAATCTCCAAGGAATATGGTCATTATAATAGTGGGTTCAGTTGACTTATCTAGTAGTATTTTATTTTATTAATGCTATATCCCCCGAAGTTAGTTCCTCACTAGTGTTAAGGTTAAATTGGTAGATAGAGAGGGTAAGTGAAGAAGAAAACATTGTGAAGGTTTGAAGAGGGGCCCGAGGGGCTACTAGAGGGTCTGCCAATGGTGTCACCCTTTCCAACAAATTTTTTAAACCATCATTTGGCTCTATGGTGTGTGTCATTGGTTGCTTTGTTTCTAATATGTTTTGTCATACCTCCACTATTTTGGCTTTCTTTTCTTCCAAGGCTTGAGTATTCATCTCTTCTCTCTTTTTGTTGACACATGTAAGCCATGAGCTAGTGTTTATCAACTCCTCTTTTTCTTTGGTGAGATACTCCATTGTGTTTTGTAGCTTTAAAATACCTAACTTGGCATCTGTGACCTGACCTTTTAAATGTGCAGCGACATCGTGATGGCTTCAGATCATGGCATCTTTCTCGTTATTCATATCTCTTACCCTAGTTTTCATGGTTTTCAGCTCTTTGTTTAGCCCCTCACATTTGTCTTCTTCTTTCTCTTCTTCCAATGCTTTTGGTTGTTTTTTGTGGTTGCATTCTATTAAGTCAATACTGAACTCTACATTTTGCAACCTATTTTGAGTATTTATCCTCACCACTTTTTATGCCTCTAACTATTCCAATAATCTTAACTTGTTGTTAGCTTGGTTTTTTACCTATGTGAGCTATAGAGTGTGCATGGCATGTATGTTTTGCATGCATAGTTATAGCTATTTTTTGGTCTTGTCTTCAGCTCTTTGATTAGCTTATTCATTTTGTTGTAAAGCTTACCATAGCTATCTTGGAAGTCTTATAGTCCACTCTTCAATTTCTCTTGTTTCTCCTTATAAGCCCTTCATATGGAAGCACCACCTGCTTGCTCTCCTTGATGGTTTCTTGGAGTTTCTTTTACTTTGGCAGCTTGCAGATATTGGTTCCTCTCCATAGCAGTAGCTTACTACCAAAATATTAAGATCTTCCTCCATTGCCTTATGAGATGCATCATCTGTGCTTTCATTAGCAAGGTAGTTCTGCGAGGTGATGAACTGAGATGCATCATCTGTGCTTTCATTAGTAATGTAGTTCTGCGAGGTGTGTACTTGTGTCTGATAGACACTACTCCAGTCCTTGTGTCAACTTTTTGATTACATATTTCTCTTTTATGTATATCATATATCAGGGAGCTTGTTTATTGTGAGGACCTTTATGACACTTGGAGAAGAAATACTAATTCTCAAGCACATAAAATTATAGCATCAGATAGACTGTCACAAATTAAAAACATTAACCTTAACAATAAAAGTTAATAAACAAAAGAGCTAGAGAATAATAAAGAGATCACTGTCAACACAAGATTGGGTTGAATCTCCCCTGGAGGAGTGTGGCCCTTGTACCACTTACCCATATTTATATGTATTAAAAAGATTTATTTTAAAAAAGATAACTCCAAAAACAAACCAAAAGTGCTTTTGTGTTTTTCAACATAAAAGCTTGATAAACCCTAAAACAAAGCGTAAGTGCTTTCGAGTTTTTTTAGCATAAAAGCTCTTATAGAAATATAGCAAGCTACAAGGATAAAGTCTTAGACCTGCCAAAAGTATAAAATACTAATTGGTATGTACAAAGGTTTGAGGCTTTAGATTTACAAAAATATTAATGCCAAAATATAAAACCATAAAAAGTGTTCACATGTCTTCCAAAATATCTCATAGTTGTCCAACACATGTTCCACCCATTATTAACACATAATTTACCACTCAATCATTGCCTACATCCAAAATAATATTAGTCAGTGCACACAACTGATTAAACACATTAATCATAACTATATCATAGTAGCGTACATAACTAATTAGATACATTAAACTTGACTATATCAAACTAATTAATCATAACTATATCATAGTAGCGTACATAACTAATTAGATACATTAAACTTGACTATATCAAACTAGCGCACACAGCTAATTAAACACATTAATTCTATTAGATGATATAAATAAAAGGCATATCCAAAATAAAATATCCCAAAATAAAATAATGGGCATCCCCATAGAGGGTATGCCTATATTCCCTTTTACTCGAGTTGTAATTGACCTCAATTGTGGGTTCACCTAAAAATATGTAAGTATACCACATGAGTTCAAATAAAGGAATTTTTCAATTTAAAAATTTAAGGTAAATTTATAAAAATACATTTATAGAAGGGGTTTTTTTCAAATCAATTAAAGAAAACCATAAGTCCATAAAGAAAAATGGGTCATTTTATTAATAGAAAAATCATAGGTGAGGGGTTTTTTAAATACTACTTGAACGCACATGATATATAGGGTTTCTTATAGTAGTGCACCCCTCAAGTTGCATGGATGGTAAGAGTAGATGAGATTTTTGTGAGAATAGAAAAACTTGTATGGCATCCATTTGGCATCTTCAATAGGATAATTCTTGAAAGTCACCAAATATTAAACATAAACTATTGTTGTGGTGTGGAGTGATGGTCTCATGGTCAATAATATGTTGAGATGTCAAGCTCAACATGAGTTGACACTCACAAGGCGTCTACATGACTGTTTGACATTTACATCACTAGCGGGTTTGGTAGCTGGCACCGACATATCTTTGCCAGAGATTCTATAGCTAGACTACACCGACTAGTCCACACCTACCCACTCCACTTAGTGTGTTCCCATTATGGACCGCTTGTATATACTCTATAATGTGTATTAGTCACTTTATCTTCTTAGTAGACCTCTTTTGTATAGGGATGAAGAAGAAGAATTTTAAGCCTCTCACCTTTTGTGTTCTCTTCTAGGGTTTGTGTGAGTGTGTGTATGCTTGCAAGAGCTCAAGCTCTCTTCTCCCTTGCATCTTTTCATGGTATTAGAGCTTGGTTTATTCTAAGGACTGAGCAATAAGCAAGAGAAGCAGAGGAAGCGGTATGAGGGTAAGAACTTCATCTCCTCTTCCCCCTTTGTGTTGGCTACTATACCCTTATCAAGAGCTCTTCAGGAGAGGCACTAGCAAACGAACTCTGATTGAGGAGATTTCTTTGTAGGAGAAGAGCTACAGGGTAACTATACTGTCCAAAAACGCGTTTCGAGCCAAAAATGCGTTTCGAGTGCATTTGGACCTCTGTTTTTCAGTTTGTAGGCATCATGAGCATTGTGGATAAGTTTTGATTCTCTGCAGAACTCTGTTTTTGGAACTGCAGAGCAGGAAGGGCGATTGGTTGTGTAGACACCATGTGTGTAAAGAGGTCTTAAAGTTGCCATTGGGTGTATGTATGCAAATTGAGGTCACTGGTTGTGATAGTTTGTTTGTGCAAGTTAAACAAGAGTGTCGTTTTGGTAAATTGGTGTTGTAGACAAGATGTCGAATGATGGAATAAACCAGATTGTTGCAGAGAAGCTTGACAAGAACAACTTCCATGCTTGGAGATTTATATTGATAAATTTTCTGATGGGATAAGGCTACTGGGACTACATTGAAGGTGAACATGGGAGGCACCAGAGATAGCAGAGATTAATCCAACTACTGTTGATGTAAAATAATTCAAGGATTGGAATCAAGGAGCGAGGAAAGTCATGTATTGGCTTTTTATTAGTATATAGGACACCATGATGTTGGGTATATACAAGATGCCAAGTCACCTAAGGAGGCATGGGGACACCTTGGTGAAGCTATATGAAACTAACACCAAGGCACAGAAGATTCAGTTGAAGAATGAGCTTCATACTATGGAGAAGAAAAATAAGTATGTAAAGGATTATGCCTTTCAGATCAAGGGCATTGTGGAATCCCTTGCATCAATTGGTGTTTCTATTGATGATGATGATAAGGTGGAAGTGTGTCTACGTGGTCTCGGGCCACAATACAATTCAAGATGTCTATTCAGACGCGAGAGAACATTCCCAACTTCAAAGATTTGGTGTCAATGATGATCATTGAAGAGAAGAATTTGGGTGAAGATCAACAGTCTTCACAAAACAAAAATAGCTCACAATAGCACGCCTTCTACACAAGTGCAGGTAGAGGAAGAGGTAGACATCATGGAGGTGGCCAAGGTGGCTGAACAGGTAATCAGAATTATGGTTAGTAGCAGCAATAGTTCCAGAATTTTCAAATGATAGCACACAGGTGGAAGAGACCAGTTTAGAGGCATGGAGTCAACAAGATCGTGGTAATTGGAAAAGTTAACATAATGATACACAAGGTTTTTTTTACTGTGGTAAGCCTGGACATGTGCAAGTAGATTGCTATAAGAAGCAGAGTAATATGTGTAATGGAAAAGTGCAGCAAAATAACTATGCATCCTCTAGCACAAATAATGAGGATAATGAGAGGTTGTTTGTTATAAACACCATATTAGAGAATTTGGAAAAATTCTAATTTCCATTTTCAAGATTGTAAAAAAGGGACCATGGTGAAACTTTTAAAGCTTTTGTCAAAACCCCTTCATGTGATATATCATTGGAAAGAGCTTAAAGAGAAGGTTCAAAATGCACATTAACCGATAACTTTTGAGTTTGTATGATTAAGATACACCAAAAAGTAGATTGAAAAGAAAATTTCCAAAGTCTTGGGATTTTTCCAAATTCTCCAATTTGGTAATTATGCAACATCATGTGGTTAATGCTGTGTCTAGAAATGATGTAGCAACATGTAAGGATGATGTATAGTATGTTGATTCAGGTGCTTCGAACCACATGACAAGCCATGGTGAGTGGTTCAAGGAAATGAAGAGTCTTGAAAAACCAAGTTTTGTTGAAACAGGGGATGACATTGCTCATCCGATTGCCCATATTGGAGATGTGCCATTGTCTACGCAAGATGGTAAGGTGAAGTACCTTGCAGATGTACTTCATGTTCAAAACATTATAAAAAATCTGGTTTTAGTTGGCCAGATCATTGAGAGGGGTTTGTAGGTCCAATTTAACCTTGATGGCTGTTATGTAGAAGACTTTAAAGATAAATGCAGGTTGGTTACAAAAGGCAACAGTGTGGGTAGAATGCTTACATTAAATGTAAATATGCCTGAAGTGAGTGCTGCAATGTTTGCAAATGGTTCTAGAGTTATTGTAGATATAGACATTTGGCATAAGAGAATCGGGCCTGTAAATGTGCAAAGAATGAAGTCTATGCAGACTAAAGAAATTGTCACAAGGCTACCTAAGTTTAAAGTTGAAGGTATGCATAAAGTACGTGAAGCATATCAATTTGGAAAGAAAACAAAGCATGTATTTCCACATGACAGAAATGTGAGCAGGAATGTACTAAATGTTGTGCATTTTGATGTATGGGGTCCTGCAAATAACTAGCTATAGCCACTAAAAGCATGGAGTGACAACATGGGTGTAGGAGCACCATCCATAGGTAGGGAGAAGGGCAAGATTGCCATGAAAGTTGATTAGCTTTTAAATTTGATTAGTATTAGTTAATTGTGATTAGCTATTCACATTGGCCTATATACCATGGCCCCCTTTTCACACACACTCTATAATGTCCACCCCCACTTGGCCTTTGGCCCATAAGCGTAGTGTATGGTCCTTAATTAAAATTGCCCCTTTGGTCCAATACACTTATGCTTGGCCCCCTTGGCCTCATATGTACAAGTTGTGTCCACTGAAAAGATGCAGGGGGGAAGAGAGCTTGAGCTCTTGCAAGCACACACACACACTCACAAAACCCTAATAGAGAATACACAAGGTGAGAGGCTGATAATCTTCTTCTTCTCTACTCAACACTCAACACACCATATACAAGATAAAAGTACACACACTATGAAAGGTACTCAACCAAATACATACACGGGTTCTCTATAGTGTGAACCCGACTAAATGAGCTGGCGCTATAACTATGCTAGTCTCTAGAATGGCTGTCACACAGCCTGTCATCCCACTGGCTGCATATCTCCCATGATCTCACCAACCATGCCAGTGGTGTAGGTGTGGGGCCTTTCCCCCAGGCGGGTCATCAGTGGCCACCGCCTCACTAGACGAGCTCGATATCTCAACACTCCCCCTCGAGCTCAACTCCATCTCATGTACACCACGCGAAGCCTTGAATCTGCGGAGCTTCTCTGTACCCAATGCTTTGGTGAAGATGTTAGCTACCTGATCCTCTGTGCTGACATAAACAAGGTCAAGATCTCCTGCCAAGACCTTCTCTCTGACGAAGTGGTATTGAACCTCTACGTGCTTCGTACGAGCATGAAAGACTGGGTTCCTAGCCAACTGTATATTGCTAATGTTGTCACAGAAAATGACAACTTGTCTATCCACTGATAGACCCAAATCTGCAAGTAGCTTTCTCAACCAAACTACCTCACATGCTGCCATAGCAGCTCCTCTGTACTCGGCCTTTGTACACTCGATAGAGCAACTGTAGGCTGCTTCTTGCTGCTCCAAGTCACAGCAGCACTCCCTAAAGAAAACATGAATCCACTGGTAGATCTTCTATCTGAGATACTACCAGCCCAATCAGCATCTGTGTACCCATGTACACATATCTCTGTCCCAGTCTCATAGAATAGTCCACAATGCAGAGTAGACTTCACATACCTTAGTATGCATCTCACTGCATCCAAATGCGATTTCCGTGGAACCTGCATAAACTGACTCACCAACCCAATAGCATAGTTCAAATCTGGTCTGGTGATCATCATGTAAATCAAACTTCCTACTATGCACCTATACATAGTAGGATCCTCCAAGATCTCTCCTGAATCTGCACTCAACTTGCCATTCTGATCCAATGGCACTGAGATAGGCTTACAGCCTGTCATACCATACTTGGACAACATGTCCAAGCCATACTGTCTCTGCAGTAATCCAATACCATGTGGTGACCTAATCACCTCAATGCCTAAGAAATATCTGAGCTCCCCCAGATCCTTCATCTCAAACTTCTATCTTAGCAAAATCTTTACATCAAAGATCTCTGCATCATGGTCCCCCGTAATGATCAAGTCATCTACATAGATGACAACAAGCACAACTCCTCTATCACCATGTCTCACATACAATGAGAAATCTACATTGGCTACATGAAAGCCAATAGTGACAAGATATTCAGAAATCTTGTCAGACCATGCTCTTGGTGCTTGCTTTAAGCCATACAAGGCTTTCTTCAACCTGCAAACATGCTCGGGGTGACCCACATCCTCATAGCCAGGTGGCTGCAACATATACACCTCTTCTTGCAAATCCCCATGCAAGAATGCATTCTTTACATCCATCTGATGTAAAGACCATTGCTTTGACGCAGCCACTGCTATCACAACTCTCACCGTTGCCATCTTGGCAACTGGGCTAAAAGTTTCCTCATAATCAATCCCATATGTCTACGCATATCCTTTGGCTACCAATCTAGCCTTGTACCTGTTTATGCTTCCATCACTGTTATGTTTAACTTTGTACACCCACTTGCATCCAATGGCTTTCTTGCCTTCAGGCAATTACACTAAATCCCAAGCCTCATTTCCATATAGTGCATCCATCTCCTCATCCATAGCTTTCTCCCAACACACATTTCCAACAGCCTCATCAATGCATGTGGGCTCAACAACCTGCACAACCTTCGCCATATATGCATAGTGATGTGCCACATAACCATCATAGGTAAATCTCTGCACAGGATTTTTCACTCTCCCAGATCTTCGCAGCTTTTTATTCATGGCTTCCATAGCCTTCTTTACACCAGGTGTTCTCATAGCTGGGATCCCAAGCTCCTCATCAAGGCTCATATCTGAACCACTAGACTCTCCATCAACATGAGAATGCCCTGCAGAAATGTCAGGCATACCAAGGGGCTCAACCACTTTCTCTTTTCCTTTACGTGATGTACTAATCACATTTGCAGGACTGGTATTATGACGCAGCCTGCCACTCCATGGTCTATCAACAGACCCACTAGATGAGGACTCTCCTGGTCCACTCAAAGACTGTGATTGCTGACCTGCATTCTGTGCAACCACACTTCCACTCACATCAGCCCCGACAGCTTCTTTTTCAGCAGCATACCAGCTGCTCATCTCATCAAAGACAACATCCCTGCTTACCCTCAACTCACGTGTAGCAGGGTTATAACACCTGTATCCCTTTTGCTCAAGGGAGTATCCAATAAACACACATTTTTCAGCTTTTGGATCCAGCTTAGTTCTCAGCTCATCTGGCACATGCACATATGCAATGCATCCAAAGACTTTCAGATGAGACAAATCTGGTTTTCTGTATGGCCCATAATAATGGTGTGCAAGCTTTGTGTTGGTACTATCTTTGAGAGATCCATATCGAGTCTCAGGTATCCTCAAGAACACAAAATATCCTTCTTTGAATTTCAATGGCCTTCAATGTGCATCTTTATAATGCTTCATCTTCTCTTGAGACTTCTTGACGTTCTCTTTGCATGTTTGCAAAAGAGTTTGCATTCTTTTCACTTCATCCCTGGCATGTGGATTTGAATTCTCTTGCTTGAATGCTACAATCGGTACATGCACCTTATAGCCATACATAGCCTCAAAAGGCGACATTCCAATACTATTATGATAGGTGCTATTGTAGGCAGACTCCGCCAAATGCAACCAATCATCCCATGCATGTTGTGTTTCTTCATAGCAATAATGCCTCAAGTAAGTCTCAAGCCAATTATTGACCCTTTCGGTTTGACCATCAATTTTCAGATGATAGGCCGTACTAGGAGTCAACTTAGTGCCCATTCTCTCAAACAATGTACGCTAAAATTTGCCCATAAACTTCACATCTCGATCACTCACTATTTGTTTGCGGCATACCATGAAACTTGAACACATTTTCCATGACTAGTTGGTGTGCCACCATAGATGTGGAGTGTCTCAAATTTGTTGGTACAAAATGGGTAGCTTTTGTGAATCAGTCAACCACCACAGAGATGCTATCCCATCTCCTCTTGGTAGAAGGCAAGATGGTAATGAAATCCATAGAAATATGCGTCGATTTACCCTCCAGAATGGGTAAAGGCTGAAGCAAAACACCAAGGCTTGTTTGTGGGATCCTTGTTGCGTTGACAAGGCATACACTTAGCAACATATTCTTTGACTTCTCTCCATAGGTCTTTCCAATGGAAACTTTTCCATATGGCATCATAGGTTTTGAACAATCCCAAATGTCCCGCCATGGGAGTAGAATGCATCTCGTCCATGACCTTTTTGTTGGAATTAGGGTTGCAGGAAAGCACACAAAGCTTGGAGAAGAAGAAGAAAGAATGCACACAACACAAAGTGTATTAGATTGTGTCAATATACAAAAGATAAGTTAGCCCTAGAAGGATGGGCGTATATACAAGCCGGGGGAAAAAACCTCCTAAAGACGGAAAAAGTGCCCCGGCGGTTCTAAGTGTGTTCACACACATCACTGCCTATATATATATATGGCAACAAATCCCCCCTGGGAGTGATGGTGTGAACGAGAGCTGGCACTCATGTGGAGTGCCATGCCCGAAGTAGATCAGTCCACAAAGGGGAGCAAGCCCAAAGCTTTGTGGAAAGCTTTGAACTTCTCACGAGGAAGCGCCTTTGTGAAAAGATCGGCGAGGTTGTCTTGTGTTGGCACATAGGCCAAGCTGATCTCTCCTGCTGAGAGTCTCTCCCTGACGTAGTGATAATGCACCTCAATGTGCTTTGTGCAAGCATGAAAAATTGGGTTTCTCGCAACTGCCAATGCGCTCTGACTGTCAGTGAAGATAGAGGTGGCAGACTCTTGTCCAACACCCAAGTCAGCCACATAAGCCGTCTGAGCCACACACACTCAACCGTAGCTGTGAAAGCTGCCCTGTACTCAGCTTCACAACTAGAAGTGGCCACAGTAGGTTGCTTCTTGCTCAACCAAGATATGCATGAGCTACCAAGCATGAAACAAAAACCACTTGTGGACACTCTTGTGTCATAGCAACCAGCCCAATCTGAGTCCGAAAAGGCATGTAAATCTGGCGGCAACGATCCCCCCTTGGGATAAAACAATCCAAGATGTATGGTGTCACTCAAGTAGCGAAAGATGCGTTTAACTGCCTTCCAATGCTGAGACCCTGGGCTATGCATAAACCTGCTCACCTGTGAGACTGCAAACTGAATGTTCGGCCTCGTAATGCATACATAAATGAGGCAACCAACAGCTGTCTGATAGAGTGTGACATCAAAGTGATCTCCAACAGCATGAAGACTCAACTTCAAACCTGTCTCCATTGGAGTAGCAATAGGCTTGCAGTCTTCAAGGCCAAATCTCCGCAACAATGTCTCAATATACTTTGTCTGACACAAAGCAATACCTCCAGCACACTGCTTAAATTTTATCCCCAAATAATGATGCAAATGCCCCAAATCTGACATCTCAAAAGAGGCATTCAAATCAGCCTTAAAATCAGCAATATGACTCTCATTTGGTCCTGTGAGCAGCATGTCATCGACATAGAGAGCAATGATTAGATGTACACCATCCACACGTTTAACATACAAAGTGCTTTCTGTTGGACTATTCTGAAACCCATGTGCAGTCAAATATGCATGTATCTTTTCATACCAAGCTCGTGGAGTTTGCTTTAAACCATATAAAGCCTTTTTCAACCTGCACACTTTGTTTTCCTGCCCTCTTTGAACAAAACCACGAGGTTGCGATACATACACCTCCTCATGCAAATCTCCATTCAAGAACGCAGTCTTTATGTCCAGCTGATGTACATTCCAACCATTATGAGCTGCCAATGCACAAATGCTACGAATGGTAGTCATACGACAAGTGGGAGCAAAGGTCTCATCAAAATCAATGCCCTTTTCTTGAGCATAACCCTTTGCAACAAGTCTAGCCTTATAGCGATCAACACTACCATCTGGCTTTCGTTTCAATTTAAAAACCCACTTACATCCAATGGCCTTTTTACCAATAGGCAAATCACACAAAGACCATGTACCATTCTTCATTATAGCATCATATTCACTTTGCATTGGAGCCAACCAATTTTCTGAATTTTGTGCCTCATCAAATGAAAGATTTTCTTCCTCTTCACACATACTAGACATAGCCAAAGCATAACAATCTGATGTATAAGAGGCATGCTAAAAACCTGAACGAGTACGACTAGTCATAGGTGCATCAATCTTACTATCACGCAAGGTTTGCACGAGTCATTTAGGCATACCTCTAGCCTGCTCATTTTCAGCCCTATCCTCATGAATTACATCCTGTAAATCTGCATCAGAAATAGGCTGATCTATGATGTCGTTTGAAATCTGCATAGGCTGAATATTTAACTCATTAGGACTTACATTTGAATTCCCACCTGTAAAGAGAGGCAACAATGTATCAAATACATCCTGTGAGCTCACACCTGTCTCTTTGGTACATGATAACAAGGGCTGCACAGCATCTTCCACAAAAACAACATCTCGACTAATCAAGATACGCTTTGACTGTGGATGATACAATCTGTAACCCTTGCTTTCAGCACTGTAACCAACAAAAATGCATTTGACAGCCTTATCATCCAATTTTTTGCGTTGTTGCACAGGCACTAAAGCATAGGCCAAGCAACCAAAGACACGCAAGTGACCAATAGAAGGCTTCCTACCATGCCAAGCTTCGTATGGAGTAATAGACTGCAAGACCTTAGTAGGACACCTGTTGAGTACATATGCAGCACACATGATAGCCTCAAGCCAAAACGCATGTGGCAAAGCTTGGCTCTTGACCATACATCGTGCCATCTCCATAAGTGACCTGTTTTTCCTCTCAGCAACACCATTTTGCTGAGGGGTATACGGCACTGTACATTGGTGTTTTATCCCACGACTAGCCAGAAATGCATCAAACTCTTTAGACATGTATTCCCCCCTCGATCAGAATGGAGGGTGCCCACATTACAATTGGATACATTTTCAACCATAAGCAAAAACTGTTTGAAGCACAAAAACACTTCGGACTTTGCCTTCAGTGGGTATACCCATGCATGCCTTGAGTAATCATCAATGAAAGTCACGAAGTACAAGTGTTTACCAAATGACGGAGTTTGCATAGGCCCACATACATCACTATGTACAAGTTGCAATTTGCGAGTGGCCCGCACGGAACCATCCTTTGGAAACACAGAACGCTGCATTTTGCCCAAAATACAGCCTTCACAAACATGTTTCAATGGTGCCTCAAGAGGGGGCAATGAAGCAACCATATCAAATTTCTGCAAACGCAGCAAACTAGCAAAGTTCAGATGACCAAAATGAGCATGCCATAGTTTTGAATCTGAAACTGCCTTTTCATCACCAGAAACTACATTTGCTGAATCTTCCACACACTTGTCATAAGAATTGAGCCTATACAGCCTACGAAACAAGGTGCCAGATACAATAATCGTATCACTAGAAGTCAAATCATGAACAATATATCTGTCATCCACAAATTTGACTACAAATCCAAGTCTAGCAAGCGCAGAGACAGACAATAGATTCTTCTTTATCCCTGGCACATACAAAGCATCTGAAAGTGTGAAAGCGCTGCCATTTGCAGCAGTAAGCATAATTTTACCAACGCCCTTCACTGGGTAAGAAGCATTATTGGCACATGTGACAGTATTCCCATTAGGGACAGCCTCAAGAGAAGTGAACATATCACGATGTGAGGTAATGTGCTTTGTAGCACCATTGTCAAAATACCATACATGAGAGTCAACAGAAACTGCCAAACATGCATCATGTACAGATGGGTCATACTGGCAATACACGCTAAATGCCCATTCTCTATCCTGCACAACATTTGCAGAATCTGCATTTGTAGAAGCATCCGCTATTGTGGCTGCATTTGACTCTTTCTTCTTTGCCTCTTTAGCCTTTAGCTTAGGGCAATTCTTAATGACATGATCATTTTCCTTACAATAGTTGCACCTGGTCTTTTTCTTGCCTTTATCAAGAGCCTTCTCAGACTTATTGTTGCTACCTGTGGAAGGAGAAGAAGTTGCAGACCTACTAATAGGAGAAGAAACAGTGGAAGGGGCTGCCTTCCCACTTCTTCTCTGCTGAGCAGCAATAAATGCTTGATCAACTGCACGCTGCCTGGCCCTGTTTTGCTTGGACTGCGCTTCTTGCAAGAGCTTGTTGACTAAAGTATCATACTTGACAGCATCAGGTCTGACCTCATTAATGTCTCCACGTAGAAGCAAAAGTCTGATATGTCTCAGGTAAAGCATCAAGAACAGTCTGCACAAGAGAATGATCAGGAATAATCTCACCTGCAGAAATCAATTGTTCTTTGAGATCTTTAATCTCAGCAAGAAAAACATTCATGTCATCATCTTCTTGCATAATCTTTAATTCTAGCTCTTTACGCAGGTAAGCGATTTTTGCCTCGTTACGACCTGCATATAAACCAGCTAGAATATCCCAAGCTTGTTTTGCTGTTTTAGCTGAACGAATATGTGGGGTGATGTTACGTTTGACAGAAAGTGCAATCAAGGCATGAGCCTGTGCATCTTTACCATCCCAACGAGCTTGTTCAGCAGTGGGTAAAACAGCAGCAAGAGTAGAGCTGCTAGATCCTGCAACATCCTCATCCTACATCCACAGAACCTGGACGTACATCCGTACCCTGCACAATGTTCCACACTCCTTTTGCAACCAAAACATGCTGCATCATGTATGCCCAAAGTGGATAGTTGCTGTCTCCATCAGTAGACAACATGCGAAATACATCATTGCTGTTATCAGCCACGGCCACTGACTGAAACTGATGCAAAAGCTACCTGTAATGAAGCAAAGACTGAACGGAAGACAACTTGTGCTATGTAGCACGGTCCACAATAGAACACGTATGACTGTTTTGCAGAAAACTGCACTGTCAAAATTTCTACAGAAAATGACGAAAACACTTGTGCAGAACTTGAAATGCAAAAATGGAGCCCGAAACGACCTCAGATGCAAATTCTCAGATTTGCAGAGTATAGGGACCTGCAAGCGCTTGTGAAAGCTCACCTCAATCAGAGAACGTGAGTCAGAGGGTGCTGGCGGCGTAGCCCTGGGAGCCGATGCCTGCTCTGATACCAATTGTTGGAATTAGGGTTGTAGGAAAGCACACAAAGCTTGGAGAAGAAGAAGCAAGAATGCACACAACACAAAGTGTATTAGATTGTGTCAATGTACAAAAGATAAGTTAGCCCTAGAAGGATGGGCGTATATACAAGCCGGGGGAAAAAACCTCCTAAAGAGGGAAAAAGTGCCCCGGCGGTCCTAAGTGTGTTCACACACATCACTGCCTATATATATATGGCAACACTTTTTCTTGAAGGATGAGTGGGGTATAAGATACATCCTTTCCTTATAATAGAGGAGACCATTGTGCAATTGAAAATGAGCTAAATCATCACAAACACCATGCTGTAATTTTTGCACTATTTGTGATGCCTCATCATCAAGCATATATTCCTCTTGAATCTCTTGCACTTCCCTGATGGCCAATAGAGAACATGCCCACATTCTAGAGAGTGAATCCGCCACCACATTCTCCTTTCCCTTCGTATATGTGATCTCAAAATTATGTTGTTGAAGGGTAGCCAACCATCTTCTTTGCTTAGGTGAGAGGTTTAATTAAGATAGGAAGAATTGAAGAACCCTATGGTCATTCGCACATAGAATTTGCTTCCATAAAGATAGTGATGCCACTTCTTGATTGCATGCAAAATGGCAATCATCTCTTGATCATACACATGCATCTCCATCTCTTTGACATCAAGTTTGCGGCTTTCATAAAGCAATGACTCCATGATCTTGAAACAACACCACACTAATGCCTCTTCCACATGTATCCGCTCTAATAGTGATGAAGGGCTTGGAGAAATCTGGGCATACCAAGATAGGTGCTGAAGTAAGAATTCTTTTAGCTCATCAAAACTCTTTTGTGATGTTGCATCCCAAAAAATGTCTCTTTCTTCAACTTATTTGTCAAAGGAGCCGCTACATGTGCATACCTCTCAATGAACCAACGATAGAATGATGAGAGACCTAAGAATCCCCTCACTTGAGAGAGATTGCTGGGAGTAGGCCAATTCTTCACACATTCCACCTTCTTGGGGTTCACCTTTATGCCATCAATGTTAACAATGTGACCAAAGTATTCCACCTTTTTTGACATAAATGTACACTTAGTTTCTTTGGCATACAAGTGGTTGGCTCTTAATTCAAGTATCTCCTTCACATAAACCAAGTGCTCCTCTTCACTCTTGCTATACACCAAGATATCATCAAAAAACACCAACACAAACTTGAAGAGAAATGGCTGTAGCACTTTGTCCATCAATTCTTGAAAAGCTAAAGGCCGCTGCATTACATAAAATAAACAACATCACCACACCAATCTAGATCCTAGAAATAGAATGTGGGTACAAAGTGATGTGAGGTGTGATTTGAACTTCAAAAATATGTGTAGGATGACTTACAAATGGTTTGTAATGTTTGCATGAACTCATGCACAATATCAGAATATCAATCCCATCATATTCAATGTCTTCCACAACACCATATAGCTCTAAAAGTATCAATCAAAACACATGTATGTCTCTTACATAGGCATGTCAAACACATGGGCAATCAACACCTCCATGTACATGTGTATTAGGAATTCACATAAGCATACCATGTGCCATTACAGGTATTGATTCATGCCTTTAATGCCAATCAATGCATTCCGATTCCAACAAGAAATAAAGTGAAGCAAAAGGCATATGGATTGGCATGTATCTTGACATTCCCAAGCATTGAGATGGCTTGAATGTCACACCAATGATTTAAGAAGCATCAAATGGTTCCAATGACTTCCAATGGTGTATGGATTTGATAAAAAATGCCCAAACTTGAGACAAATAGCTTCATCATTGATCTCTTTGAAGCATTAGCTTGTGTAATGGCATCATTAGTGTGATTAATGATGATTAGACAAGACTAATGGCAAGTTAGAATGGCCAATGTCAAGAAATTAGGGTTTCTTGGAAGAAAGCCCTAAATCTCGAGGAAGGTTTCAAGAACTCCAAGATTCAAGCAAGAAATGCAAGGAAAAGCTTAGTACTTGTTGCTAAAGATTACCTCAAATCTTGCTCATGATTGTATGGTGATGAAGAATACCTTTGCCCCATGAAGAAAAACGTAGGCCTCTATTGTTTAGATTTTTGAAGAGTGTATGGGATTCAAATCTCAAGAAATAGGCCTCCAAAAAGCTTGAATATGATGGGTAACACCATTGCTAAGATAAATGGAGCATTTAGACTTGATTTGGTCCAAGCTTTCTTGGTGGATTTCTCACAAAAACAATGGGCCAGCATGCTGAATTTTGCCTCCCAACTATGCCCCTTCATGGCTCAAATCATGTGCCTAATGTGTCCCATAACTCCCCCATAATGTTGTCTAAGTGATGGTTAAAACATTTGGAGTGATTAGAGCAAGAAAATGAATGAAATCAGGGTTTTCTTGAAGCACCTGATTGCTAGAAATTTCTGCATCAAAACATGGTGAAATTTGGGGAAAATAGGATCAATGGAAAGATCTGATACCACAGCAAAGAACTAGCTATGGCCACTCAAAGCATGGAGTGACAACATGGGTGTAGGAGCACCATCCATGGGTAGGAAGAATGGCAAGATTGCCATGAAAGCTGATTAGCTTGTAAATTTGATTAGTATGAGTTAATTGTGATTAGCTATCCACATTGGCCTATATGACATGGCCCCCTTTTCACACACTTATTAGTGTCCACGCCCACTTGGCCTTTGGGCCATAAGCCTATGGCCCTCAATTACAATTGGCCCTTTGGCTCAATACACTTATGCTTGGCCCTTGGCCTCATATGTACAAGTCGTGTCCACAATTATGTGTCCACCGCTTCATTACAAGTCATGTGAAGACTATGTCTATGGGTAGCTGTAGGTACTACATAACATTTATTGATGACCACAACACGAGGAAAGTGTGGGTGTATTTCATGAAGGAGAAGAGTGAAGTGTTCACTCATTTTTAAAATTTTAGAGTGATGGCTAAAAAACAGACAGAAAAGAATGTGAAGTGCCTAAGGTCAGATGGAGGGGGAGAATACTTCTCCAATGAGTTCTCTGAATTCTTTCGAAAGAATGGCATTTAGAGACAATTTACATGTAGATACACTCCGCAGCAAAATGGAGTTGTTGAGCAAAAAAAACAAGCACATTGCAGAGATAGCACGAACATTGATGGTAGAGAAGAATATGCCGCATAGCTATTGGGCTGAGGCTATGCCTATACAATAGTTTATATCATGAACATAACCTGCTACTACAACCATACATGATGTAACACCAGAGGAGAAGTTTACTGGCAGGAAAACTGATTTGTCTCACTTAAAAGTTTTTGGATGTATTGCATATGTGCATGCGCCATGAGTTGTGTACCAAGCTAGATCCAAAGGTAAAAAAATGTGTGTTTATTGGGCATTTCCTTGAGAAAAAGGGATATAGATGCTATAATCCTGCTACACGTTGTCAAGACGTGGGTGATGTCGCTAAGAAAGTACGAGACTTCTAGCTGTGAGAGTAGCTTCTGATTCCCACAAGGAAACTCACACACATAACTCTCCAAGGAGCATAAGACATCTCCATTTTTGATGACATAAACATGTGCCAATTCACCTCATTACATCCCCGAATTCAGCCTGATGATTGCACATAAATTGTGTATCAAGTGCATGTCCCGTTCCAAGCATAGATTGACTGACTCCTTTTTCCAAATCCCTCAAACCAATCACATGTAGGCATAACATAACCTTCAAAACATTCCCACATACATGTGACCATTCACATCACATACATCAAGTGACTCCAATCCCGTCATTTCAAGATGTCTCTTTATCTTCTGAAAACCTGCTTTTAAATTCCAACTCACAAACAAAAGATGACATATGGCATATCTATAACATGATCATGTGATTTTAGGAATCTCCATGACTTGCATTCCAAAATCCAATCGAGTAGAAAATTAAACCCAAATTTCAGGAACCATATTGTATTCTTGATGCTTTTATTCCACGATTCTCCAAATCCAAGTTCTTCTTAATTTCCAAAACCTTTAAGGGTTTATAAGCTTTACGATTTTCCAAATCGTAGGTAATAGTGAATAAAAAAAATAAAAAAAACCACTTATCTGAAAGTAAACAAAGCGAATTTTTCTTGATTTTCGCTAATCCCTAGTATATGGTCACTTCGCTGTGCAGACTGCGCAAGGATGAGAATATGTATAATCTGAAAATTATCTCCTTAGATAGTACTCAAATTACTCTTTAATTCTAACCCCAACAAGATTTATACAGTAGCTGCTAATTTGATTTTAAAATCTCTGGTCGAAGACGCCTTGGTTCTTCATTTCTGCACCCCTCTCCCCTGCGCCCCCCGCTTCTCTGGTTTTTCTTCGCTTCCCGCAAGGAAATCGGGCGCACGCCCTTTTGCAGCAAAATTTTCGTATTTCCCAAGTTCGAAAAACACTTGCGCCACCTTTCTTTTGCATTATTTTCGGATATTTCTTTTTTTTGTTACTGCCACGCAAGCTGCCCCTTAATACATATGATATATCTACTTCTCATATGCAAAATGCTTGGACCAAAGCTACATCAAACATCATATACATGTCATAAGTCTACTAAAGCATGCCTCATGCTTGCACTCCCGTAAGAGGTATTCATTGACTCGGCCCATCGATACCATAGAGAAGCTACTACACATCATGCACATGGGTAGCCATTTACATCATTAACATATCCCTTTGGCGAGCCACTCATACCATCATTTACATAGCCACGCAGACCATGTATATAACTGAGTGTTTCCAACTTACCCATGAGGTCTGAGTAACAGCAGAACCACCACCACCATACTCACAAGAGTCATTTTGAAATAGCTCTCACTAGCATAGTTGCCACTAGGTTCACCATCCATGGGCATGAAGATATTATTGAAGGGATCATTCTGCCTATGAGGATACAGAAGAACTTTGAATGTGTGCAGTATCTTATTAAAGTTCTTCTTGTTTTGCTCATTCCACGATATCTCCAAAGGGTATTCTTCAAAACCAATCCTCATATCATACATGCTCTCACATTTCCATACATGTTGAGAAGGGTGTTCCCTACTGCAAGGTCTACCATAAGCATAAGGCTCCATATTTCACACCACACTCATATGCAAAAGCTTCGAGACCTGACTCAGCCTCAGCTCGTCTTATTGAACCTCATTTACAATATGAACATATGTACATGGGCATCATATAATGACTCGTCATAGCACTTAATCCCATGTATCTAGATTTGCATTTGATAGTCTCATATGCATGGTTTCACACCATAGACGTGCCATGGCATGACATCCACCCCCTCTAAACCTGCACATCCTCTGGTATGTGCCAAATCATCATCAAGATCCACATATATCTGGATGTCGTCTTCATCTTCTACATTATTAGGGAAATCATCCTCTTCCTCTTCAGCCATATCCATGTTTTCACTATCAAGCCTCTCATCCTGAGTTCCCTGTGAATCAAAAGGATCACTGTCAAGCCTTCTTTTAAACATCTTGATCCTTTTGCCTGCTACAAGATTCTTTATCTCTCTTCCATCAAGCTCACACAGGGTATACGTGGCATTTCCATGCACATGCTTGACAATGTAAGGGCCAAACCATCTTTTTGCAAATTTTCTTTGAACAGTGAATTGGTTGTCAAGGCTACTATCATACATTAGGACCCAATCACCTTCTTCAATAGGTTTTGGCCGGAGTCTGTGTCTTCTGTCAAATCTTTCTTTATTTTTCAACCTTGCATCTTTCAAACGAGCTTTAGCAAGCTCTACATCTTCAGGCCTCCTCTCCAGCTGCCTTATTCGCAATGCAAGGAGGTCTTCCTTGTTCAATCCTTCCACCCAGGGCAATACATTCCAAGTTGGAACTACTTCTTCAACTGGCATTACTGGCTTCTGACCATACATTAATTCTGCAGGCATGTATCCTGTCACACTGAGCTATGAGTTGTACGGTCAGCCCACAAAGAATATGGTAGCAGCCTTGGCCACTCTCGCATTCTTTCTCTGCATGCCTTAGCCAAAGCTTTAATGATTGGAGGATGTCCTCGCTCACTTTTACCATTGCCCTCAGGATTGTAAGCACATGTTAAGGACAGTTTGATGCCAATTCTAGAGAAGAATTCCCTTGCTTCTTCAACATCTAGCTCACCCCTATCAGCTGTTATTTTCCCAACACAACCATACTGGCAAATCACATCTTCCAAGAGAAATTTGCATACTGTTTCCGTACTCTTTGTTCTAAGAGCACGCCCCTCTACTTGATTTGTCAAATCTTCTCTTGCAAGTGCTATGTATCGCATCTGCCAAATTCCCAAAGGCATTGTAACTAGATCCACTACCCATTGGTAGTGCATGGCAGGTGGGGTAGGTTGGTTGCAAACCATCACGATGTCGCACATTTGAGTACATTTGACATACCATGCATGTTTCCACATATTGGGAAATATCCTTGTACATTCCTTTCCATCAATATTTTTCCTTTATTTTGGTAAAGGTGGCCCACACACTTCGATGTCCAGCCCAAAGACTCTCATGGAATTCTTTCACAAGCTTCCCTTGAGTCTCTTTATCACATATGACTCTCTATGGCATAGCATTCCTCTGCTTAGGATGCTTCCAGAGGTACCCATCCTTTAGAAAATAACCATATGCTCTTCTGCAGATCCTCTTAAATTCTGAGTCAGACCAATTTTCCTGCCTTGTCAAAGTACTCAAGTATTGACCAATAAGCAACCAATCTCCTTCATACATTTCCTCAGTAAAAGACTCAAGTGCATTTGATAGGCAAGTATGGTCCCTCTTTGCATATGCAATAGTGTAGAACTTTGTACCTACATCATCAATGTCACTAATCATCTCTTTTTTATCTTCATACCTGGCTCTTGATAGCATATCTGCAACTGGATTATCTTTTCCTGCAATATGCTCAAACTCAGGATTTAGTGACTTGATATAGGCAATCCACCTAAGCATAGCAATATCTGGAGTGGTACAGCTTGCTATCATCCCAAGGAGTGGCAAGCAATCAGCTTCCACAAGTACAGATGCCCCAATAAGATATTCTTTTTCACATTTTAGAGCAGTGACTATTCCCCATGACTCTTTCTTGGTCTGCGGATATTTTCGTTGTCGAATGCTTAATACCTTTGCTCCAAATCTGATTACATACCTGTGATCATCCTCATCATCTTGCCCTACTGCCCATCCTATCCTAGTAGGACTAGTATCAACTGTAATAATCACAGGCCTGCCACACTCATAATCTGCCTTCCTTAGAGTAGGTGATGATTGAAGCAGATATTTCAGCTTTCGCATAGCTTTAGTATGTGCTGCACTTCACAAAAATTTTTGATTTTTCCTCAAAAGTTGATAAAGAGGATCTGCTACATGTGCATAATGCGGGATCCATATAACATAAAAGACACATGCACCAACAAATCTCCTCAGCTCTGTAACATTAATGCATATCTCTTTCATTCTTTGTATTGCATCTATCTTGGCTGGACAAGGTCGGCATCCACTAGTACTACAAAGATGTCCCACTATTAGCACTTCACCAACCCCAAACACTGATTTCAGTCCAGATAAAGTAAGATTCACCTCTTCAAGCCTGGATAGAATCATATCACAATCCTTTATATGATTTGCCACAAACTTGCGGCACCCTTTTGAATCCAAATCCCCATCTTTGTCTTTCTCATCACAGCCTTTTATTGGCACATCATCCAGAAAAGGCATAGTTATTTGTGGTATGAAGTCTCGCAAGACTTTATTCATTCCATTCATCATATGTGCCATTGAGTTGGTGGCTCCCTGTGGTAAGGTACACATCCTTACTAATCCCAAAGGAGTTTTCATTGTGGTCAAGTCCCTGCTTTGTATATCCAGCTGGAACTGATCATATCCCGAATACAGATCACCCATAGAGTATATAGCTTTTCCTGCAAATGCTTCTGCAAACTCATCCACAATCGGACCTGCTCCCACATTCCTGATTGTGACTTTGTTTACAGGTTGCATGTCTTGAATGAAGCGCAATGTTCCATTTTTCTTTGGCACAGTAAACCATCTGTTGGAATATGGAGCGCATGATGGCTCCAAAATTCCCATCCTGATCTTTTCTTTTAGTAATTCCATCAGCTTTGGCAAGAGAGCCTTTGGTACTGGAATCGGCCACAGGTTCCAGGGCACATGTGGTACAGTGAAGATCACCATTGGCACTGACACACTTGGATCAACACAGCCTATCTCATGCGGCTGAAAAGCAAAGGCTTTCCCATGTTTTACAAGCATCTCCTCAAAGCATTCCCTTTCAACTGGCAACAGAAAATCCTTTTCACCAATCTTCAGCTCTTTTAGGGTTTCTTGTGTAAACTTATGCCCAATTTTCTTTGGATCTCTGAGATTCGGTTGCATAGAGGCTTCATCTAATTTTTCCTTGCTTCCTGGTGGCAAGGGCAAGGCAACTGGTTTCACCTTCTTTGCAACTGTTTTGTACTTTGTATCAACATGAGCATCCATGTTTTTACATTCCATCCCCTCAAATTCCTGGATTATATCGTACATCCCCACAGATGATACCTCTATCATCTCATTTCCACCCTGTAAGCATGCACTTCCCATATCAAAAAGCACATCCATAGTATCCACAAATGACACCTCATCAAGCACCCCTGAAATAAACTCATTCTTCTCCAAAAGACCACACTGCTCAAGACTTTTTTGTTCATTTTGTACATGTCTACGCATGCCATGCTTCAAATCCTTGCTTTTTACAAAGACCAGTGACCCATAGCTAGAAAATCCCTGAAAATTTGCTGAAAAGTTATTTACATTGATTGAGTCCTGCGAGAACTCATTTTCCCTTGTACCATTGGAATCCCGCGTTACAACGGCACCTGGCCAAAATCCCTCATCTCCCTGTAATTCATGAATTCTCTATTTATCTTTGGGAGTGACTGTGCTCGAAGAGACTCACGATTCCTTTCATGGTTAATGCAAACTGTCAAGAACTTAACAGCTTTCTTGTCATCTTTACTCCTTATTCTTGCATATGCCGAGCCATCATCCAAAACCTTTGTTTCCATCCTCACAGCTGTAATGTAGGATTGCCCAAGGATGAGGGGATACGATGACATCTCCTGAACAAAGAAGTTCTGATCATCTTTCACATCCCCTATAGTTACCCTTACATTTGGACAGGCTACATAGAGCTCTCCAGATGAGTTATTAGCTGCTTTAATCATCCACCCATGATCTACATCCATTGGCCACTTACATTTGTTGTAGAGATTTTTAGCCATAAGATTTATTTCAGACCCATGATCAATTAGAGCGACATATGGCTCTCCCAAGTCACCTATCTTGACAAGGGTTTCAGTGGTTGCTCTTGCCTAATGGCTCCTGGAGTAATGACTCTTTGTAAGAACTTCTTTTTCATCATCCTCATCCACAAAGCGCACTTATCGTGCCCCTTCAGCAGAGTGATTACATTCCACCACATTTTCTCTCTCTTCCTTTTGCTGTACCTGTACTCCATGAGTCTTGGAAGTGCTTGCCTCCTCTTGTGATGGAATAGATTCAATTATGGACTGCCTTTTCCTTCGTATAATATCAATTATCTCATCATGGAATTCTTTTTTTGCAATCCCTAAGACCTCCACTAGTGTAAATTCCACCCTGCTGTTTAGAATCCTCTCTTCAAGCACCTTTTTGAGATCTGTTGCGGCTTCAATATCAGATTGAAGCTTGTAGAGTGGACTTTTCCCTTTACCCTTCTCCTTCTCATGCTTCATTTTTGCTGGCACTTCTTCCATTGATACTTCCTGTGGAGGTCTGCTATGCGGTGGAGGCATATGTGATAGCCCAGGATCCTTCTTTTCACTACCACGAGTGACCCTTTTTGATGGCCCTCCTTCCTCATTTTCCCTCTTACGCTTTTCCTCTACCTGTGCCTCATTATTCTGGCATTTTGCAATGTAGGCATGAATAGATAAAGAATCCACAGGCTCTTCCCAGCCAGTCTCAAGACGTATATAGTCACCTGCCTCATGCAAAGCCTGCTTAGACACCTTCTTTGACGCAATTAGTTCCATTGATGATGGCCAAAAATCTTCATTCTCATAATCTTTATCATTCTCAGATTCCTGCTTTGATTGACCAGCCTTTAACCCATAGGTTGCTGCCTCAACCATAGAGATAGCATGCAGCCATATCATCGACCAGCTTTTTCATCCCTCCTTTCCCAAAGTTTGTGCTTAATGGAAGACCAGTCTCTGTAAGGTGGATTTTCCCATCTTTGAAAAACACAAGTTGATTTCTGAGGGCTTCTTTATAGCTAGCACAGTCTTTCTTTGCATGTTCTGGGTCATCACACCATATACATCTGTATGTAAATCCTTCTTTGCTTTGAGGCCTTTGCATAGAAGCCTGCCCTAATGGTAGCCCTTTTTCCTCAATCCTGGACATCTTCAATTTTAGGTCTCGCATACCCTTAATAAGGTCATCCATCTGCCCTTCTACCTTTGGGATTGTAGCAGCTGGTTTTGGTAGATTCTCAGGGGTAACAACAGTTATAGTTGCCGAGCTCATCACCATTTTATCCCTCCTTCGCTGCCGCTTTGCTAGCATGGTAACCGCATCCTCGACATCATTCCAATCATTCTTTAGTCCCTGCTCTGTATCCTTATCCTCAAGGAGGATTTCCAGTTTCTCTTGGAGATCTTTCCCAGCTGCTTGTAAGAAGATCTCTGTTTTTTCTCTGTCCAAAGTTGTACGCTCTATCCTTGACAGCTGGGCATAGTGCTTCTCAAACTCTCTTAGCAACTCTGTGTGGCAGAAATTCCTATTTTAGGTTTTGCGACCCATTCCAAGAAAGTTCGTTTGGTCACTCGCTCGGAATCCTCCATGAAATATTCATCCTTTAAAGCAAGCTTGAACTCCTCCCAATTTCTGCCACCATGTACTGTCTGCAATCCTCTTTTGCGCTCTCTTATTTCAGGAACACATACCAGCTTAAAGCTTCGAACCATATCCTCCTCAGTCACCCTGTTTAGCTCCATTTCCTTTATGTAATTGCGCAGGAACTTTGTGATATCCTTTCCATCAAATTGATCCACCTTTTTCACAATTGATTGCAGTGCTTTGGTCGTGGAAATTTGTCCCCTCTCAGCAGCTTGCTGCTGTTGCATATACATAGTAAACATCTGAAACATCTACATAACTCCGGGGTCAAAATGAACCCCCTGACCCTCAGGATTCTCAGCCATAGCTTCCTTGCGTATTTCACGACTCTCACCCCATCAGTTTCACGTCGGGTTCACCAAAAGAGCTATCAAGACGTGGGTGATGTTGCTGGGAAAGTACGAGACTTCTAGCTATGAGAGTAGCTTCTGATTCCCACAAGGAAACTCACACACATAACTCTCCAAGGAGCATAAGACATCTCCATTTTTGATGACATAAACATGTGCCAATTCACCTCATTACATCCCCGAATTCAGCCTGATGATTGCACATAAATTGTGTATCAAGTGCATGTCCCGTTCCAAGCATAGATTGACTGACTCCTTTTTCCAAATCCCTCAAACCAATCACATGTAGGCATAACATAACCTTCAAAAAATTCCCACATACATGTGACCATTCACATCACATACATCAAGTGACTCCAATCCCGTCATTTCAAGATGTCTCTTTATCTTCTGAAAACCTGCTTTTAAATTCCAACTCACAAACAAAAGATGACATATGGCATATCTATAACATGCTCATGTGATTTTAGGAATCTCCATGACTTGCATTCCAAAATCCAATCGAGTAGAAAATTAAACCCAAATTTCAGGAACCATATTGTATTCTTGATGCTTTTATTCCACGATTCTCCAAATCCAAGTTCTTCTTAATTTCCAAAACCTTTAAGGGTTTATAAGCTTTACGATTTTCCAAATTGTAGGTAATAGTGAATAAAAATAATAAAAAAAAACCACTTATCTGAAAGTAAACAAAGCGAATTTTTCTTGATTTTCGCTAATCCCTATATGGTCGCTTCGCTGCAGACTGCGCAAGGATGAGAATATGTATAATCTGAAAATTATCTCCTTAGATAGTACTCAAATTACTCTTTAATTCTAACCCCAACAATTTGATTTTGAAATCTTTGGTCGAAGATGCCCTGGTTCTTCATTTCTGCACCCCTCTCCCTTGCGCCCCCCGCTTCTCTGGTTTTTCTTTGCTTCCTGCAAGGAAATCGGGCGCACGCCCTTTTGCAGCAAAATTTTCGTATTTCCCAAGTTCGAAAAACACTTGCGCCACCTTTCTTTTGCATTATTTTTGGATATTTCTTTTTTTTGTTACTGCCACGCAAGCTGCCCCTTCATAAGCTTCAATACATATGATATATCTACTTCTCATATGCAAAATGCTTGGACCAAAGCTACATCAAACATCATATACATGTCATAAGTCTACTAAAGCATGCCTCATGCTTGCACTCCCGTAAGAGGTATTCATTGACTCGGCCCATCGATACCATAGAGAAGCTACTACACATCATGCACATGGGTAGCCATTTACATCATTAACATATCCCTTTGGCGAGCCACTCATACCATCATTTACATAGCCACGCAGACCATGTATATAACTGAGTGTTTCCAACTTACCCATGAGGTCTGAGTAATAGCAGAACCACCACCACCATACTCACAAGAGTCATTTTGAAATAGCTCTCACTAGCATAGTTGCCACTAGGTTCACCATCCATGGGCATGAAGATATTATTGGAGGGATCATTCTGCCTATGAGGATACACAAGAACTTTGAATGTGTGCAATATCTTATTAAAGTTCTTCTTGTTTTGCTCATTCCACGATATCTCCAAAGGGTATTCTTCAAAACCAATCCTCATATCATACATGCTCTCACATTTCCATACATGTTGAGAAGGGTGTTCCCTACTGCAAGGTCTACCATAAGCATAAGGCTCCATATTTCACACCACACTCATATACAAAAGCTTCGAGACCTGACTCAGCCTCAGCTCATCTTATTGAACCTCATTTACAATATGAACATATGTACATGGGCATCATATAATGACTCGTCATAGCACTTAATCCCATGCATCTAGATTTGCATTTGATAGTCTCATATGCATGGTTTCACACCATAGACGTGCCATGGCACGACAAGGTTAATTGAGGGTAAGCAGGGATGTTGTATTTGATGAGATGAGTAGCTAGTATGCTGCTGACAAAATGATGTTGTTGGGGCTGATGTAAGTGGAACTGTGGTTGCACAAAATGCAAGTTAGCAATCACAGTCATTGAGTGGACCAAGAGAGTCCTCATCCAGCAGTTCTGTTGATAGACCATGGAGTGGAAGGCTACATCATAATACCAGTCCTCAAAATATAGTTGGTACATCACATAAAGGCAAAGAAAAAGTGGTTGAGCCCCTTGGTATGCCTGATATTTTTGTAGGGCATTGTCTTGTTGATGGAGAGGCTAGTGGCTCAGAGATGAGCCTTGATGAGTGTGAGGTGAAAAAAAGAAGAAAGACCATTGCCTCTATATCCCTTCACCTCCCAAACTTGGAAAATAACAACATAACGGGGGCACCACCAGCCCCACCGACTGGAACACTTCTCACACTTCACCACCCACCCACACCATAAGGACAGCTCAAAACCACAATAGATAAATGATCATTCAGCAAACACATAGGCTACAGCACCATCCAGATTACAAACCAACTCAGCAATTACACCAAAAACCAAGACTCTGGCGACGATTTACTGCCAAGGGAATTCACCCTTGCGTCTGACAACCAAGCCTCTGTCTCCCGGTCTCTGCTTCTCTCCAGAGGGCGCCCCACCAGCAACCCTTCTTCACTTCCTCTATAGCCCAGCTACTCTTTGTCCAGCTGCTACCTGCCAAGTGTCATAGGCGAGTCGCACCTGTCTCCAGCCCCCACATCAATACCTCTCTATAGCCAACACACACAAAAAACCAAGGCTCTCTCTCTGGTCAGCATCCACTCTGTGCCTGCACTCGTCGCCCACACAAAACCAGCCACTCTCTCTTCAAACGGCGCCCACACCAGCAACCCTCACTTTAGTAGCTCTCACTTTCTGTGTGTCATGACCAGTAGCTTCGCCAACCACAAAGCCTTTGCAGCTTCCCCTGCTTGTCAGCTTCTCTCTCACAAGGCAGCAACCCCTTGTATCTAGCCCATCGACCAGTCCATCTCTTTGCCTGCAGCCAGCCTTCATCAACTGACCACCAGTAACCCTCGCACCCACCGGCCTCCCTCTCACAAGGCCTCAACTGGCCTCTTTGCATCTGTAGTTGCACTCCAGAGCCACAGCTCTTGCACTTCACACAGGCGGCTCCCTTACTGCCCTTCCCTCGACAGCTTGCACAGCCACCTTCCTAGCTCTATCACCGTCAGCTCCTGTACGTCTCCCTCTGCAGAACCTCAGCCAGGCGACTTTTCTCAAGGTGGCCCATTCCTACCATCAACTCTCCTGCTCCCCTTGCCAACCTTGCGTCTCCACGCTCACCCTTACCAGCCCAACTCTCAACTTCAGTCCTTATGTAGCTGTCACCAGACAAGGTCTTCACCAGGGCGGCGGCCACCTTTCTTTGCTCTCTCTCCTCCCAGCCACTTCAGCGCGACCCCTTCGACCTTGACCCCAGCTGCGCTACCCTAGCTACGCTGTCCCTTCACTGCTATCACCAGGGTGCCTGCACATCCACACGGCAGCAACTCCACCCGACTGTGCCTCTGCTCTCTAGCGCCTTAGCTAGGCGTTCTTCACAAACAAGGCGGCTAGCTCCCTTCACCTGCACACTCTCGAGCCTTCTTTCAACGAGGCGGCTGCCACAACCTGCTCTCCAGGCGTCAACTCCCTCTGTCTCTACAGCGCCTCCGCAAGCCACGTGGCCATTCTACAAGCTGGCCACTTAGATATATACATTATTATTATTTTAAAGCCTCAACAATGGCCACAACTAATGCTAAAAGGGCTCTTCCTTTCCTTATGCTTCAGGTTAACACGCCGCGTCAGACCTTCCAAAACAATAGCTGCCCACAGCTTATAGTCAGTAGCATCAACTTACCAAACATGATAGTTGTCATCGGTGCCCTGCATTTGGCAACCACCCGCACACCATACTGTTGCAATAAAAAAGCTTCCAAATCTCCAGCATAAAAAAAACACGTGCATATACCAGCTCACTGCAAAACCACCCGTTTTGTACATCTGCCAGGGCATTCAGGGCAAAGCTTATTCACACACCATGCATCCCATATGTACACAGACCCAAAACACCTTTCAGATTTTCACCTGACATACTTTGCCCAACCCCTAGCCTGCTGAATCATTTATGATCAGTAGAGGAAGCATATGACCACGTTTCCCACTGTCAATCCTTTGAGCATCATACAATGTAACCAAAACATCTCTATTCCAGGTGATCAAAGAAACACTTTCATCTTCCAAAGGCATAGTTTGCCATCCCACTTCCCACATCGGTACATAAGAACTTCTGGAAACAAAGCTCTTGACATACACACCATCCTGCCTCATCTCAATCCAAAAATCACTGATGTGATCAACACCAATATTAGAGAACCAGTATATCAACTCCTGCTGAGGAT
This sequence comes from Cibotium barometz, assembly GCF_041138505.1. Classification (NCBI taxonomy): domain Eukaryota; kingdom Viridiplantae; phylum Streptophyta; class Polypodiopsida; order Cyatheales; family Cibotiaceae; genus Cibotium; species Cibotium barometz. The sequence goes on from NC_141059.1 coordinate 11,926,666, forward strand.
AATAGCTGATGAAAGCTTCATCAAGAGAAACCTGCTGTGCCATAACATTTTCTTGTCCATCAACATAAGAAGCATCACCATCAAAGTCAACCACTACAGGCAAAACAAACCTCCTTTCAACAGGCACCATTCCCAAAGCATCCACTTCAGTTCCTGTATGCTCATCTTCATCAAGGTCAATAAGAAATTCATCTATCACAGCATCCATAATCTCATCCATAGCATCAGCATCATTCATAGTCTTCTGGTGTTGCTCTTCCTTCATAGCATCAATTCTGCTTGTGGCTTTCTTAACATTAATGCACATCTAGTCATCCAACTCCAACTCAAGTTCATCATCCTGCAGACTTTCTATATCCCACTCATCCCACACAGGTTCATTATCCAAAGACTCAAAAGCATACTCTTTCACATCACATGCATACCTTTGCTCATGATTCACTTGTACCTCCTCGCATTCTTCCTGTATGGCCTCTTCTTGTTGAGCAACCTCATCACCACGCACTTCCTCATCAATAACCAGGGCATCCATGTCTGCATCCTCTTCACTGGATGAAGTGTCTTCTATTCCTTCACTAGTAGTGGTGCTACTGGTCGTATCATCAACACTCGAATCAGCTTCACTTTCCTCTTCATCATGAACAGGCTTCTGGTCATCCATATTAAACTACTTCTTATCCCCTCTCCTATCATATACAGAGTAATGACCCCTTTCCTCCAATCCTGAACAGCCTTCACCGCTCTCAGCCATGGTCTTCCCAAAATCATGGGGAATGCACCCATTCCTGCCGGCATAACATGACAATCCACAAGCACCTTTACATCAAAAGCCTACAGTTCTAACTCTTTGATCATACCTAAGCATTTGACCTTCTGATGATTGGCCACCCGAATACGGAAACCAGACGCTTCAGTAATATTAAGACCAAGCCTCTCCATAGCTGCTAATGTGATTACACAAATTTGTGCACCACCATCTATGTATGCCTCTCCCAGATTCTTCCCTTTGTACCATACATTCACCATAGGACATATATCAGGCAACTCTTGAACAGATAAAACAATCACTATCCCTTTGGCAGGCTCCTTCTCTCTCGGATTCACAAGTCTTTTCCAACACTGACGCTTCAATTTGGGAGCTAACTCTATCAATTGCCCAAAAGCAATATTAGCTTTCCTTCCAGCCAAGTCCTCCTGTAAATTGTAATGCATTAGATTGGTTACAATCTCCCCCCTCACCGAGGGATGTGTGTGGCCCCATGGAGCACAAGAATACTTCAAGGAATGGAGATGAAATTTAACAAAAGATATGTGAGATGTCCACTTTCTGTTGGAATTTTGTATTGGTGAGGAAGATATCATTCAAATGGAAGATTAAGTCAACAATAACCATCCTACCTCAACCAACATAAATGGACAAGTTGAGGATGTAGATTTAATGAAGATGTTGAGAGTCCACTTGAAATATAAGAGGATGTTGTAGATGAAATTGGGGAGAATTCGAATGAGATGACAATGCAAGCTTATAGAAATACATTGGTTGGATCAAATTTTCCTACTACGAATAGATGTTCCACTATAAGCTTATCTTAAAGTATATATTTAATGATGGACATCATGGGATTTAGAGATCTAGCATAAGATGCCCATGATAATTCTTTGAATGATGTACCTTGATGTTAAATTATCTTTTTCAAAGTTTTGGTTTTTAAATATGTCACTATTGAACTAGTGTTATGTATACCTAGTTGCCTTTATGGCAATGATGGTAAATTGATAATTTTAGAGCTTGTATACTTTTCAACACTTTAGAGAAGTGTCACAAATTAAATTAACTATATGGTCAAATATTTTTTGCAAGGGATAAGCAGGGATTTCACTGACGTAAACGAAAACATGTGAACATGTTAATAACATATGTTAATAACACAAAAAATCTTGTGATCACATGTTATATTCACAAAGCTTTCACAAGGGCCTAAAAAAATTATCTTTGTCGGGCATAAAAAATCTTCTTAGGTGGCCACTGACCTACTATTATGTGAAGATAGTAACATGAGAACATGTGAATAGCTTATTCCCATGTGTAGCCAAGCTTTTAAGGGGTTCCCAAATGGCAAGTGACCTGTTATTTTGTGAACGGTAACATGAGAACATGTGAATAACTTGTTCACATGTGTTATTATCACAAAAAATCTTGTGATTACGTGAATATTAAATCCTTGGGGATAAGGCTTGTTATATATGCGGTGTTTTAAAATAATCACTAATAATGATGGACGTATAAAGCTGACTATGCTTGATGCTAAAAGCCTCCCAATGATTGTGAGTTGTTGTAGTGCGGGTGGAGTAGAAATATCCAATAGTTTTGGTTGACCGCCACCACCACAACATGACTTTCTAGGGAAAAACAAGTTGATAACTCCAATAAAGAAAGCTTGTTTGAATGCTCAAAAGAATCTGGGGGCAATGTGCTACTTGAGGGTGATACAACCTACCTCTTCATAGGCTAATATTTTCTCAATATATAATTCTATATATTCCAATGCGAATTCCATTCAATAGGGCATTCTTTACCAATTAGATAGACCTCCACATATAGAATTAGAGTTAAAATTTAAGATATCATGCTAGTGTCCCATTAGAAAAAGAACTTTATTAAACTAATGGGTTATGGCAAGCACAAGTTATGGATCAACATAGTTTATTTACAGAAAGTATCCCCCAAGGAAAACTTTTATAAGACAATTTTCAAAGTATCAACTATCTCCATCTTTTCAATGTGTAAGAAGGCTTCTTTAACTTGTCTCCTTGAATATTTTGTAGATTTTTATTAGTAAAATATTACTACCTACTAGCAGTGAAATACCACTTTCCCAATCTTTGTGGAAATATGCTACTACCCCAACACACAATATTTCATGTGCTCAAATACACGATCATCACTAGTTTTTAATGGAATTCACTTTCATCCATCTAAACTTAAAGGAAACACTAGTATAAAAACATAATGTAAGGAAATATATGATGCCTTGAATGAAAGATAAAGGCTTCTTTGCTTGTGTTACCCTTTATCATATATACATTACCTTTTGAATAAAATATTATTTTCCTTAATAGTCTTCAAAAAGGAAGTAAGCCCAAAACATAATTTACAAAATGGTGAAACCATATAACGAAAACTTATTTCAAATAAAGATAACCACCACTCATATTACTTACATGATTGTATGCCTAGTTCACTTCAACAATTTATTTCCATTGCAAATTACATATAAGAACATGGGGTTTCTTTATTCAAGATTCACACAAAAGCACACTCCCAAATCTGTCAACAAAACATGACTAAGATGTCTTTATATGTTATCTCTAGGAGATAGCATTCTTGGTGCATCTTTTATTATAAATTTTGCAAACGAGGATAGCTACAAAATTGAGTAACAGGGGGATGAGATGGATTGGAGACTATTGGGATAGTTCTGAGGTTGGGTGGAAGGAGTTGGGGAAGTTAAGGGATGAGTTTGGGTTGCAGCCAGGAGGGGGACTTATAGGTGGCAAGACAAGCCCTTGAAGAGATTAGGAAGGGTTGGGTTTCTACTACTTTTAATGAGGCTTGCTAGTTGAAGGGCTGGACTTGATTTAATGGGGTCAAGTTGGGGAGGGTGTCTACCAAATTTCTATATGAGGATATGAGAAAGAGTGAAATAAATGTGATGTATTGGAATACAATTTGGAGAGTAAGTTGGAGTTCAAATACTTGGATGAAGAGGTGGAGACTATTGTGGGGGATGGATATTCCTATGAAGGCACAAATCTTTTTGGGGAGAGTTTGTATGTGGTCCCTTCCTCTTGAATATGAATTGGTACAAAGGAACTTCACTTTTGGGGTATCTCCTAGATGTGGAACTGCAATTGAAGATGGTAGACATGCTTTTTGGGGATTTCCTGCTATTAGGGGGCTATGGAGAGGAATTGATAAATGGCTAGCTTCTAGCATTGGGGTAAAGGGGACCTTGGGGGAGATTGGTTGCTAGGGGGACTAACAGAAGTAGAGAGGGAAATCACTTTAGTCATCAATATTATTAGATATAGTTGTCTCTAGGACATTTGGAACTCTAGAATCTGGATTGTATTTCAAAAAGGATCAAGGCAAGGGCTTGATGTTGTAGAGCTCATGTATAGATGTGTGCATCAATGTTGGTCTATATATTATGTAAATAAGATGAATGATAATTCATTTGTAGAGGTAGTGCAGGCTGGGATGGGATGAGCCAATCTTTGGCTTATGCGATGATTGCACATATTGGAAACCTGATTCCTTTTTGGCATGTGTCAGGGATATGCAGGGTTCAAAGACTTGAAGGAAAGGTTGCCCAAGTTTGGACCTAAGACTCAAAGATGGTATCTAAAGGAGAAGCAACCGGTTCATACTTTTATGGCCTTGGTAGAGAACCCTATTGGCATGCAACCTGATGTGAAGATTTAGACCAAGAAAGAGTTCATGGAGGAGAAGAATCGAAAAGGATGCACTTCTGAGTCCTTTCTTATGGTTGGCTTCTTGCAGAGCTGAGGTACCATATTGTAGAGCTGAGTCCTTTCTTATGGTTGGCTTCTTGCAGAGCTAAGGTACCATATTTCTTGGGAACCCTCTTCTTTTGTTTGGGAGGAGAGAGGTGGGATCAAATTTGTGGCTTACTTAATAGTGAATTATGATAGGATTTGAGTGACAGTTGTAAAAAGTTTACTTCTGTACACGTCTCTACACAATTTATAAATATAATTATAATTATGTTCCTTTTTAAAAAAAAGCAAGTATTTTTATCTTTCATTGTCACGTATATTGATAAATACAATTTAATAAAAGTTTATGTTGAATAGTTATGTGTAAAAGTCATGAAATAATTATATAACATGCATGTGGATAATCTATAACTTCCTTAAAAATTCAACTACTTTGAAATTAATATTTAAAAATATAATGCATTACTAAGAAACCCTATGTATCACATGCGTTCAAGGGGTATTTAAAAAACCCCTTACCTGTGAATTTTTCATGAATAAAATTACCCCTTTTTCTTTATGGACTTACGGGTTTTTTTCATAATCGATTAAAAAATCCTTATGTAAATGTATTTATGCAAATTTACCTTAAAATTCTAAATTAAAAAACCGCTTCATTTGAACTCATGTGCTACACTTACATATTTTTAGGTGAACCCCCCCCGAGAGCATGAATTACTACCAAAACTTCTAGATCATGAGTAGCGTAGTTTCTCTCATAATCCTTGAGTTTTCCTTGAAGTTTAAGCTATCAATTTCCCTTCTTGTGTGAGGACTTCGCCGATAAACAATCCACTCTCAGTAGTGACTACTTCAAATTCTGCATCAAAATTTAGTAGGTGAAGGATGGGTGCAGTTGTGAGAGCCACCTTTAGTTTGGTGAAGCTTTATTGATGCTCCTTAGTCCAAACTACTTTTGGGTTATTTTTAAGTATCTTGGTTAAAGGTGTGGCTATCTTTGCATAATCTTGAATAAAGATACAATACCACCTTGTGATATCGAGAAATCCTCAAATTTCCTTAACGTTGGATAGTTGAGGCCATTCCACTATATCTTGTACCTTTGCTATTCATATTTGGAGATAATGAATCCCAGCTATTCAATGTTGTATAAAAATAAGGTAAACGTATTCTTTTTAGCAAAGAGTTGCTGCTCTCTTATGATATCTAGAACTTCACTTAATCCCCTTAACTAGCATGACCCGCTGGATCACACAGAGTTTGAGCAAGCCATCTAGATCTTGCTTGGTCAACAATTACAGCACCTGACCAGAGTAATGGATCATATGGACATCAATGTCCTATGACACTCCATCGATGCCAAGTAGGATGCCTGGAAGAAGTAGCACCCATACCAGGTGGATATATCACTAAAAGAGGCGGGGCCATTATCGATGCAATTTTCGACGCTTTACAACTAAGCTCAAAAATCCCAAAACGTCAAAATACTCGTGGAAATACGCATTAAAATGGAAACGTCAAAATATGCGTCGAAATAAGTGTGGGAACAAGCCTCGTTTCTCACTCTTATTTTGACGAGGGAGTTTTCGACACTTTCGATGGTTATTTCGACTGTTATTTCAACGCTTATTTTGACGTGTGCAGGAAAATTTTAATGCTTATTTCAACGTGTGCAGGAAAATGTTGATGCTTATTCGATGTGTGAAGGAATATTTCGATGTGTGCAGGAATATTTCGACGCTTATTTTGACGTGTGCAGGTATATATATATATATATATATATATATATATAAATATATATATTTTGACATTGTGCGCTTCTGCCGCACAGGTCGTAGCTGGGGACTTGCCGAGCACTGTATGCAAGCTACGAATGGCTACAAGCATACAACCAGGAAAGCAAGCTCAAACAGAATGCAAGGGTGTGTCACTCACCGCTCAACCGCCGCCTTGAAGGATTCCCGCGTCGCAGTCGTGAAGGAGGAGCCGCCGTCGCCGCTCTACCGCCTCGCCCGCCGCCGTGCCACTACACAGTGCTCGATCGCTCTCTCTCACTCTCTCTCTCTCTCTCTCGCACACACGCAGGAGAAGAAAACCAAGAGGATAAGGCAAGAGCACTCTTGTATTCAACACATGAGAATGAGGATTTTAGGGTTACATTTGACTCTTATAGGTGACTTGGCCGTTCACACTTGGGCACCCATACATGGCCGGTCGATCCTAACCCTTATCCTACTGATATTCAAGGTGCGCCTCTCATCGGCGATCACCCAATCCCTTCATCCTTAACATATGGTGTCGACAAGCCCGGCCTATGACTCAGAATATTTAAATTAATGACGTAAAACATAGTACGTCTCAATGTCCGTCATAGGTTAACATGCCCCCCTTCCTGATGTAGATTCCGTCCTTGGAAGCTATGGTATGCTAAGCTCGATAGGGTTGTTGTGGTAGACCGTCTGCAAAATAGGGAAGTAGAGTGAAAGTATGCTGGAATTCAAAAGATATAAAGTGTATAAATTCAAGAATGTTAGACCATAATGGATGTTGCTATGAGAACTTATTTTAAGGGGTCACATGAATGAGCTAGTGTAGCAAATTAATAGGAGTTTAAAATTATTGAAAGTAAATCAAGAGTTAGTAAGGTGTCAAAGGTTAATCAAGGTTTATATAACTGGCCTAAGTCAAGGAAAATAACCAAGCTTAATAAATAAACAGATGACCACACTGTGTCTACTCTAAGAACAAGTTAATACCACGAGCCTAGGGACACAAGAAACATCGGAGTTACAGGAGCCTTTTGCCTTTATTTTTTTAAATGCACGTGATAATTTTTATACACAATTGCAACCTTCCTAAGGCAAAACTAACATCGATCTTGGTACCATGTTTAACACAAAGCATTCTCCAAGAATCTACTAGTTCACCTTAGGCAAGGCTACCCCCTACCAACCAAGGCATCGGTCTGGAGTAGAATACTCCTCGCCTACCAAGTATCAATAAGGCGATAGGCCAACATTAAAGCACATCATAGACTTGTATTGCCATTTATTGTAGGCTTTAAAAAAAAAAATCTATTTCTTTTGATCTTCGCTCTTGAACTATAATTTGTCTTGCATGCTTTCGACAAAGGGGTAAAAGCTATGTCCTAGAGGTCAACACACACATGGCCAGGTGCCAAACATTAAGATGGTTTGACCCTAGACCTAAGACAATCGTATTCCAAGGTTAACTAAAGACGTCATGCTGCCTAGGAATATTTCCAATAAAGTTAAGCTCATTAATGGTTTACACTAGTACATTGACAATTTTCATGTGGTCATGCATTATAGTTCATGCAATTAATTGAACAGTAAAAACGGAAGAGAGTGGGTATGGAAGAATTACACCTGTATTTTGGAGATCTCCTTGATTCGATGAGAGAAATGCTTGCAATTTGATTAGATATTTATGTATGAGTATTGTGGCTATTTCAGGACTTGAAAGCGAACCCACCTCAAACTTTTCAACCTGTACAATCAACTAACAAGCACTATACCTCGAGAGGCACATCAGTGTGAAAAATTAAAGACTCATTTAAGGAATCCAAACTAGAAAAAACTTGAAAACACTAACCTACTTACCAGTCACACCACACTACTACTAAGGATACGGTAAGAGGATGTTGTAGAGTCTTGGCTCTAGCCCTAAGGCTAAGCCTCTATCCGCATCATCCAAATAAATAAAGTCAACCTTAGTAGTGCCATGAGTTTCATCCGTCCATTCATCATTGTCAGATATTTCCTTTTCATTTTCCCATCCACATAAACTCATCAAGAATGTAACCATGTGAGGATAGTCATCTTGTGGAAAAGGAAAGCATTGGGCTATCGGGGATATGTCCTCTACAGAGTAGGGGTCAGTCATGGTCAATAGGCAAATTAGCCATTCTAATTCCTCAACATTTTCCTCTTTGGCTAGTACATCTATATGATCCCATTCAGTTTCAATTATAGGATAGCACATGTGAAATATCTGAGAAAGGTATAGATGATACCTCTCATGAAAGGTGGGAGTGGATGAAGTGTATGATGATCATGCATCTGCCATATCTGTAAACACAGATATAGCATCAGTAGGTTTATGACAGGTCAATCTAGTTCTTGATTGTATATAGGGATATTTCTGCTTAATGTGCTCTTTCTCTTTTTACTATTTTTTACTTTTCTTTTCTTTTCTTTTCTGTGTATGAAGCTATATATATACATCCCCTCGAATTTGGCAGTTATATGGTCAGGGGAGAAGGTTAGGGAGGAAGCAATAGAATGTCGAGCATGAGTACATGCTCCTCCTTTTCTTAGGTAGATCATATTTTCTGCAATGATGTTGCAGCCTCTTGGAACCAATTTGTCCAACGGGTCATAGGTTGTGACGTGGGCAGATAGCTTTTTATGACCCTTGTGGCCACATCCAATTGCAGAGATGTTAGTGTACGCTCCCATTGACGAATGGAGGAAATGGTTTCCGACGATACTTTTACAAAGGGAGACATAAACTCATTGGTCTCTTGTTGGGTGTTGACAAGAGTAGGTGTAGAGCATGTAGAAACTTCTATATCAGCGTGTGCCTCGCATGAGGAGCTACAAGCTTCATGTGGCTCCCCCCTTCCTGAGCTAGGTGGTAATGATCGATATCGTTTGGGAATCCAAACTAGCTCTGGAAGAAGTGGTGCAGAGCACTTTGTTATCTTTCCCTTACCAAGGTCTTGAATTGTCGTTGGGGTGGCAACAATTGGTTTGCAAGGTTTTACAGGTGATGTAGAGGGATTCAACTTATGTTTAGGGACCCAAATCTGGTCATTCCCCTCGTAGTATCTTTGGGCTACTAATAATTTTTAAGGGATCCATCGTGATGTTACATTGCCCTTTCTTGGGTGGGTAGCTGCTTTCTTGGGTGGGTAGCTGCTTTCTTCCTACGAGGCTTCTTGTTGGAACAAGATTGAGCAGGGGAAGTAGCTGTTAACGAAGCTTTTGGGACCCATTTGTATGTATTTTTTGGCATAGTAAGGGGAGCTTTAGAGACCACCCTGCATGTTTCCACTCTTGCCGTTGAAGCGTTAGAGGGGTGGCAAACAATCAAAGATGGTTTTGCCACTGGGCTTTGTGATTTTTCATTATCAAACATTTGAGTGGATGACTTAGGTGCGAGATTTTGAGCGGTCAGACCTAGTGTTGGTTCTTGCGTTGTGACTTGTCTGGTTGCCCAATCGATATTGCACTTGGTGGCCAACATCCATTTGCGCCCTAAGTTTACAATGCCTTCCATGGTACCAGCAGGCATAACCAAAAAGCTTTGAATTACGGTCCCCTTGTCATAGGCAACCGGAGTGTGCAGAATTCCTGAGACAGGGGTTTTCTTCTTGTTGATACCTTGAACTTGGATAGCACTCTTGGATAAAGGTGGTTTTCCAAGTTGACACCACACGCCATATGATAGCAAATTGTGTTGAGCTCCTGTATCCAATAATGCATTATACAGCACCTCCCCATAAGGACTCTGTAACTCAATTGGGTATCTTAGACGTGGGTCAGATTCTTGCGTAATTCCCAAGTTGGCTTCTCGTTGGCGCCTAGCACGCTGTTGACGTTCTTTGGCTTCAACTCTCGCTTGTATTTTCTTAAGCTCAGCTTGTTCTTTAGCTACCTTCTTTTGATGGATTGCATATAACTCCTCTTGGCTTAGGGGGTCATAGTATCTTTTGAATTTACTCCCATTAAGGAATCCAATGGTTTCAACTCCGTAGAGAGTCTCCACTCTGATGGTACCTTGTGGGGTAATTTCACATACTCTATACGGTCCCTTACCAGCATATTTGAGCTTCTTCTTTTCGTTATGCACTCCATACATTAGGACTTTATCCCCAACCTTGATGTCCTTGTCCTTCAGGTGGCGATCAAACCATTTTTTCCTTCTATCCTTCTCCACAAGGGCATTGTATACAGCCAATTGTCTTTCTTCGTTAAGCCGCTCAAGGATATATAGACGCTCTACTAAGGGGTTACCATTCCAACCCTCTTGAGTAGTAATACGAAGATTAGGAATGACAAATTCCCATGGCATGACTGCTTCTTGGCTATATACCATTTTGAATGGTGTGCAATTAATAGCCACTTTGTACACAGTACGATAGGCCCATAAAGCTGTCGTAAGCTTTAGATCCCAATCCGTGCGATGAGCTTCAACTGTCTTTGTCAAAACAGAGATTAAGGTCTTGTTGGTGCTCTCGGCTTGGCCATTCACTTGCGGATAGTAAGGAGTAGATTTATGATGGGATATCATGAAATTTGTTGTGAGCTCCTTAATCACTTCATTTATAAAATGCGTACCATTGTCGCTCACAAGTTCAAAAGGGCAACCGAAGTGTGTGATTATATTTTCAAAGAGGAACTTGGCTGTTGTCCTTGCATCTGCCTTACGTATCGCCTTCGCTTCAGCCCATTTGGTCATATAGACAGTGGCCACAATAATATAGCGAGATTGTGTGTTTCGGGCCGCTGGGCTAATTGGACCTACAAAGTCTAAACCCCACTTTTCAAATGGTTGGTTTACTTTGATCGGATGTAGGGGCATCTGATCTTTCCACTGGGGTTTCTTGTATCGTTGGCATTCATCACAACCCTTCACAAAGAGTGATGCATCTTGGAACATAGTGGGCCACCAATACCCTGATTGTAAGATCTTTCACATAATTAAGTCTCCTGAGAAGTGACCACCACCGGCTACACCCATATGTGCCTCTTGCAAAATGTATAGATACTCATCCTCTCGGGCACGCCTAAGAATGTCATCCTTTCCTCTTTTATAAAGAGTCCCGGCTATCAGGCAATAGGGTTCGCATTCTTTGATCACCTTTCGAGCTAGATCTTTATGAAGCTCCTTGGGTGGAAAGCCATTAATCAAAAACTTAACAATCTTCTCACTCCATTCAGGCATTGTCTCCACCATGAATAGGGAAGTGTCAAGTAAGTCATCATCAACCCCCGTAGGAGCCTCACCATTAGGTATGTGAGACAAATGATCAGCCATAACATGTTTTTTGCCAGGTCTCACAACAACAGTGAAATCAAACTCAAGAAGAATCAATAGCCATCGTGTGATTCTTCCTGTGAAGCATGGTTTGTTTACCAGATACAACAATGCTTGATGATCCACATAGAAAACAAACTTGGTGGCAAGGAGGTAATAACGAAATTTCCTTACTGCATATATCATTGCCAACCCTTCTCGCTCCGTCGTGGTGTAGTTCATCTCAGGATCGTTCAACTGGCGACTGGCAAAGCTAATGGGGTAGTCTAGCTTGTGTTCTCCAGGTTGAGTTAACACACACCCAATAGCAAAGTTTGATGCATCAATATGCACATGGAGGAGTAAGTCCTAGTTAGGCATTCTCAAGATTGGAGCACTCGCCAAGGCCTTCTTTAATAGCTCATAGGCACGGTCACATTCTTCGGTCCAAATAAACTCGATGAGAAGCTTATACAATGGTCGAGCTATCTCGGTGAAGAATAGAATAAATCTTCGATAATAACCAACGTGGCCCATAAAGCATTGGACTCCCTTATAGTTGGTGGGTGGGGTAATTCTAGAATGACCTTGATTTTACTCTCGTCAGTGGAAATCCCATTTTTGGACACTATATGCCCTAAGATAACTCCGTGTTTAACCCAAAATTGGCATTTGAAGGATTCAATGAGATGCGATATAATCTACACCTTTCAAATATTTTTCGTAAACACATCAAGTGCTCGTCCCAAGAGGAATGAACACAAAGATCATCTAAGAAAGCTTCACAGAAGTCCCTTAGATATTCCTTAAAGGCCATGTTTATCAATCGTCGTTGGAATGTTGCAGGTGCATTGGTCAAGCCAAAAGCCATGACGCGAAAGGCAAACACTCCAAACTCCGTGATAAATGCTGTTTTAGCTTGGTCCTCGACTGCAATTGTGATCTGATTATAACCCGAGTACCCATCTAAAAAGCTATATGCCTCCTTGCCTGCCACTCTTTCAAGCACATGTTCAGAATATGGCAAGGGGTAATGATCCCTTCTGGTGGCTGCATTAACCTTTTTGAGATCAACGCACACTCTGAGTTTCCCATTCTTCTTTGGTACGATGACTATCAGAGAAACCCATTCTGAGTGCTCAATAGGGTATATGAATCCACATTTTACAAGCTTTTCAATTTCCTCTTGTATAATCTTTGTGTACTTAGGATTCATTGGGTAGGGACGTTGCTGGACTGGTTTAGCAGTGCTAATCATTGGAATCATGTGTTGCACCACCGAGGGTGGAACACCCTTCATATCATGATATGTCCAGGCAAATATGTCCTTGAATTCCTTAAGAAGCTTCGTAAGTGCAGCTTATTCCACCTTGGTGAGGTCTTGAGCAATAAAAACTGGTTTAGACTCCTCACCCGGATCTGCTAAGTCTATCTCCTTAACTACCGCAGGCCCATCGTAGACACCGCTACTCCAATTGGTAGGCGTTCGTTGGGCTTTTGTGTAGACCACTTTATGTTCCCCTGTGGTAAATGATTTGAAATGATCGGGTGCGGGCTGTAAGTCTACTGGTTCTTGTTGTGCCAGGCTTTTTTCTTTCAATTTCGCTTCCTTTTGCTGCTGAGCCAACTCTTGGTTTTGCCGCCTTCTTACAGTACGACTTAGTTTCGGCTTCTCTTCGATTTCTAATTGGGCGACGTCATGAGGTTGCGGAATACACCACATGACACTTTGGAGGTATTGTCCCCAATTATCCGCTAACTTTCGATGAGCGTCAATGGCTCCTACATAACTAAGCCATTCTGCAGTGGATCTTTCCTTGTTTATTGTAGTTCGTACATTAGCTCGATAGCGTTGGCGCTTATGTCTCGTTTTCTTCTTACCAAGTTTTTGATTTTTGTTTCTATTAGATTCGGACTCACTTGGTCGATCTTCACTTGTGTCCCCCTCACTTTGGGATGAACTGCAGGAGGTCACTGTCCTAGGCCTTGAGCACATTGCTTCCCTATTTGGGTGAATATTTGATTCATCCCTCCCATCAGGCTCAGAGTCAATTTCTTCTTGAGATTCATACTCAGAGTTACATTGGTCAGAGTCTTCGCTACTGTCAGTTGAGTTTGCCACTTTCTTGCCATCAAGAGTCAAGTGCCATCAAGAGTCAAGTGCATAACACCTATCATGTTTATTGGCACTAACGGTGGCATATCTTGCTTCTCAGGTGTTACCCAACTTGTGCCTCTATTTCCCCATGTGTCTATGTTTGCCGCTAGGTGTACCCAATCCACGTTATCCGACTCAGTCATACCCGGTAGGACATCCATATAAGGAGAATCTTTCCCATCATTAGTCTCTTTTTTGCATGTATAGCAATACCTTAATGGGGCGGAGTGAACAGTGGTATCCGATCGATTATCGTTGATAACCTTGCTTCCTAAAGGATGCGCACGACCATTCTCAAGATCAACTCGAATGACAGAGTCCTGGAATTGTAGGTAGACATGGTTTTTCGACCAGTCATGTACCATTTGTGCTTCCCTCATGAAAGGACTTCCTAAGATCATTTGATATGACATAGGATGCTTGGAGAAATCTATTACAATGAAGGTATGTTTTGCCTGGTATCCCAGGACCTTGATCTTAAGGTCCCTTAACATTCCAATAGGTTTAGCAATAGTTCCGTTTGCATCTTAACCACTATGTTTGTGACTTCGAGGTGAGGCCTTCCCATAGATTCCCAACAGTTTTTAGTCACAATGCTCACTCCAGCACCACCATCAAGGATTCCCTTTAGAGTTAATCCCTTGGTAGTAATGGGGAGGGTGGCATTAGATTCGTCACCTTCAAAGTACTGTCCCAACTTGTTCACAAGTATTTCAACGACCGAGTCTTCATCTAGGTTGGGTTGTAGATCCCAACGTTCCCCTTCATCTTGAAGCGTGTCGGGTCTATCCATATTTGCAAATTGTGGTAGCCCCGCCTTTAGTTCTCCATTGAGAAATGCCCGAAGAGCTAAGAATAGCTCAGGATCTCCGTATAATTTAGATATGATCGTGGTTCTGATTTCAGAGGACATGAAATCCATTAGCTTAGACACATTCAACGGTACTTTTCGAGACATCGCCCCTTGACTAGGGACTGGTGAAGATGGAATCACTTCCTCTTCGATAGGGTCAGGCATTCCCTCACTAAACATTCTTTCAAGCAAAAAGGGTGTTTTCCCACTTCCTGATGTCCTATCCTCACTTTCTTCCCAAATGATACTAGGTATAGCTAACGGTTTATGGTTCGTGTGAGACTGAACTTGCGTAGGAAACACTGTGTCTGGAATTTTGATTTTTCTTGGGTTTGGCTCCAGTTCTCTTTGTGTTTCTTCCACCAAACCCCTTAAGTGTTGCACTTGTTCAATCTCCTCAACTGGGTTCGGGTAAGTTCCAATCTTTTTCTTGAGGGTCTTTGGCCCACGTGGCTTGTCTTAGGGAGTCTCAGTCAGTTTGGGTGGTCGAGAGGGCATTAACTGACTTGGTTGTGGGGCCAAGAAAGTTTCCTTCTGTTTCCCCCGATTTATGTATTCGCTTGATTCTTCTTCGTTGAGCTCCCGAGTGGGTTCCTTCTTGAAGTTAGTGGCCTTGGTCCCTATGGTTTCTATTGAATCAGAATCATCTTCAGGATCATTCATATACACGGGGTCGTCTCCTGTCCCTATGTTAGTCTTTGAACTAGGCTTGGAGCTCGTGGCATTACGCGATCTCTTCCGCCGCGTTTTCTTTTTCTTTGCTCGAGCAATTGTTTTGATGCAGTATCCCTCTCCTCGAGAATGTAGTTTTGATTTTCAAGCATTGACCGTGTAACTACATTCGCGGGTACAACGGGTGTGGTTCCTTGTGCCTGGTTGGTGACCTCAACCAAATTCAATGGCGTAATCTTGGGTGCATTAGGATTATGTGGACATTGAGCAATCAAATGATCTATGCCACAATGATTACATGTATGTACCGGCATTCCCGATGTGCTCCCTTGATTTGGTTGCATCTGAGTAGCGATTTTCTGTAGCCTATTAGGGCACTCCGCTACACGATGCGGTCCACCACACTCGTAGTATTGAAGAGGTGGTCTCCTTGCCAAGGTATTAAGGTTTTTCCCTCTTGTGGCGAGAGCAACCGCTCGATATACAGGCTTGAGTTGCCCGAAATGATCCTCCATGTAGTACTGGGGAATCATTTCAAACGTATCAATCCCATATGGAGCAGTGGGGTCTATCTCCTCTTCATAATCCCCACACGCACTATGTGACTCACAACCCATCTGGTTTATTGGGGTAATCCTTGGATGTGGAGGTTGTGGTCCTAGCACTAGCACCTGGTAACGGCACCATAGACTGGACTACATTCGGATTCCTTGGAACTATGTGCTGTGACGGTTGCTCGACGGGTTGTGCAGGCATCAGTGCGGGTACTTGAGGCGTGTTTAACCAGGCTAGTGGTGCCTGATTTGCTAACATTCGCCTAAGTACTAGGCAATCTTTAGATTGATGGCCATACTTACCACATGCATTGCAATTCCCATTGAATTTGACTCTGAATATGGGACATTCACTCGTGCTATGTGGTCCTAAGCAAACCGAACACCATTGTTGCTCTCGTCATGTATACATATGGCTATTTTGAGGAGCTCGATTACCCCTAAAGTATTCTTGGAGAGCCTTAGTAAGGTCGGTCCACAGACATTTCGGATATCTTGGGCTCCTTGGCAATAGGTTTTACTGTCATTGGCTCGTGCCCAGATACTTGCGAACTAACGGATTTCATCTCCGAAGACACCTTTTTACCTGCAATCATCAAGTTGTCTTCTAACTGGATTGCATTGGCAGTGACTGCTTCCCACGTTGTAAGACCTCTAATGACTAGGCCATTGTATATGTCCTCGTGGCGCAATCCTCGGATGAATCTATCGAGCAGTTGGTTATTATTGAAGCACTCATCGGGAGTGCAGCGAGAATTTAGATGCTTCAATCGACTTATAAAGTCTCTCACTGACTCCCCTTCCTCGCGTTCAGCTTTTTGGAGTTAAGATGCTACTCCCCAAAGCACACCCTCGCGTATGTATTCTTTCAAGAACAATCTCTTGAGAGTGGGGTAGTGAGTACGCTCTTCAACCCTTAAGGTTTGATACCAATCTCCGGCCTTCCCACTCAAGGTTAAGCCTAAAGATTTACACTTATGCAGCTCATTGTGCTCTTCCAAGGAATCACACACATGTTCAAAAACTTCAATGTGCTTCCTAACATCTTCGTTACCACTGAAGTTTTGAGTGATCTTAGCCACTTGTACTGCCTTGCTTCTAGGTGCTCTCAGGCATGCCCCACATGTTTTCCATAATAGATCATCCGATCGTCTGAGCAAACGCTGCGAGATCACCTAGGTGAGCAGGCATAGCTGGTGGAGGCACTTCTGGGGTAGCCTGGCTGATAGGAGTTGGCGTTGGTCTGGGTATGTTGGCAAATGACGTAGGATATGATATGTGACTAGGCCTAGCTCCTCTTGGATAAGGGTTGTGATAAGGCAGTCGTGGAGCATACGCCATTGGCATACTAAGAGGCGTAGGAGCTACATGAGCATGAGTAGCGATAGGTATATATGGTCGATAAGCACTGGCACGCACTGTTGTAGGTAGTACTGTTCCACTAGGTAGCGGCGTCGTACTAACTACAGCGGTAAAAACAGGTGCACTTTCCGTCATGCTCATCATTGGGGTAGGCATTGTGGATTCCCTAATCGAAAGTTGAGCCATGGAAAGCTAAAGTTACTGCTCGTGGGCTCAACCTGCATTGAGACTCTAGGCGAAACAACATATGAAGGGTCTATGGGACTCACCGAGGGAGTCTCTAATTGTGATAGGGTTGGTTGTTTGGCCTTGCCTGTATCCAAAAATCTCATAGGGCCAGTGGAACCTAAGTTCACTTCCCTATTTTGCCTCTCAATTTGGATAATTCTATGAATAACCTCACATATCATTTGTTGTTGCTCCTCTAGATTAGTGGCGCTAGATGTAGATTGTAGGACTTCTAACCAACCTACATGGCATGTGTAGCCCGTGTATAGGTCAGTTAGAGTCTCTGTGTGTAGATCATATTCTCAATTTTCATTGAGAAATATCCCATCCAGACTTGGTGTGCCAAACAGTTCTCTTGAAGTGGACGCAATCTCACTTCTTATGGATTGGCTTCTAGGGACCTCTACTTTAGGAGACTCTTATAGGTGACTTGGCCGTTCACACTTGGGCGCCCATACATGGCCGGCCGATCCTAACCCTTATCCTACTGATATTCAAGGTGCGCCTCTTATCGGCGATCACCCAATCCCTTCATCCTTAACATATGGTGCCGACAAGCCCGGCCCATGACTCAGAATATTTAAATTAATGACGTAAAACATAGTACGTCTCAATGTCCATCATAGGTTAACAGGCATAATGGTGCATCCAGCTACAATCTTGTAGCTGGATGCACCATTATGCCAAACTTATAGAGTACCAAAGTCAACTGTACTCTGATGTGAAGAACGAAGCGAATTTGTTGGAAAAGTTGGAGTGCCATAACGTTTTTGACATTACAAATGTACATTGTACACAAGTGCAAAAATGGCCAAATTATATTGCAAGATGTGAAATTTACATATCAAAGACCATATTACAAGCTCTGATGTGATGAGCCGACAAAAGACCATATTATGGTATGGAAAGCCAAAATGGTTTTTATACTTGATGACCAAAATTGCATAAAGTAGTTGCATACAAGCTCAAACAAAGATGTGGGCTGACCAAAATATGTATGTACAAGAGGAAAGACATGGGCAAGGCCACTCTATGCAGAGCCCTCACTCAGGGTCAGGTATTGGTCCCTGCAAAAACCATATGAGATGCTTTTCTTGGTATAAAAAACAACTATCTAACATGCAATGGAAAAGCAAGTATACAAATCATAAGTTTAGGCTTCCCGCACTTACCATATCTACAACATTCTCCCAATTGAGGGGTTGATGCCTTCTTGCTCAAGCTTCTCCAAAATAAAGTACGTGTTATGGTGGCGAGCAATGTATTCTTCTTCTCTCGTACCACTTGATTCTAAAAGTACCATAACATAAAAACAATAAACATAACATAACATCAAATGAAATATACAAGATAAGCGTTGATACTTACAAAGTAGACATGGAATGCATCCCAACCGCCCCTTCCAAGGCGAGACCTTCCTACGCTCTCCATTCGGGCTTTCGTTGCATCCTCTTGTTACTTGTAGTGTTGGGGATTTCTTGCATACTTTTGCTTCTCTTCATTCCAATCCTCTCGATGCTGATGTACCAAGGCTTCTCACCCCCTGCCTTCACTCTCCTCGGGTCACATCTCCCCGCCAATGTTTCATGACGTCCACTATGTGGTCCTTTATCCACCTTATAGGGATGACATCACTACCGACGGTTGGCTTGTACTCATCCTTGATTTGATTAATGATTCTTTCTTTCTTAGCTTTATCCAACTTTGGCCATAAAGTCATTAGCAAAGACAATGTGGCAAAGCTCGCGGATGCGGCTCTTCATGTCTTGCCTCACATCATCCAAAACCACATTGCCATTGACAATTGTATAATATTTTTTCCCATTTGGGTGTGGAGTGTGTGTCAAAACGTCGCGATGATCACGAGCGTGGAGTGCTTTTGGTGCTAGATATGGAAGGATGCTCATGTGAGGGTGTAGACCCATCCATGCCTGCACTACTACAACAATCTCCTCCACCTCCACCACTCAAGAGTTGTCCTCTATGAGCGTTGGACAAGCCACTTGAGGGAGGGGTTCTTATAGCTCTTCGTGGAGTCCTTTGTGGGGTTTCTATTGGTGAACTGGGGTTAGCGCTGGTGGCGCCCGATGGTACGGCCAAAGTGCCCGCTCCTCTCCCAAAAAATTGTTGTGCCATCTCTCTTTGCTAAGGTGTGGCTTGTGCTAGAAAACCCAAAAATTGGTCAGGCGACATGGTGTATGGAGAGAGGGATGGAGAGTGAGCTAGTGTCTCATCTGGAGTGCGGGACATGTCTCTACACACACATAACAAAGCCCACATGGGCACTTTAATAAGAGCATACACATGAAAAAACCATGCAAAGATGGATGTTAGAGCACCTACCGTCATGAGATCAAAGCACTGAGGAGTATTAGAAAGAAGTGGAGAGTCAATGGGGTAGAGCTTGGGAGAGAGAGAGAGAGAACCTGCAAAAACAAAGAACAACAAACTTGAACAAGAGCATACACATGAAAAAACCATGCAAAGCTGGATGTTAGAGCACCTACCGGCGTGATATCGAAGCACTGTGAGGAGTGGTAAGGAAGTGGAGAACCAATGGAGTAGATCTTGGGAGAGAGAGAGAGAACCTGCAAAACAAAGAAAAACAAACTTTAACAAGAGCATACACATGAAAAAACCATGCAAAGATGGATGTTAGAGCACCTACCAATGTGAGATCGAAGCACTGAGGAGTGGTAAGGAAGTGGAGAGCCAATGGAGTAGAGCTTGGGAGAGAGAGAGAGAACCTACAAAACAAAGAACAACAAACTTGATCAAGAGCATACACATGAAAAAACCATGCAAAGCTGGATGTTAGAGCACCTACCGGCATGAGATCGAAGCACTGAGGAGTGGTAAAATGAAGTGGAGAGCCAATGGAGTAGAGCTTGGAAGAGAGAGAGAAAACCTGCAAAACAAAGAACAACGCAAAAACAAAAACATTATCCCTAATCACACACACACACATCTCACAACACACGCACATGCAACCAAGAGGAGAGGGGAGGGAGGACAAAGAAGGAGACGTGACCCTGCTTGAGGGAGAAACAAACGCACGCGCACGGAAAATGACATTAGAAAGCAAGGCTCTGTTTTACTCTAAAAACCTGAACCGTCTCGAGATAACCATCGAAATAAGTGTCGAAAAAAGTGCCAAAATAAGTGTAAAAAAAAGCGTCAAAAAATAATAATGAGTCCATACCTGGAATGTGGAAATAAGTGTCGAAAAGAAAAGTTTCCCACGTTGATTTTGACGACCTTTTCGGTGACCTTTTTGACGACCTTTTCACGATTATTTCGATGGTCGCTACTTTTCATTCAAATTCAAAAATCTTTCCAGATCTTGCGTGCCCCTGACATTTCAAATTCCATATCACCGACTTCCACCCTCCAGAAATACTTAGGAGAGAATCCCCCTCCAAAAATAAGGATTCGTTCCCATTTCAAATCAATATGGAAGCCATGGATGATGCCACCTCCTCAAATTTTGTTGATTTAGAGGAGAAGACACTTTGCCCATGTACTCGCTCTGCAAATACCAAGTGGCTCGACATTGACGAGTTTGCAATGATCATACAAAAAAATGGGAAATATTTACGGTGGAGCGATTGGAACATCTAATTAGTGGCAATGTGCACTTTAACAATGACGAACCAGTGGATATCCAGCCTGAACCATGGAGACCAACAAGAGTAGCCACCACAAACGAGGTGATCCAACAACCCGAGGAACTTGAGGCGGATTTGGAGCAAATACTAGAACATGACATTGATGACATGATAAATGCCTTACATGATGGAACAGAAGATCGTGGTTTGGAACACGAAGGGGTAGAAGAAATCACACGACGTGTGTAATACACTTCCCAAAGAAGAGAAAGAGCTACGTAGGCTTGCTTGTCTTCCACTATATCGTGGAGCACATGTGTCTGTTTTACATGCTTGCCTATCCATATTGAACTTGCATCGATTTTTGGATAGTCTGATACGAGCGTATCAAAACTTTTTGCATAAGTGATGATATTATATGCAATTAGTGAGTTTTGTATCTTTATATATATTTTCTTAGCCTATCTATTTTGTGTAACAGCTTATTGAAACATCAAATATTGCTAGAAGATAATGAGATGCAAGTGGACCATAGTTGAGCAAAAAAATGTTGCACTCGATTGGCATGTACTACAACACACACTCTGCTTGTCCGAATGATTGTATTCTTTATCGACAAGAATATAACAACGCAGTACAATTTCCACATTGTGGTACATTGAGATATAGACAAGATGTGCAAGGAGCAAGGGTACGAGCAAAAGTTTTATGACACTTTCCCATCATCCCTTGGATTAAAACAATGTTCAAGTGTAAATCCATTGCAGGATTGATGACTTGGCACCGTAACACTAGGTCCACGGATGGTGTTATGCGTGTGCCCGCATCGATCTAAAAGTTCATCAATCCTAGGGATTGGATTCTTATTTTTCACCGTGTGTTGATTTAGACCCCTATAGTCAATGGATAACTATAAGGTGCCACTCTTCTTCTTTTGAAATAGGACCCGAGCTCCCCGAAGGCAATACATTGAACTTGATGAAGCCTTGCTCTATCATTAGTCAAAGTTTTTCCTTGACTTCTATCAACTTTAGAACTGACATTTTATATGCCCTTTTTGCCACAGGTTATGCTCCATGAATAAGCTCAATCTAATGATCAATTTCCCTATGTGGAGGCGTCCAGGTAAGCTCCTTTGGGAAGAGGTCGTTTTAGTCCTATAGCTAATCGCGTTCACTCCCTATAGTATCTTTCTATACCTTGTTGAGTTTTACTATAAACACCCTTGGATTTTTCTTGAGACACTTTAGTAACTTACTACCCTCTGTAAGGTGGGTCTACCAGACCTCCTTGAAGTCACTACTTCTTTATTTTTAGCATCCTTGAATGAGATTTCTTGTTTCTCACAATGGATTGTGACACTTTTTCTTTTAGCCAATCCATTCCAAGAATACCATCATAAATACCTAGGGGAATCACATGTAAGTAGCACAGTCGGTTGTTTTTTTATCAAGATCAAACTCTAAATCCCCTATGGTATGTTGCTACTAGCAAGCTTGATAACCATTTTCTTATATGGTTTTTGATTAAGACCTAATTGTCTGATGCACTTTGGTGAAAGAAATCAATGAGTACTTATAGAATCAATCAACAATTTATAATGTTTACCATGGTGAGATGTTTCAATGTTTAGTGTGAATAAACCTAGACATGACTTTTACTGAACTGTCCAACTCCTCACTCAGCATGAGATGGTGTGATTTGTCTTTATTGTTGGAATTAGGGTTGCAGGAAAGCACACAAAGCTTGGAGAAGAAGAAGCAAGAATGCACACAACACAAAGTGTATTAGATTGTGTCAATGTACAAAGATAAGTTAGCCCTAGAAGGATGGGCGTATATACAAGCCGGGGGAAAAAACCTCCTAAAGAGGGAAAAAGTGCCCCGGCGGTCCTAAGTGTGTTCACACACATCACTGCCTATATATATGGCAACAAATCTGTTGAGATATCGAGCTCTAGTGAGGCGGTGGACACTGATGACCCGCCTGGGGGATAGGCCCCGCACTTACACCACTGGCATGGTTGGTGAGATCTTGGGTGATATGCGGCCAGTGGGATGACAGGCTGTGTGACAGCCACTCTAGAGACTGGCATAGTTATAGCGCCAGCTCATTTAGTCGGGTTCACACTATAGAGAACCCGTGTATGTATTGGTTGAGTACCTTTCATATTATGAGTACTCTTATTCTTGTATATGGTGTGTTGAGTGTTGAGTAGAGAAGAAGAAGATTTTCAGCCTCTCACCTTGTGTGTTCTCTATTAGGGTTTTGTGAGTGTGTGTGTGTGCTTGCAAGAGCTCAAGCTCTCTTCCCCCCTGCATCTTTTCATGGTATCAGAGCCTGGTTCGTGCTAAGGGCTGAGCTGCAAGCAAGAGAACCACAGGAAGCGGTACGAGGGTAAGAGCTTCAACTACTCTTCCCTATTGTGTTGGTGACTACACCCTTGTCGGGAGCTCTACGGGAGGCACCGGCAAACGATCTCCGATTGAGGAGCTTTCTTCGCGGGAGTGAAGCTACAGGGCAACTATACAGTCCTACGGACTGAACCTTTTCGGGCCAAAAACGCGTTTCGGGCGCGTCTGGACCTCCGTTTTTCAGAAAGCAGGCTATTTCGAGCACTGCGGGTAAGTCATCGATTCTCTGCAGAACTCTGTTTTAAGTACTGCAGGAAGACAGATTGACTGTGCAGACACTGTGGGTGCTGCAAAGAGGTCTACAGTTGCCATTGGGTGTATGTATGTGCATTGAGGTCACTGGTTGTGACATTTGAGTGGATTGCAGTACCGCTGTGCAGAAAATACAGCATTTGTGCAGGAAAACCAGAGTGCAGTTTCTGGTAAAACTGTGTGTTTGGCAAGATGTCTAATGATGGCATAACACAGATTGTGGCTGAGAAGCTGGATAAGAATAACTTCCATGCTTGGAGGTTCAGGTTGACTAATTTCCTAATGGGAAAAGGCTACTGGGACTACATAGAAGGTGAGCATGAAGAGGCACCGGAGATACCGGATATAAATCCGACTGCTGCAGATGTGAAAGAGTTTAAAGACTGGAACCAAGGAGCCAGGAAGGTTATGTATTGGCTATCCATTAGTATACAGGACACCATGATTGGGCACATTCAGGATGCCAAGTCCCCCAAGGAGGCGTGGGACACCTTGGTAAAGCTTTATGAAACAAATACCAAGGCTCGTAAGATACAGTTGAAGAATGAACTTCATACTGTGGAGAAAAAGAGCATGTCTGTGAATGACTATGCACTCAAGATAAAGGGTATTGTGGAATCCCTTGCATCTATTGGTGTGTCAGTAGATGATGATGACAAGGTGGAAGTCTGTCTACGTGGTCTCGGGCCACAATACAAGGCGTTCAAGACGTCTATCCAGACTCGGGAAAACATTCCCAACTTTACAGATTTGGTGTCTATGCTGATTATCGAAGAGAAGAGCTTGGGTGAAGACCAACAGTCTTCACAAAGCAAAAACAGTTCAGAGCAACAGGCCTTCTACACGAGTTCAGGAAGAGGACGAGGTAGAGGAGGCCGTGGACGCGGTCAAGGAGGTGGCCGAACAGGTAATCAGAATTATGGCCAGCAGCAGCAGCAACAACAACAACAGTCCCAGAATCAACAACAACAACAACACGTAGGTGGAAGAGGCAGATTCAGAGGCAGGGGGAGTCAAAGAGGCCGTGGAAATTGGCAAAGGCAGTACAATGATGCACGTGAATGCTATTATTGTGGTAAGCCTGGACATGTGCAGGCAGAATGTTATAAGAAGCAAGCTGACATGCAAAATGGGAAAGTGCAGCAAAACAACTATGCATCCTCAAGCAGAAATAATGAGGATAATGAAAGGTTGTTTGTTATGCAGCATGTCGTGAATGCCATGTCTGAAAATGTTGATGCAGCACAAAAGGATAATGTATGGTATGTGGATTCAGGCGCTTCGAACCACATGACGAGTCATGGGGAGTGGTTCAAGGAGATGAAAAACCCGGAAAGACCAGGTTTTGTGGAAACAGGGGATGACACTGCTCATCCAATCGCCCACGTTGGAGATGTGCCATTATCTATGCAGGATGGCAAAGTGAAGTACCTTGCAGATGTACTTCATGTACCGAACATAACAAAGAATCTGGTTTCAGTTGGCCAGATGATTGAGCAGGGTTTGCAGGTTAGGTTTAACCCTGATGGGTGTTATGTCGAAGACTTTAAAGACAAGTGCAGGTTGGTTGCAAAAGGCAACAGAGTGGGCAGAATGTTTACGTTGGATGTAGACATGCCTGAAATGAGTGCTGCGATGTTTGCAAATGGTTCAGGAGTTGTTGCAGACACAGACATATGGCATAAAAGAATTGGACATGTAAATGTGCAGAGATTGAAGTCTATGCAAACGAAAGGAATTGTGATAGGGCTGCCAAAATTTAAAGTGGAAGGTATGCAGAAAATATGTGAAGCATGCCAATTTGGGAAGCAAACAAAGCATGTGTTTCCACGTAACAGATATGTGAGCAGAAATGCACTAGATGTTGTGCATTCAGATGTATGGGGTCCTACGAAGACCGTGTCTATGGGAGGCTGCAGGTACTATGTGACTTTCATTGATGACCACACAAGGAAAGTGTGGGTATATTTCATGAAGGAGAAGAGTGAGGTGTTCACTCACTTTCAGAATTTCAGATTTTTGGTTGAAAAGCAAACAGGGAAATATGTAAAGTGCCTAAGGTCAGATGGAGGGGGAGAGTACTTCTCCAATGAGTTCTCTGAATATTTGAAGAAGAATGGTATTCGGAGACAGTATACATGCAGATACACTCCGCAGCAAAATGGAGTTGCTGAGCGGAAAAATAGGCACATTGCTGAGATTGCGCGGGCATTGATGGAAGAGAAAAATATGCCGCATTGCTATTGGGCTGAGGCTGTTTCTACAGCAGTATACATCATGAACAGGACTCCAACTGCAGCCATACATGATGTAACTCCAGAGGAGAGGTTTACTGGCAGAAAACCAGATTTATCTCATCTGAAAGTTTTTGGATGCATTGCATATGTGCATGTGCCAG
Source organism: Cibotium barometz (assembly GCF_041138505.1). Taxonomy (NCBI): domain Eukaryota; kingdom Viridiplantae; phylum Streptophyta; class Polypodiopsida; order Cyatheales; family Cibotiaceae; genus Cibotium; species Cibotium barometz. The sequence continues at coordinate 11,952,730 of NC_141059.1, forward strand.
ATGAGCTGAGAACCAAGCTGGATCCGAAAGCTGAAAAATGTGTGTTTATTGGATATTCCCTTGAGCAAAAGGGATACAGGTGTTATAACCCTGCTACACGTGAGTTGAGGGTAAGCAGGGATGTTGTCTTTGATGAGATGAGCAGCTGGTATGCTGCTGAAAAAGAAGCTGTTGGGGCTGATTTGAGTGGAAGTGTGGTTGCACAGAATGCAGGTCAGCAATCACAGTCTTTGAGTGGACCAGGAGAGTCCTCATCTAGTGGGTCTGTTGATAGACCATGGAGTGGCAGGCTGCGTCATAATACCAGCCCTGCAAATGTGATTAGTACATCACGTAAAGGAAAAGAGAAAGTGGTTGAGCCCCTTGGTATGCCTGACATTTCTGCAGGGCATTCTCATGTTGATGGAGAGTCTAGTGGCTCAGATATGAGCCTTGATGAGGAGCTTGGGATCCCAGCTATGAGAACACCTGGTGTAAAGAAGGCTATGGAAGCCATGAATGAAAAGCTGCGAAGATCAGGGAGAGTGAAGAACCCTGTGCAGAGATTTACATATGATGGTTATGTGGCACATCACTATGCATATATGGCAAAGGTTGTGCAGGTTGTTGAGCCCACATGCATTGATGAGGCTGTTGGAAATGTGTGTTGGGAGAAAGCTATGGATGAGGAGATGGATGCACTATATGGAAATGAAACTTGGGATTTAGTGCAATTGCCTGAAGGCAAGAAAGCCATTGGATGCAAGTGGGTGTACAAAGTTAAACATAACAGTGATGGAAGCATAAACAGGTACAAGGCTAGATTGGTAGCCAAAGGATATGCGCAGACATATGGGATTGATTATGAGGAAACTTTCAGCCCAGTTGCCAAGATGGCAACGGTTAGAGTTGTGATAGCAGTGGCTGCGTCAAAGCAATGGTCTTTACATCAGATGGATGTAAAGAATGCATTCTTGCATGGGGATTTGCAAGAAGAGGTGTATATGTTGCAGCCACCTGGTTATGAGGATGTGGGTCACCCCGAGCATGTTTGCAGGTTGAAGAAAGCCTTGTATGGCTTAAAGCAAGCACCAAGAGCATGGTCTGACAAGATTTCTGAATATCTTGTCACTATTGGCTTTCATGTAGCCAATGCAGATTTCTCATTGTATGTGAGACATGGTGATAGAGGAGTTGTGCTTGTTGTCATCTATGTAGATGACTTGATCATTACGGGGGACCATGATGCAGAGATCTTTGATGTAAAGATCTTGCTTAGACAGAAGTTTGAGATGAAGGATCTGGGGGAGCTCAGATATTTCTTGGGCATTGAGGTGATTAGGTCACCACATGGTATTGGATTACTGCAGAGACAGTATGGCTTGGACATGTTGTCCAAGTATGGTATGACAGGCTGTAAGCCTATTTCTGTGCCATTGGATCAGAATGGCAAGTTGAGTGCAGATTCAGGAGAGATCTTGGAGGATCCTACTATGTACAGGAGCATAGTAGGAAGTTTGATCTACATGACGATCACCAGACCAGATTTGAGCTATGCTGTTGGGTTGGTGAGTCAGTTTATGCAGGTTCCACGGAAACCGCATTTGGATGCAGTGAGACGCATACTGAGGTATGTGAGGTCTACTTTGCATTGTGGACTATTCTATGAGACTGGGACAGAGATATGTGTACATGGGTACACAGATGCTGATTGGGCTGGTAGTATCTCAGACAGAAGATCTACCAGTGGATTCATGTTTTCTTTGGGGAGTGCTGCTGTGACTTGGAGCAGCAAGAAGCAGCCTACGGTTGCTCTATCGAGTACGGAGGCCGAGTACAGAGGAGCTGCTATGGCAGCATGTGAGGTAGCTTGGTTGAGAAAGCTACTTGCAGATTTGGGTCTATCAGTGGATAGACAAGTTGTCATTTTCTGTGACAACATTAGTAGTATACAGTTGGCCAGGAACCCAGTCTTTCATGCTCGTACGAAGCACATAGAGGTCCACTACCACTTTGTCAGAGAGAAGGTCTTGGCAGGAGACCTTGACCTTGTTTATGTCAGCACAGAGGATCAGGTAGCTGATATCTTCACCAAAGCATTGGGTACAGAGAAGCTCCGCAGATTCAGGGCTTCGCTTGGTGTACATGAGATGGAGTTGAGCTCGAGGGGGAGTGTTGAGATATCGAGCTCTAGTGAGGCGGTGGACACTGATGACCCGCCTGGGGGATAGGCCCCGCACTTACACCACTGGCATGGTTGGTGAGATCTTGGGTGATATGCGGCCAGTGGGATGACAGGCTGTGTGACAGCCACTCTAGAGACTGGCATAGTTATAGCGCCAGCTCATTTAGTCGGGTTCACACTATAGAGAACCCGTGTATGTATTGGTTGAGTACCTTTCATATTATGAGTACTCTTATTCTTGTATATGGTGTGTTGAGTGTTGAGTAGAGAAGAAGAAGATTTTCAGCCTCTCACCTTGTGTGTTCTCTATTAGGGTTTTGTGAGTGTGTGTGTGTGCTTGCAAGAGCTCAAGCTCTCTTCCCCCCTGCATCTTTTCAAAATCCCCCCTGGGAGTGATGGTGTGAACGAGAGCTGGCACTCATGTATAGGGGAGTGCCATGCCCGAAGTAGATCAATCCACAAAGGGGAGCAAGCCCAAAGCTTTGCGGAAAGCTTCAAACTTCTCACGAGGAAGCGCCTTTGTGAAAAGATCGGCGAGGTTGTCCTGTGTTGGCACATAGGCCAAGCTGATCTCTCCTGCTGAGAGTCTCTCCCTGACATAGTGATAATGCACCTCAATGTGCTTTGTGCGAGCATGAAAAACTGGGTTTCTCGCAACTGCCAATGCGCTCTGACTGTCAGTGAAGATAGAGGTGGCAGACTCCTGTCCAACACCCAAGTCAGCCATAAGCCGTCTGAGCCACACACACTCAACCGTAGCTGTGAAAGCTGCCCTGTACTCAGCTTCACAACTAGAAGTGGCCATAGTAGGTTGCTTCTTGCTCAACCAAGATATGCATGAGCTACCGAGCATGAAACAAAAACCACTTGTGGACACTCTTGTGTCATAGCAACCAGCCCAATCTGAGTCCGAAAAAGCATGTAAATCTGGCGGCAATGATCCCCCCTTGGGATAAAACAACCCAAGATGTATGGTGCCACTCAAGTAGCGAAAGATGCGTTTAACTGCCTTCCAATGCTGAGACCCTGGGCTATGCATAAACCTGCTCACCTGTGAGACTGCAAACTGAATGTCCGGCCTCGTAATGCATATATAAATGAGGCAACCAACAGCTGTCTGATAGAGTGTGACATCAAAGTGATCTCCAGCATCATGAAGACTCAACTTCAAACCTGTCTCCATTGGAGTAGCAATAGGCTTACAGTCTTCAAGGCCAAATCTCCGCAACAGTGTCTCAATATACTTTGTCTGGCACAAAGTAATACCTCCATCACACTGCTTAAATTGTATCCCCAAATAATGATGCAAATGCCCCAAATCTGACATTTCAAAAGAGGCATTCAAATCAGCCTTAAAATCAGCAATATGACTCTCATTTGGTCCTGTGAGCAGCATGTCATCGACATAGAGAGCAATGATTAGATGTACACCATCCACACGTTTAACATACAAAGTGCTTTCTGTTGGACTATTCTGAAACCCATGTGCAGTCAAATATGCATGTACCTTTTCATACCAAGCTCGTGGAGCTTGCTTTAAACCATATAAAGCCTTTTTCAACCTGCACACTTTGTTTTCCTGCCCTCTTTGAACAAAACCACGAGGCTGCGATACATAAACCTCCTCATGCAAATCTCCATTCAAGAACGCAGTCTTTATGTCCAACTGATGTACATTCCAACCATTATGAGCTGCCAATGCACAAATGCTACGAATGGTAGTCATACGACAAGTGGGAGCAAAGGTCTCATCAAAATCAATGCCCTTTTCTTGAGCATAACCCTTTGCAACAAGTCTAGCCTTATAGCGATCAACACTACCATCTGGCTTTCGTTTCAATTTAAAAACCCACTTACATCCAATGGCCTTTTTACCAATAGGCAAATCACACAAAGACCATGTACCATTCTTCATTATAGCATCATATTCACTTTGCATTGCAGCCAACCAATTTTCTGAATTTTGTGCCTCATCAAATGAAAGAGGTTCTTCCTCTTCACACATACTAGACACAGCCAAAGCATAACAATCTGATGCATAAGAGGCATGCTGAAAACCTGAACGAGTACGACTAGTCATAGGTGCATCAATCTTACTATCACGCAAGGTTTGCACCAGCCATTTAGGCATACCTTTAGCCTGCTCATTTTCAGCCCTATCCTCATGAATTACATCCTGTAAATCTGCATCAGAAATAGGCTGATCTATGATGTCGTTTGAAATCTGCATAGGCTGAATATTTGCCTCATTAGGACTTACATTTGAATTCCCACCTGTAAAGAGAGGCAACAACGTATCAAATACATCCCGTGAGCTTACACCTGTCTCTTTGGTACATGATAACAAGGGCTGCACAGCATCTTCCACAAAAACAACATCTCGACTAATCAAGATACGCTTTGACTGCGGATGATACAATTTGTAACCCTTGCTCTCAGCACTGTAACCAACAAAAATGCATTTGACAGCCTTATCATCCAATTTTCTGCGTTGTTGCACAGGCACTAAAGCATAGGCCAAGTAACCAAAGACACGCAAGTGACCAATAGAAGGCTTCCTGCCATGCCAAGCTTCGTATGGAGTAATAGACTGCAAGGCCTTAGTGGGACACCTGTTGAGTACATATGCAGCACACATGACAGCCTCAAGCCAAAACGCATGTGGCAAAGCTTGGCTCTTGACCATACATCGTGCCATCTCCATAAGTGACCTGTTCTTCCTCTCAGCAACACCATTTTGCTGAGGGGTATACGGCACTGTACATTGGTGTTTTATCCCACGACTAGCCAGAAATGCATCAAACTCTTTAGACATGTACTCCCCCCCTCGATCAGTACGGAGGGTGCCCACAGTACAATTGGATACATTTTCAGCCATAAGAAAAAACTGTTTGAAGCACAAAAACACTTCGGACTTTGCCTTCAGTGGATATACCCATGCATGCCTTGAGTAATCATCAATGAAAGTCACGAAGTACAAGTGTTTACCAAATGACGGAGTTTGCATAGGCCCACATACATCACTATGTACAAGCTGCAATTTGCGAGTGGCCCGCACAGAACCATCCTTTGGAAACGCAGAACGCTGCATTTTGCCCAAAATACAGCCTTCACAAACATGTTTCAATGGTGCCTCAAGAGGGGGCAATGAAGCAACCATATCAAATTTTTGCAAACGCAGCAAACTAGCAAAGTTCAGATGACCAAAACGAGCATGCCATAGTTTTGCATATGAAACTGCCTTTTCATCAGAAACTGCATTTGTTGAATCTTCCACACACTTGTCATAAGAATTGAGCCTATACAGCCCACGAAACAAGGTGCCAGATACAATAATCGTATCACCAGAAGTCAAATCATGAACAGTACATCTGTCATCCACAAATTTGATTACAAATCCAAGTCTAGCAAGCGCAGAGACAGACAATAGATTCTTCTTTATCCCTGGCACATACAAAGCATCTGAAAGTGTGAAAGCGCTGCCATTTGCAGCAGTAAGCATAATTTTAACAATGCCCTTCACTGGGTAAGAAGCATTATTGGCACATGTGACAGTATTCCCATTAGGGACAGCCTCAAGAGAAGTGAACATATCACGATGCGAGGTAATGTGCTTTGTAGCACCACTGTCAAAATACCAAACATGAGAGTCAACAGAAACTGCCAAACAAGCATCATGTACAGATGGGTCATACTGGCAATACACGCTAAACACCCATTCTGTATCCTGCACAACATTTGCAGAATCTGCATTTGTAGAAGCATCCGCTATTGTGGCTGCATTTGACTCTTTCTTCTTTGCCTCTTTAGCCTTTAGCTTAGGGCAATTCTTAATGACATGATCATTTGCCTTACAATAGTTGCACCTGGTCTTTTTCTTGCCTTTATCAAGAGCCTTCTCAGACTTATTGTTGCTACCTGTGGAAGGAGAAGAAGTTGCAGACCTACTAATAGGAGAAGAAACAGTGGAAGGGACTGCCTTGCCACTTCTTCTCTGCTGCTGGGCAGCAATAAATGCTTGATCAACTGCACGCTGCCTGGCCCTGTTTTGCCTGGACTGCGCTTCTTGCAAGAGCTTGTTGACTAAAGTATCATACTTGACAGCATCAGGTCTGTCCTCATTAAGAAGTCTCCACGTGGAAGCAAAAGTCTGATATGTCTCAGGTAAAGCATCAA